>NW_024609839.1:29493089-29724843 GCF_016920785.2 Ixodes scapularis
TCACACGTGTTATTATTAAATTTAGCCCAGAAACAAATCAATATTGGCTGCACTGAAACGTCGTAGGAAAATTCGTGCTGAGTGAAGTTATGTGTCGAGATATCAGTTATTGACAATATTAACAATTTGGTGACAATTTGAGTATTGTGTTTTTTTTTACAAATTGCATGTTGTTTAAGTAAATTAGATTGTTTTCAGTATTTGCTTCGGGTGTTTTCTTTCTGAGCTTCTCACCGATTTGCTACTCTTCGAATCATGGTTTCGTAAAGCTGTAACGTTCATCTATTAATATAATTGACAGTTTAATGCCGGTTCACACACTTGCGACGACTTGCGACCGTGTGCTCTAAATTATCTTACGACGAGAGAACAAACTGGCGCCATCTATTGGGTAGTTGTGGTGAACACTTGCAATTTCTGTACATTTTCTATTTTTTGTTCGCACATTATCCTTTCCTTCTTGGCTTACTCAAAGAACTTCGATAATGTTATAAACAATAATTTCTCATAGATAGTATGTAATTTGCTCTCGCAAACACCACAAAACCTTTGCTCTAGTGAAATGCAGTGTAAAGGTCAACTTACAGATGGCGCAAGCCTGCGAGCGTGTTCTCTCGTCCCAGAAGTCACAATAACTCGGGATTTCAAGCTCAAGCATGAAAACGGGCTTCCAAAAAATAATCACAACCTCCCCGTTCCAGAAAGAAAAGAAAACAATTTTAGAATGCACTCCAGCTTTCATTCCAGTTCGCCGATGCATCATTTTATTGTGCCCATATTCAGCGGCATTGTGCTTGCACAGCAGTACTTAGCAAACATTTTTAACATGTAAACGTACAAATTATACCCCAAAATGCTGCTAGTAAACTAAGCCAAGTCCTGCTGGCGAAGAGGAAAGAAAAGAAGCGATTCCTCCCTAACCCTCAAAACCAAAACAAAGAAAACAAAATTGCGGTGGCTGAGCTGGCTATGCCAGGATATATGTAGCGTGAGCTTATGTTCACAAAATGAGAGGCGCTATCAAGCGGCTCCGGTGCAGCGTCAGACTTGGCTACTACGCAACGGAGGCGCACAGCTGGGCACGCGGCGGCGCCAGTGCGTCTTCTGCGGCTATGACGTCACTCCTCTGGAATGCGCAGATCGGCGAGGCGCGCGCGGAGGCGGCGGGGAGCGCGGCAGCGGCGGCTTCGGTGCGCCAGCTGTGCGCCGTGTGACGTCACTGCTCCTTGCGCATGCGCAGACCGGCGAGGCGCGCGCGGTGTCGGCAGAGCGCGTGGCGGCGGTGGCTCCGGCGCGCCAGCTGCGCGCCGTGTGACGTCACTGCTCCTCGCGTTTGCGCAGCACGGCTCTTTGACAGCCACGTGAAACTGCTCAACCTCGGCCACTGTAGCTCACGCTACAAGAAAAACATTTCGCTTTCTGTCATATTCTGCTTTGGGCAGCAGCTACTCGTTCTAACCAAACCAATTTCCTCTCTTTCATAGACTGACCACCTCGACCCCTCGGTGCCCGCAAAGAGATTAGCAGATATCGTAATTTGCCAGGTCTTCGTGCTTTTTTTTTTTTTGCTTGAGCGTGTTTGTTTACGTAGCGTCATGCTATCCGAACAAAATAGCGCCGCTATGCAATCCTATCTCATTTCTTTTCTTTTTTTCCAGCGTAGTAACGAAGAGAGCCCCTCAATCGCCGCGTCACGACTCACAAGTTGAACTTCATCGAACATGAAATGCACTGTAACTTTGTTTGAAACAAACTCTCGGGCATAATTGAACAACCTAAGACATTATCAAATTTCGGAACATAATTTCCAAACTCGTTTACGACCCGTACGTCTCATCGAAGTGGTACCATGGTTTTAACAGACCCAGCACCGGACTTGTACCGTACGCATTACAAGTAATCAAATTACTTGTAATCGATTACTTTTTGGAGTAATTATGTATTCAGTTGATTACTTTTATTAGGCAGTAATCACAAGAGTAATCTGATAACTTTTTGAAGTAATAAAATTACTTGCAACCGTTACAATTTGTCCACGGGACCCCCCCCCCCCCCCCCCCCCCCCCCCCCGGCACACGCCTTTTTTTTTATGAAATGACATTTATTAAATTTGCTTCCTTTTTTTTTCGAACGGAAAAAAGAAAGATTTTTGCGGAGCTGTAGGAAACGAAGTCAATCTCTTTCTATGTACAGTTTCTGTGGAATGTCCGTTCTTTGTTTTGTTTTCGAGCTGGGACTGGGAGTGGGAAGCCCCGTGGTGAAGCCACAGTGCGTGACAAAGGCCATTCAGGGCGAAGTTTGAGGAAGCAGAATGTAGCTTTGTGAGTCCTTCGTTCAAACTAGCCCCCTCACGCACACACACACAGAAATAAAAAAATAAAAAAAAATCCTGCTGAGGGTACCTATCGCAGCCCGTAGGAGAACCAGAACCGAAGAATGCCTAAAGCGGATGCAAAATATAACAAAATTGTAATCGATTACTTTTTTTAGTAACGTGTACAAGACTGCCCAGCACTCGCTGCAATAAAGTTATATCTCAAACGCGTTAAACTTTTATCGTAGCCTAAGTTATATCTGAAACAGTCATTGCGTAAAACATTTATCGCAGCATATGACGTCACGAAAACAAAACAAAAAATATAAAGATTATTTTCACTGTTTCTTTTTTTTTTTTTTTGTCGTCGTTGCGGGTTTTGGTAACGAAAAAGCGCCACACAAAAATCCGACAACATAAAAAGAATATATGAAAAAGAGAAAAAGAAAAGCTGAAGGCGGTGTCTTTTTCACCGGGCTCGCCGGGCTCCATTAGTTTCGAATCCAACGCTGAACATAGTGCGAGAGCTGCCCACGCGGGAGAAGCGAGTTTGAAACGTCGTGAACAGGCCGCGTGTGCGCCGACACATATACGGTGGGAAAGAGATCAACCACGCGCTTCGGAGGGCACGGAGATTCGCGAAATAGCAGGTTCAAAGCTTGGGGTGTCCCAGCTCAAGAGACGCGAATGTCGCGTTCCACTCCCACTGGGGTGCTATGCGGACAGCAAGTCGTCTGCTGTTTGCGCAGGGGTTGCGGTGACGTCATAACGACGCCGAGCTCTGATTGGCTTGGATTGGAAGGATAGCGGGTAGACCTCAATGCTAGATGCCTTGAGGTCTACGCACTATATTTGTTTTATTTTTTTAATCAGCCAATAATTGCTTGACGTTCTCACATCATCGCAACACCTGTGCAAAAAGCAGGCGAACTTGCCATCCGCATAGCGGTAGCAGGGCTGTCTTACAGAGACGCTATACGCACGACGATTTCGCGCCGTGGAGGCGCGAAATCCGTACTGCAACATATAACCGCGAGGCAAGACACAATATGCACCGTCTTACCCTTCTTTGTCACGATGGTGTTTGACACGCAATTACATTTGAACTCAATGTGCCCATTTTCTAATTTTACGTAAAATTGTTGCCGAATTGGCAGTGCGAATTATTGTAATGCGTAAACGTTTCTTCGTTAAACCCCTTCAGAACTGCGTGAAATTTTTAGGTATATTTTTCTTTGACGTCTATGAAGCCTTCTATCACATTTTAAACAAAATGCACGTAAATTTTTGATCTGACTGCTTCCAGTGGACGGGCCTGCCGCGACTAACCAATAACATTTTACATCATTAGTGCAATTCAAATGCTTCTCCCTTCTTTTTATGTCTATGATCATTATATGTAATAAACATAATATGACTTTTTGGAACTCTATGCGTTGTTCAGGTGTCACACATTTAAAACCAATTTACATATTTTTCTTAACTAACTGCCTACTTTCAGCGGACCGTGACAAACCAATGACTTTTGTTGTCGCATTACTGTAACTCAAATGTGTCTCGCCTACTATATCAATATAAACGTAATAAGTAAATAAGCATAAAATAGTTACCGAAATCGCTAAGCAGATTGTCACTGCAATGCGATAGCAGTTTGCAGCGTAAATTTTGACTAGTCGTTAGTTGTTTTTAGAGCGAGGGGTGAGCCTGCCTGAACATGGCGACATTGTTACCCACTGTAGGTGAGAAATTCAGCCAGTGCAGTACAGCTGCTAGCCTGGGGTCTTTATAGTGCCTCGCGCAGTAGTGATACAGAACCTCACGCCAGTACGATGCTCACCCAGGTTGAAATGAATAGGGGTGGAGATCAGACCACCCTTGACTTCTGTAGCTCGAGCTTTGCGGCGTCTTGTATTGTCTTGCTGCGGAACACAAGCTGAATCTTAAGACTCAGGCCCCACGGCGGCCATGAAAAAATGACGATATAAGCAGGTGTTTGAATCGCAATTCTTACGCTTCGTTGCTTCCTAAAATATTTATTATATGTGAATATATAGAAGAGGAAATGGTCTTCGTCTTGATATAAAAAATAAAAGAGTATATTAGAAATTCTGTTCGCTGGAAACATCTGTAAAGTGACACTTTTAACCGTACATGGTTTGGTAGTACCAATGCGCAGAGTTTAATGTTGGACCGACTTGGGGAAATTCTTTAAGAGGTGCGGATAAAAAGCGCTTACTTTACATATCATTGCCCTCTTTTTTAATTTTCGTCTTCTATTGAGAGCAACATTTTTGGCGATATAAGTTTCATTGGAGCAAATTCACGATCAAATCCCACGACAACTGCTTGGTTTACGTCTGAAACTTGTAACAGTTATTAACAGGTATAGCATCAACATGTGTGTTAAATGTCATTAAGATTTATGCTAAATGTTTGTTGTAAGGCTCGCAGGAAAATGAATAAAAATGGAAAAAGTAGGCAAGCATTGTTTCGTAGTACAAATGCACCGCCGTCACTTTTCTACGCAAGGTACCCGAACTTCCGGCAGACAAACTTCAATATATGCTCGTTTGCATATCCTGGCCTTTTTCAAAATTTGGGTTTAGTGTATTTGAAAAAAAAAAAATGCTGAACTGCAGAAAAATATTCACCTTCTTTAGACAGAAAGAAATTAATTTCAATATACATGTTTTACTGCTTGAAAGATGGTGTCTGTCTAAAAAAAAATAGATTATTATCGCGTATACGAATTAGCAGCTTTTGATTTCAGTAAACGTTGCTCCGTTTTGGCAAATGGCAGCAAAAAGCATAACAGCAAGTTCTTTTGAAGTTTTTAAGTCCAACTGTGCCGTCTGTTGAGTTGTGACCAAAATTAAAGAACGCCTTGTTCAGGCAAATTCCTGGGGTGGCGCTGAATTTGCCCTTGACATATAGACGCTTTTTAGCAGATGTGCATGGGTACAGCCATGACTGACCTTCACTTTCTTTTCCTCTCATTTGGTGCACTTCACTCCTGTGGTCGCGAGACAGGTTATTGAGTTCTATGCACAACAGGGCGTTATGTTGGGGTTAATTCGTTATTAGCTTATTACCCATTTTAGAGACTGGGCATCTCATTGAGCTAACAGGAAGCCCGTTTTTGCGACTGAAATCCGACGCTCTCGAAAGGGGTCTAATAAAACCCTTTCCCCGTGAAATGCACTACCGAAAGCGTTGCAGAATCAATTAAACAGCCACTATACCACGGTGGAAGAAAAACATTTAGGTGATGACACTGGCCACTCTTCCTGCGGGGAGCGAGCGAACAGATCGTGTTCGGAGCTAGCCTCGAACAAGGGGTAGTTAATTCCACGCCGCCGCGGAGGGCGCTGCGGTATGAGGTCCCTCCTCGGCGGCCACGTTGTCGGCGGCGTAGTGTGTTCGCCTGTTTCGCGGTGTGGTGGTGTGGTGGTGGTGTGCGGCCAGTGGCCGGCCTTGTGTTTTGCTTTGGTACTGTGTGGATCACAGGTGCCACCATCGTGCACGAAGGTGAGCCTTAATCCGAAGAAGAAGACGAAGAAGGAAGATAACAGAGATTTACGGACTCTGGCGACTTGGTGGCAGCGTAGCGGCGGTGAGGTGCAACAAGAAGCGGGGAGCGAGGGATTGCGGGACCACCACTAGGAGAAACAACCGGAGCGGGCGGTTTGGGGGAGACCTCCTACCTTGGCGCCATCTACCCCCGGCGGAGTGAAGCGCGCTCGGTGCGCCGAACATAATGTGGCCACTGCGTCGGACAGAGAGTCATCACCTAGATGTGTTTCTTCCTCCGTGGGTACAGCAAGGAGTGGTGAGCGGGAGAATGCGGGACCACCGCCGGGATAAACAACCGGAGCGGACGGTTTAGGAGGGACCCCATACTTGAGCGCCATCTATCTCCGTGTGAGTGAAGCGCTCAGTGCACCGAACATAATGTGGCCGCCGCGTCGGACAGAGAGTCATCACGTAAGTGTGTTTCTTTCACCGTACACTATACATACAGCAGAGCTCTATGGTCTGTTACTAGCTGTTGATTACATAATTACAAAAAAGGCTTTCTTACGTTGTAATCTACATTGACTCTGAGTTCTCTAGAGGCAGTCACATCAATGAACCGTGTTACAAACCTAGTCGGGTCTGAGGTAAAGAACGAGATTATCTTGGCTACCAAGGAAAATCTTGACATAGTCCTTTGCTGGTTCCTAGCCACGTTGGCATTCCTGGAAATGAAGCGGCTGAGTGCACAGCCCGTTTTGAAGATGAGAAAAATCGACATACTCCAAATACCATACGAAGATTACCACAACTCTTTGAAACGTTGCATACAAATTAAGTTGGCAGCTGCAGTGGAACAAGAAAACAGGCAACAAACCACATGCAAGCAAACCTTTTCTGAGCGAGTTGGAGAGTGCCCGACACCGGGAGCGCTTCTATGAGGTCATACTCTGTAGGTTACGAATCGGTCATACGCGTCTCGCACATGGACACCTCTTGAGCGGGGAGGGGGGGGGGGGGATGCCACTGAATGTGGACACTGTACCTTGCCTCTAAGTATTATGCACATACTCATCGAATGCCCTATCTATGATCAAAGCAGTTACAAACACTTCTCACTGCTTTATAAAGAACACGTTCCACTACACCTTGCGTTATAATATAGGAGATGAACCGCTCATCCGACACAGCTGCTTTCAACTTACTGACAGATATTGGCCTTCTACGCCGACAGTGATTTAACTGTCTATCCTAAACAGATAGTCAATATTTTTACACTTATACGCATTGATATTCATAGTTTTATAAGATATTTTGCTGCTATTCGCGACTCCAACTAACTATAGGTGGCGCCACTCATTTTCCAAGATGGCGGGTTTAGTGAGGGTCAGAGATGCGTGCTGCTGTTGAGCCTGTCTAGTGTGCTGGCTTCACTGAGCGTCATAAATTATTTCTGGTAATACGAGGAAGCTAATGTTTTATGAGCGCAGGTCACCTCTTTAACCTGAAAACAAGAACGGTGTTTAGCGTGTTAATTACGGAAGGATGCGCGTTTTAAGTCTGGAGCAAAACCGAAACTTACCTCTATTTTGGATTTAATTTCTCGACAGAGGTCTTAATTTCGGATTTTTTCATGACTCAAGATGTGTCTCACATCGTAATTATTTACTTTGAAAATTTGTTCGCGGAAACTTTATTTTGTGACATACTGTTCGATCCAGGCTGACATTCGTAGTTGTTGAAAAAATCAGTGCTGATATCTGTGCGTTCTCGCTGCCTTTCTCTCGCTCAGATAATTGTCATGGGAAATGATGACAATTATCCCTGCACAAGAATAAGAGAATAATTCCAATTTTTACAATAGGCCCACAAAACGCATAAACTAATAAACGCTGCTCTCACAGCAGCAACCCAAGGCAGAATCCGAGTCAGACAGCTAAAGTATGTGTGTGTGTTTTTATAGCACCGCGTGAGGCGTAGGACTTCATATTACATGCAGCGTTTAACTGTTTGTCTATCTTGATAACTATGTCAGAGTTTTTCATATGCTAAAAAGAAAACAGAATTATACCTTTCTGGAAAGACTATTATGGTTAAATAGAGTATTCTCGTGATCTTGGCGTTAATTAGAGGCATACATTGCCGCGATTTGTATTAATAATTATAATATTAAAATTCACATATTTGAAGAAGTAAATCTTAAAGTTTTAATATAATTTGTTGCTTATGATCTAATTTTAAACGCGCGAAGAAATATGACAATGAAAAATGTGCCAATTATCATCACTCGTTCCAATTGCTGCATTTTAATTACAAATAAAATAAAAATAGTCTAATTTCAATGAAGACATTCTAGCTAATGTGAGAAATCCATGTGAAATTACATTAATTGTGGGTAAAGTATATTGTGCTATATCAGTCGCGACTTTTGACAATCGGCGAAACGTCCAAAGTCGCCGCCAATATACTTCAAGACCAAATGCCCAAAAGTTAAAAAAAAGCCTTTTTTTTAATTACTAGTTTTTTTTAGAACATTTACTTACTTTTGTATTTGCCCGCCGTCGTTTTGCCAATCTCACCCTTTCCAGTTCGAAGGAACGCCAACCTGCTTGCACGTCTGCTCACTGCAGCACGTTTCGTTGGCGTTGGAAGCCGGTGAAACAGTAGTGAGTTTTAATATTGCGTAAACGAGCGAACTCAATCCCTGAGTGCTTGCGTTAGCTTTGCGAGTTCCACACTGCGTGTGCGCGGAGCCCGAAATCGCGATCTTGGA
Source organism: Ixodes scapularis (assembly GCF_016920785.2). Taxonomy (NCBI): domain Eukaryota; kingdom Metazoa; phylum Arthropoda; class Arachnida; order Ixodida; family Ixodidae; genus Ixodes; species Ixodes scapularis. The sequence goes on from NW_024609839.1 coordinate 29,501,690, forward strand.
CGGCGCATGGCGATGAGGTGCACGCAGAACGTGGGGCACGCAACTCTAACGCAAATGCACACCGCTTGCGTTTGCTTCTATGCGCAATACTAGAACTCTCCAGTAAGGTACAATCCCATACCGGCTGCAGCACTACGTTGGGACAGTGAAGAGTATTGTTTGCATTCGGAAACGACATTTCGCGAGCCATGATCGCGAGCAGTTCCGCCATGCCCGCTGAGCAGGAGAATCGGGGGACCCTCACTAGAGCGCTTCCCGTTTCCGCCGCGGGAGGGCGAGCGTCGAGCTGGAGACGCGAATAGCTCTTTCCTCTACTTTACCCCATATTGCCATAGTCTAAACTTGGTGTAACATAGCCTTAGACGCTGATGCGCACCAAACCCCCAATCAATCATCCGAAAGCTTTACAGAATCGGCTAAATTAAGTTAAACCCTCTGCAGATCGTCTTTCTTTTCATTTTTTTTTTACTTATTGAAATAAGAGTGACATTAGACGGTCAACTTTGACGGTGTTAGTTTATTAATGCGACAACTCCAAGCTTCCACAGTGCTTTTTTACAGCCACCATGATTATTGTCTTTTGCAAGTAATGCAAGTAATGATAAGCAACCAGGATCACAACTCGTGGAGTTTCCTCTCGCTTCCCTTTCGTTCTTGCAGGAGCCCGCAATCAGTGTTGCGAAATAAAACAAAGTGAGATGATCAGTGCTGCCCTGCCATGTTCTTCTATGGCCAGGCTCGAGAGTGGCTTTCCTTACGTCCTTCGCTCTCACCTAGGAGCAATGGAGCTTTATTAGCCGCGTGTGCTTGCCTCCTTGCCCAACACTGCCTGACCCATCCTGAACAACTGCCCCCCCGCCCTCACTGCGATATAAAATATGTGACAATATGATTATCTGAAAAACTCTAGTCAGGCGACTGAATTATGTTTCGGCGTACGATAATTGAACACTTGTTTTTAGAAACTCGTTTCTTGAGGAGACGAAGTGCAAGAAGTGTACCACATAAGTCCCCGCAGGCAGGCAGGCGGCCTCATGACCTGTAGGTAATTACTCTGGAAACTTCTCCAACACAACCCCAAAGCAGGGAGGCCAAAATGGTGAGGTGGATGTGCCTCTCAGAAGGAATTAAAGCGCTGTAGGAAGGGTATGGTTAAAGCGACCCCTTCGACCTGCGGCCGCAGGGAGCAACCACTCCACGTGCAAAGGCCGTGAAAGATCGCACATGTTCACTCGAGCCCGGCCATGGTTCTTCCAAATGCTGAAAGAGGCAAGCGCTTGTTCATTAGCACACTTGGCTTCAAAAACAGATTAGAAGAATAAAGGCCTGTTCGCACATACAGCGGAGCGCTAAGTTAGCGCTACGTGAGCGCTCCAAGGAGCGCTCATGTGGCGCTTCCTAGCGCGCGACTTAGTTCTAACATAGCGCGCGATTAGCGCTTCTGTAGCGCCTTGTTAACGCTCCAGTAGCGCCTTGTTAGCGCTCCACTAGCGCCTTGTTAGCGCTTCAGTAGCGCCGTATTAGCGCTTCAGTAGCGCTTCTTGTACCGCGGTGCTGCGGGTTGGCGCGTGCACTCCGGATTCTGGTTCCTGTGGTTGGGTCTGCATCAGCAGCACCATGGCGGACATGTGGGATGCTGAAATAGAAATGCGACGTTTAGATACGCGATTAGTGCATATGTGTGTGGACGGCTTAACACCCAGAAGAACCTTCTGGGTGCGCGAAATCTTTCGCCACCGAGATACCGACGGGTACCCGGCGAACCTTGTTCCTAGGCTGAGGGACCGAGACACAGAGCTCTTTCGAAGGCGATTGTTTATAACTGCGTGTCTTTGAAACCAGGGACACGCATATCGAATAGAAAGCGATGAGTTCGTACCCAATCAATTAGTCGCTCAGAGTCCATGACTCTGGATCGCCTGTCCGACCCTTTGCTTGGAGAGCAGCTCTTTTACTTCCTCTTCTTTCAATGCCAAAGGAAAAATAACAACAAAGGAATCGCCGTGCACGCGCTATTCCACAACAGCAAGCACGACACAAGGAGCGTGAGAGCGCTAATAAAGCGCTTCTGTCGCGCTTCTGTCGCGCTAACAAAGCGCTTCTGAAGCGCTAACAGAGCGCTGCTGAAGCGCTAACCGAGCACTACATCACGCGCTAGGAAGCGCCACATGAGCGTTCCTTGGAGCGCTCACGTAGCGCTAACTTAGCGCTCCGCTGTATGTGTTAACCGGCCTTAACGCGGAGGGGAAAATTGCGCCGCAGAACCCAGGAATCGTCGACTCAATTCACACCGGCGCCCGTTTCGATCTGGATGAGCATCGTACCGACGTGCTAAATTTCTCGCACACATCGGAGACACCAGGCGCCTTTTGGGGTAGTTTAACTTTCCACTGCCTAAACATCAAACAAGAAATTACTGTGTATTCGCACAAAGATGGTTTTCTACACAAAAAGGAGTAAAGCCTGGTTCAGACAGTTGCGTTTGACTGCGTTTGACTGCGTTGCGGCAGCGAGAAACCAGGACATCCCTGCTGCTTATATCGCGTGCCAAGCTGATTCCTTGAATTGGATTCCACGCTTCATACGAAGCACAGATGTGCCGGTGACTCGCTTTCGGTACTCGACGCAACGCAGTCAAACGCACTCAAACGCAAGTGTCTGAACCGGCCTTAAAGGGGTACTCCGCCGATTTTTGAGCTACCTCAACTAACTATATTTTCTGACTCCCAGGCCTTTACCCTTTCTGGAATGCTATTTAATATCGTGAAATTCATAATAGTTATTGCGAAATCGGCAAATGAAAATGATGCAAAAACAGACATTCAAATATACCCGCCCTTTTCAGGGCCGTGACGTCAGTGGAAGTTCAGCTTGCCAGTCGGGCGAGCAGTCTAAAAAATAGAATATGCCAATTATTTGTTCGGTGCTGGAGCGCGGGGACTGGAGCGAGCTTCCAAGGCATTCATTTGACACCATGAAACTGCTTGAAATCAGTTGGGAACAAATTCTACAGTCCAAAGAGTGAACCCCTGCACTTCCAATGACGTCACTTTTTCATTGTTGCCAGTAGAGACTTTCAGTTTGAAAAACACGGTGAGGACCAAAATTGTAAATTCAATAACTTCGTGAAAAAAAATTATTTTGACCTAATATTTGGGATTCTATTTTGGCGATGTTGTTTGGCGAGTTTAGCAAAATTTAAAGCAAATCGGGGACCATGAAGAAATCGGCGGAGTACCCCTTTAAGCGTCATTGCGTTTCGAGGTCACGCGCGCCTCCTCAAGAACGCTTGCTAATCCCCGCATTACGCCACACCGCCGAGAGTTGCGGATTGTCCCAGCGTTCCGGCGAGAAAATAGTGAGTTTTAGTAGACCGTGTTCCCTCCTCCGCTAAGCCCCTCCGCTACCCGCAACTCTACAACCAAGGTCATCGGCGCGCAAGCGCAGTGGCGGTTTGTTCGTAGTGGAGGGTTAGCGGAGAAGGAAGCACGGTCTACTAAAGCTCCCTATTAGCGAGTTTTAGTAGACCGTGTTTCCCGCTCCACTAAGCCCCTCCGCTACCCGGGACTCTACAGCCAAGGCCATCGGCACACAGGCGCAGTGGCGGTTTCTTCTTAGCGGAGGGTTAGCGGAGGGGGCAAAACGGTCTACTAAAACTCCCTGATAACATGACGTCGAACGGCAAGTTCGATGTTGTTTGTAAAACGTCTTATTTTTCGCCTACAAAGTGCGAAGAAACGAATGCGATAGCTGTAGCACGGTCGTGCAATGCGGGTGGAATGGTGGCGCCACGTACCGGAGGACGGAGGTGCGACGTGGTTAGTTCTCGTGGACGACGTAGTTGGTGTCGTGGGTGCCACTGACGACTGACACCAGTGATTCGTCAAGTGAATGGGTAAGCGCGGTGGAAGTTTCTAAAACCATCCAACATTACGCGTAGCAACTGGATGCTGCCAAATTGGGATTTCGCATAACGCGAGTAATGTTTGAAAACAAGTCTTTCATCAGACAACACGATGATTCTCCCCTCGTCGCGCAATTAACCTTTTCCCAGTAAGCTTCGGCGCATTCGTACATCCGCTCCCCTGGCCTTTTTTCCCGCTGTCGCCATTTTCGCAGAGCAAATTTCCGGTCGACCAACATGCTCGGCACATCTTTGTGCGTATTTTTTAGAGCGCAGCTCTTAGGCGCCCATGTCCGGCTTAAGCGGCAACGCCATCGCCGCCAGCGTAACCGCACGTTGCATTATGGAATGTTTCTCATAACGACGTCACACCTGACGCCATTGAACCCAGGAAAATGTTTCCGCTTAATTTAGCAGGAACATTCCCACGCTAAATTTAGCGGGGAAATGTTTACCCTCGTGACGTCACACATGACCCTCCCCTCCGCACCCTCCCCTCCTCCTCCTCAAGGGCTGCGCTCTGATTTGGCATTACAAAATAATGTGAACGTCCTTTTTTTGCGATTTTTGTTTGAGTGTACGTTAGTATGTGGCATAAAAGCAGACTTGGACGTAGTTCAACTACTCTACTCAAACTACCGTAGTTTAACTAATTTTCTGAGTAACTTGGTAACTTTCAATTACAATTTTATTTTGTTAATTAGCACTTTAATTTAACTACGTTTCTCGGGTAACTTCTACTCAAATTACTATCTACTTTCGAAATCTAGTGCTAATTTTGCTCATCAAAAAAGTTTGAGCGCAGAAATGAATAAGACGCCGGCAGATGAAGTAACATTCTCGAACAAGGGGCCCTCTCACATTTCGTTCCCACGCACTTATACTTGGCAGTCGTAGAAACTGCGACACAGGCGTCCTTGGGCCAAGGTGGAGACGAGCAGCCGAGACATAACACCGGCGCACACAACCGGAGAAAGAGATGCTTAACGAGCCTTGGTCGGTTATTAACCTAATCCGGTGATGTACGCAGGCGCCGCGCCTCCAGCTGCAACCGTGAAAGACGGGGACAATCCGAGGGTTGTTGTTTTCATGCTGTCTGCCTTTAGTGAGTTCTGCCCCAAGCGGTTTGGGGGTTCCTTGGGAGGCACCACTGGAATGACCTCGCAGCTGGGCGCCTGCTCCTGTGGTCGCCTCGTCGTCAGCGCATACTTCCTTGCAAAGCCTGACCCCCCCCCCCCCCCCCCCCCCCCCCGCGCACAAACGCAAACACGGATAATCCGTTCATGGGAGCACATTCCCGCTTCCAGCTGCATCTGTACGAGCCCCGATGCTCGTTCAGGTAAATTTTCGCGTCCTTCCGACATTTCACGGAAGGGAGACCTCCTTTTTGTTTAAAACTATTTACTTGTCAGGTGTGTCAGGCGCGTCAGGACACTGTAGTCGCCTGCGAGGATTGCGAGTCACCCTTGGGAGATCCTTTCGTTGGACCCGGCGTCAGCGGCGAAGTATACTTTGTTTCGTCTTCTGTTAAACCAAAACTTTTTTTTTTTTTTCAGTAGCGTAGCACTAGCACTGCAACGAGACGCGCAGTCGTCCGGATGATCTCATCGTCGTGGCACGAGACTTGAACCCTGGACGGTCAGGTGCACTCGCTCATCGTACTCTCCGAACGTTGTGGGAATAAGAAGAGGCAATTAATAACAATCTCAATATGCTGAAAGAAAAAGAAGGAGTGTTTGTTATAAAAGAGACTCTAGCCGAAGCAAACCCCACATGTTTCGTCATAGACACTGAAGATGCCGACACCCGCTGACCCGACCCTGCACTCCTGTTTCTGAAATTCAATGCTGCCGTTCCATCCAGCGCGTCAATGGGACGTCTTTTTAGCTTCGCTGGGGACGTCTTGAGGAGGAAAAGGGGAAAACTCTCCGATAAGAACTTCGAAAGTCAATGGCTTCTGTGAGCTTATACACTATTTTGGTAAAAAGGCAAGCCATAAAATGACTGGATTTAATTGAGGCTCGCAGGGTTTTTCACGGATGAAAACTGCTGTTCATTTTGCTACCACAAAGGTATAAAAAAGTAACTTCGAAAGTAACTTCAAGAAATACTCACTACTTTTTTACAGTAGTTAGTAGTTTGCTCAATTTCTATTATAAATGCGTAATTTCTACTTTACTCCAATTACTTTTGGCGTCGGTACTCAGTAACTTAACTTAACTACCTTTTTTGAGTGATTTGTACATGTGTGCATAAAAGGCAACGAAGGTCAAACAACAATTTTCACCCTTAAAAATTAAACTACGCATTCTCGAACGCTCCTTTTCCGCCCAAATGTAACGCTAGCGATCCGAACCACGGATGGAATGTTTCAGTACTAACCATTACTTTATTCAACAGTTGTCCGAGATTTTCTGAAATTTTTAATGGGAAAATGGCGGCCGACAGAGCTTTCGACTATACGGAGCTCTATGGCTCCAGTTACCGAAAATGGGCAAAAATAAGCCCAATTTTCCCGCTGAATTTATTTTAACCAACCATTTATTTTTGAATAAGATAACGTGGTTAGGGCTGAAATTTTGGCATATGGTTCGAACCGCTAGCGCAACATTTGGGCGGAGAATGAACGTTCGGTGCTGCGGAGTTTATTTTTGCTGTCAAAATAACTAAATATATTGGGGGACACGCCGTATATTTAAATGAACAAATATTTCAAAAACCAAGTTGAAACCGATCTCTTCTTTTTTCCATTGTTTTATTTCTTTTGTGATTTTGTACAATTGTGTTCTATCAAAAATATTTTAAAAACATATAGTATTTTATTTTGTATGACTGCAGTTAAAACTTGAAACATCAGTAGTGCGTTGGGGCAGTATCCTCGCATAGGCGGTATTCTGGACAGTCTCGGGGCATGAATATGAATAATTACCTCAAATTATTACGTTATTACTCATTATTACAAGTGGTGCGTGTTACAAGACATGTCGCTAGATGGCGCCACCTCCTGTGTATTTTGGCGCCATCCACCTCCGGGCCGAAGGCAGAGGCATATCAGACGCGGGGCGCGAAGTACGCACCACAATGTAACTCGTCATTAAGCATTCAATAAACAGTTCTTAAAGGTTAAACGTGTCCGCAACCAACGACATTGAAACATGGTGTCAGAAGCGGTAGAAGTCAACGCGCTCGTCCACTAGAGCAGCCACTGAAGACGACATGGAAAGGATCCCGCCGCCGCCGAAGTTCGAGAACGACAGCAACGCTGCCGAACAATGGCGCACCTTCAAGCAAGCCTTCACGCTCTACATGAAAGCTACGGATGTCAGTGGAACATCCTCCGAAAGGCAAGTTGCTCTCCTTTTGACAATCGGTGGACAAAGCCTACTGGACATCTATAATACGCTAGACTTTGGAAGCGCAACGCAAGAAAGACCTCACCCCGAGTATGATTTTGAGCACGTGGTGAGGCTTATGGATGCACACTTCTTACCGAAGCAAAACGAAGTATACTCCCGCTACATCTTTCGCACTCGAGTACAACTCCCCGACGAGAGGTTCGACACGTTTTTAACCGATCTCAAATTGAAGACTCGGGACTGCAACTTCGGACCTGAAAAGGAGAAGATGATTCGAGACCAGATTGTGTGCGGAGTGAATGACGAGAAAGCGCGAGCGGACATTCTAAAACTTGATGAACCGTCGCTTGAAAAGGTTGTCAAGGTATGTCTAGCGCATGAGTCAACGAAGCTGCAACTTAAAGTCTTCAAGGAAGGCAGACCAGCAACTGAGGAAGTTCATGCAGTGAAAGACAGACGCCGTCGTCTACCACCTGTTGACCGAGCAAAAGATAAAAAGACAAGTTCGAATCAAGCAGTACAGCATTGTAAGTACTGTGGAAGCGATCATGCACGTGCTAGAAATGCTTGTCCAGCATGGAACAAAACATGCAACAAATGCAAAAAACAGAACCATTTTGCAGTTGTGTGTAAAAACAGCAAGACTGTTGCCAGTTTGGAGCCAGAAGACGACACAGATGAAATACTGATGGTGCAAAGCGGCAAACCAAGTCCACTGTTTGCGACTTTAAATCTGAACCAAAAAGGAATAAGGTTCCAGGTTGACAGCGGGGCTGCTGTAAATGTCATCACTAAGAGAAATGTGTCGCCTGATCAGATAATGCCGACGTCTACAACGCTGAGAATGTGGAATGGTACCAAGGTAGTGCCATACGGCAAGGCGAGGTTGAATGTAACCACTGCTAATGGACACAAGCACATTGTTGACTTTGTCGTGGTGCGTGATGACCTCAGACCCCTTATCGGACGAAAGACAGCCGAGCAGATGGGACTGATCACAGTGAATTACAGTCTGGTTGCCAGCATCAGTGCTGCAGGTGCACAGGGTGCACTGGAACAGATCATGGAAAGACACTCCGACGTCTTCGGACAGTCTTTAGGCTCATTACCTGGACTTGTACACCTGGTGACTAAACCTGCTGCAAGCCCAAAGGCGGTGACAGGCTGTCGGGTGCCAGTGAGTGTTAAACCGGAGCTAGAAAAGACAATCAGAAACCTAGAACAAAGGGGAATCATCAAAAGTGTCACCGAACCAACCCCGTGGGTGAGCCGAATGGTTGTTGCCACGAAGAAAAATGGTGATATGAGAATCTGCATTGATCCTCAAGCTCTTAATGAAGTTTTGGAGCGAGAGCGACACCCCTTGCCAATCTTGGACGACATTCTGCCCGAAGTTGCTAAAGCCAAGGTCTTCTCGAAGCTGGACCTGCGTGACGGCTATTGGCAGTGCATTTTGGACGAAGAGTCAAGTGTACTCACCACCTTCCAGACACCAATGGGACGTTACCGCTGGCTACGCCTTCCATTTGGACTTGCTGTCAGTAGTGAAATTTTTCAAAAAAGACTGCAGTCAGCGCTGGATGGACTAGATGGTGTATTGTCTGTCGCAGACGACATCCTTGTGTTTGGAGTTGGAGAAGCTGAAAGTGAAGCTCGCCAAGATCATGACAAAAAGCTTGAAAGCCTACTACAAAGGTGTGAGAAGATTGGCGTGCGACTCAACAGAGACAAAACTGAGCTTCATTGTTCAAGTATGACTTTTTTAGGACACCTATTGACGAGAGAAGGACTACGAGTCGACCCTGAAAAGGTCAGGGCCATTCAAGAGATGCCCCCACCTACGGACGTCAATGCTGTGCAGCGCTTTTGTGGGATGGTCAACTACCTTGCACGTTTTCTACCAAAGATCTCCCATGTTACAGAGCCACTAAGAAAGTTGGTCATTAAGGATGCACCATGGGTATGGGAGAGGGAGCAAGTTGAAGCTTTTGAAGAAGCAAAAAACTTGGTAGTAAATGTATCAGACGAGACAAGACATGACCGCTCAGTCTGGCTCCAGCAGCAGGACTGACTTTAATTGGTCCACGTCACTATATATATAGCCGGTGCCCATGGTGTCCAGACTTACATACGGTACATCTTCCTTTCTTTAAAAAAACAAACAATATAAACACTAAGAAGAAGTTATATATGAAAATGAACGAAGTAAAATATGAACAAAAAAAAAACTTCATGACACACTAAAAAAAACAAGAAAGAAAACGAATCAGACTATTTGATGAAAGTTTTCGTCATATGTTAGTGCAGCCCGAGGCTTGCGCTACCTGGTTGATCTTCGAGGCTGGGTCCCTTGTTGAAGGGAGCTACCCCCAGCTGTTGTGCTCGCAGCTCTAGTTGCGTCGAGGCGGTTTTCAGGCGTACTTGGAGCTGTGGCTACGGCGGGCTGGCACACTGTTGGTGGTTCTTCATTGTCGTTCGAGTACAGAGATTCTTCCGATTCACTGCCAGTACCGTCAGCCTCCTCCAGATGGAACTGTTCTTGTGTCTTTTGTAGGTGCTGCCTATTTCTGCGAAATGAACGATGGTCCTCTGTTAACACCTCGAAAGACCGCGGTGCAACCTTGCGAATTACTTTCGCTTTTGGTTCCCATGACCCAGCATTCCTGATTCTTACTACATCGCCAGGGTGAAGTTCGTCGAGATTAGTTCCTTTGTGTTGCTGCTGGTGTTTCTTTACGCTGTTTTTTTCTCTGCTTGTAAAGTTGGGCAACCTACACCTTAAAATTCTTTTCATGATCGAGCAACTCGCTCGGCGAAAGGCCCCCTTCAAGCGGAGTCGATCTATAATTTAGGAGTCCCAACCATTTGTCTTCACCAACCGCATTGGTTTTCTTAAAAATTCGTTTTACAATCTGAACTCCTTTTTCCGCTAGGCCGTTCGAGCGTGGGAACCTGGGGCTGGACGTTAGATGTTCGAAGTCATACGACATAGCAAACGCTTTGAATTCGTGAGACGAAAACTGTGGGCCATTGTCCGAAGTGACAACCATCGGTACACCGTGCCTTGCGAATATGGCTTTCAGTTTCTCGATCACTGTCGTGGTTGTCAGGTCGTCTAGCTTTTCAACTTCAGGGTAATTAGAGAATGCATCGAAGATAACTAAATACGATTTCCCGGCAAACTCAAATATATCCGTTCCTACCCGACTCCATGGAAGTTTCGGTGTTTCACGCATTAAAAAAGGTTCAGATGGCATTGCGTAGGCATAGCGCTTGCAGACGGAGCAGCTGTTTATCATCGATGTTATTTGTTCGTTTAAACCGGGCCAAAAAATAAGCCTGCGTGCTTTAGCCTTACATTTGTTCATTCCTTGATGTCCGTCATGCAGACGCAATAACATTTCTTTACGCATACTTTGAGGCACTACAACCCTGCTTCCTTTGAATAGAATTCCTTCTATTACCGTTAAGTCCGACTCAAAAGACTTGAAGACCCCTTCGACAGGTGTGCTAGAGGTTATTGCGTTGATTACCTGTTGTAGTACTAGATCTTTTGCAGTTTCTGCTGTCAACCGTGTCAGGGTAGCTGCAGACACCAAGTCCCACAGGACACCGGTTGCGTGAATCTCAACGTCGGCAGTTGACTCTTGGGAGCCGTCATTGACTGGTGCTCTTGAGAGCATGTCAGCCACCAGCAGGTTCTTTCCGGGAACGAACTGCATCGTGTAATCGTACTTGAGCAAACGAATAAAGAATCTCTGAAGACGCGGGGGCATGTCACTTATGGATTTCTTGCAAATGGAGATAAGTGGCTGATGATCAGTTTCAATTGTTATGTGCATTCCGTAGACAAACTGGTGAAACTTTTCACAGCCCATTACTATCCCTAGTGCCTTTTTCTCTATTTGAGAATAGCGCGATTCAACATCTGTTAATACCCTTGACACATAGGCCACGGGTCGCCAATTATTCTGATTCTGCTGCAAGAGTACTGCTCCCAGTCCTGTAGAGGATGCGTCTGACGAGATTTTTGTGGGTTTCTGCGGGTCAAAGATTGCCAAGAGTGGTGGTTTTGCAAGCAGCGTCTTCAAATCATCGAACTCTTTTTGATGGGCTGGTAACCATTCGAAAATTACATCTTTCCTTAGTAGGCTTCTGAGACACATTGTCTTGTGCGCTAGGTGAGGAAGGTATTTTCCGAAGTAGTTGATTACTCCCAGCAAACGTTGTAATGCTTTTTTGTTTTCTGGCACAGTCATCGATGACAGACCGCTGATCAAACTGGGATTGGGCTTGATACCACTGCTGCTAATAATGTCTCCTAGAAATGTAATTTCTCGCAAGGCAAATTTGCACTTCTCCGCGTTGAATGTTAAACTCGCGCTTGCAGCTTTCTGCAAGGTTATTCGCAAACGCTCATCGTGCTCCTGTCTAGTACGTCCCCAAATGAGAATATCGTCTATGTAGATTCGCACACCCGGTACTCCTTCAAAAATTTCATTTAGAGTCTTCTGAAAAACCTCTGGCGCAGAAGAAATGCCAAAGGGAAGTCTAAGAAATTTGTATCTTCCAAAGGGCGTTCCAAACGTACATATTTTTGATGTATCCTCATCCAAGGGAATCTGGTGAAAACCAGCTTTTGCATCCAGCGTTGTAAAAAATTGAGCTCCTGACAGCTCGGCTTCAATATCCTCCCGCCGAGGCAACTGGTAACGCTCTCTTTTCAATTGTGAATTAATGGGTCTAGGGTCTAGGCACACCCTTAGAGTCCCGTCTTTCTTTTTTACAATTACCAACGGACTTACCCAGTCTGTGGGTGCGTCGACTTTCTCGATGATGCCATGCTTTACCATTCGTTGCAGCTCGTTTTTCAGAGGTTCGCGTAGAGCTAGAGGCACGCGCCGGGCCGGCTGAACACTTGGCTGGGCGTGTTCTTGGAGAACCATGTGGTAACGACGACTGACGCAACCCGTTCCCGAAAAGACGCTTGCAAACTCCTGAGGCACGCTCCTCTCAATGCCTACAGGTCCAACGCGCGTGACAAGACCGAACATCTCCGATGCTTGTAGCCCTAGGATTGCTTGGCGTCCATTCTTTACAACAAAGAAAATTTCTGATCTTTCCATGCCCTGAAGCCTCAGTCGCAACGTCGCAATGCCCAAGTGCTTTATCACACCTCCATCGTAGTTCCTGAGTGTTGAGCCACTGGGGCGAAGGCTAGATGTTTGGCCCACCTTTCGGAAGACCGAGAACGGGATCAGGTTTGCTTGCGAGCCGGTGTCCACCTTGAGCTCGACCGTGGTGCGAGATCCAGTGCCTTGAACCACGGATGCGGTGATTATCCAGTCTCGGCGGGTGTCTGCTGAACAGACGCTTATATCCAGGATGTCGAAGTCGTCGGAGGAGTCGCTGCCAAGGTTCAGTGGGGCGACGTTTTGCTGTTCTTCGTTTCGAAGAGCTCGCAACGCGGCTGCAGACTGCTTCCTGCCCTGGTGAGTGGAATTTGTATCTTGTCCTTTACTTCGTTCTTGTTGCTGGTGAACGCAACAATTGCGCTGATCCTGCGAAGTGGCTTTCAAAGGGCAGCGGACGGCAAAGTGGTTCTTTCTTCCACATCTCAGGCATACCTTACCATATGCAGGACACGATCGGGTCGCGTGCTTCAGATTGCAGCGCGCGCATTTTGACGATGATGTCGACTCGCGCAACTTCGTTTTTTCCATTGCGTCCACGGTTGCGCTTTTTTGATTCCTTTCCCAGGTCCTGTTTTGATGCTAAGCCACTTCTGCTGCCTTGCAGATCTGACCTGCCTCCTCTAGCGTCAAGTCGACTTCCCGTAGCAGTCTTGCACGAAGTTTCTTGTCAAGGATTCCATAGACAATCTGGTCTCTGATCATTGAGTCCATGACCGCTCCGAAATTGCAGGATTGAGCCTTAGTTTTCACGTCGCGCAGAAATTGCTCAAACGGCTCACCTTCGGTTTGTTGTCGCGTCCGGAAGACATACCTTTCGAACGTCTCGTTCTTTCTTGGGATGCAGTATTGTTCAAATTTCTGCACCAGCGTGTCGTACGCTTCCCTTTCTTCGTCTTCAGCAAATTCAAAGGTGTTGTAGATCTCCAGCGCTTCCTCTCCCGCGACGTGCAGAAACAGAGCTGCCTTTTCGTCATCGGGCTTCAGTGCGTATCCCGTGGCCTTCAAGTAAATGTCCAGCCTTTGCTTGAATCTGCGCCAATTCTCTTCGAGATTCCCAGTGAGACGCAGCTCCGCTGGCGGCTTGAGGCTGTTCATCTTCCACGCAGAACAAGAGCCGGTTTCGCTGGAGTCTGGTCTGCGCGAACCCTCGGCGTTCGATGTCGGCTGCGCCATGTATCAGACGAGACAAGACATGACCGCTCAGTCTGGCTCCAGCAGCAGGACTGACTTTAATTGGTCCACGTCACTATATATATAGCCGGTGCCCATGGTGTCCAGACTTACATACGGTACAGTAAAGGCACCGGTGTTGGCATACTACAACCCACAGAAACCACTTGTGATACAGTGCGACGCCAGTGAGCGTGGTCTAGGAGCTGCACTTCTTCAGGAGGGACAGCCGATATCTTTTGCAAGCAGAGCTCTCACTCCAACTGAAGTACGTTACGCACAAATTGAAAAGGAAATGCTTGCAATAGTCTTCTCGTTGAACAAGTTTCACCAGTACACTTTTGGAAGACTCACTACTGTGATCACAGATCACAAGCCTCTGCAAGCCATCATGAAGAAGCAGCTGGATCAGGTCCCTAGAAGATTGCAGGGAATGATATTGCAGACCCAACGGTACAATATCGACATTCAATACCGACCAGGGAAAGAACTTCTTTTGGCCGACACAATGTCACGAGCATTTCTGCAGGACGGTGGCTGTGAGCAGCAACTGGAAGACATCAACATGATCAACCACTTACCTGTGCGAAAAGAAACTGCAGAACAGATCCGCAAGGCAACGTTGAAGGATGATAATTTGCAGAAACTGGTAATGGTGACCTGGCAGGATGGCCGCAGGACAGGAACAACATTCCACCAGAAATCAGAATGTACTTCCCATTCCGAGATGAGCTCGTGGTGGAAGACGGTATAGTGTACAAAGGACAACGGCTGGTTGTACCAAAAGCACTACGTCGAGAGATGAAAGAAAAGCTGCACTCATCACACATGGGTGTTGAAAGCACTCTGCGACGTGCACGGGACAGCATCTTTTGGCCCAGCATGAATGCAGAGATAAAGGACCACATCTCAGCTTGTGAGATTTGCCGGAAGCATACACCAGCACAGCAGCGAGAGACACTAAAGCCTCACCCAGAACCCAACTTCCCCTGGGAGCGTGTTGGATGTGATATACTGGAGCACAAAGGCAAACACCTGCTAGTCACAGTGGACTATTACAGCAACTTCTGGGAGGTCGACCAACTCAACTCGCTAACATCAGCTCATGTAATACAAAGACTGAAAGCACACTTCGCAAGGCATGGCATCCCAAGAGTCCTTGTCACGGACAACGGCCCACAGTTTGCCTGTGAAGCATTCCACAAGTTTTCAGTAGAATGGAACTTTGAGCACACAACGTCAAGCCCTGCATACCCAAGATCAAACGGCATGGCAGAGTCCGCAGTGAAGACCGTCAAAATGCTTTTGAAGAAGGCTGACGACAGCAATAGTGACCCACAAATGGCGTTCCTGGATTATCGCAACACGCCGTTGCAACACATGAAGGCAAGCCCAGCTCAACTCCTCATGGGCCGACGTACACGAACGTCGCTGCCAACGAAAACGAAGCTGTTGCAGCCACGGGTTGTCAATGCCAGTAAGCGATTACAAGAGAAGAAACGAAGGATGATTTTTTACCACGACAGACAAGCCAAAGACCTTCATCCGTTAAAGAAAGGACAGAAAGTAACTGTTCGCCCAACCAAAGATGGGATGTGGACAAAAGCAACCGTGACTGAACAATGTGGTGATAGATCATACAAGGTGCAAGTTGGTGACAGCGTACTGCGGCGCAACAGAGTGCACATTAGAGGCATACCAGATTACCAACAACATGATGCCGAGACCCCCTCGGAACCTCAAGATGCCTGTGATCAACATGCAACGCCTCAAGCAAAAAGCCTACCACAGCTCGAACCAGCAGTGGTGACGCCAACACAGAAGTCGCAGGAGCCCGGCCCTCAGCCAAGTTCAAGTTTTACACCAGTACGACCGAAAAGGTCAACTACTCTCCCCAAGAGACTTCAGGACTTTATTGTAGGATAATCATCTCAAACAAAAGAGGATGTTACAAGACATGTCGCTAGATGGCGCCACCCTCCTGTGTATTTTGGCGCCATCCACCTCCGGGCCGAAGGCAGAGGCATATCAGACGCGGGGCGCGAAGTACGCACCACAATGTAACTCGTCATTAAGCATTCAATAAACAGTTCTTAAAGGTTAAACGTGTCCGCAACCAACGACATTGAAACAGTGCGTAGTGCGAAGTAAAAGTGGTTTTACTCCGCTACAAAGCTTGCCGTTTTCCAACGTTCATTTAACAAGATTCAAGCTTGTTTTTCAGGCTCTACACAGAACATTCTTTATTCTTTATTTAGATTTCATGATAAATCAAAATCATGCCTTGGCATCGATAAAACAAAAACATGGAGCAAATGTATGTAACAAATTTTATTTTGTACATACGATATATAAATTATATTAAATAAAGATATCTACATCTGAGCTTCGTGGGAATATCAAGGTCATGAAACAATCTTGATTACGCCTGACGTAAGAATTTGCAAAACTTTGCCCAAAATCATCAACGGGATTGTCAGACATTTGTTTTTATTAGCGGCGAGATGTTTTGGTGGCGCCCTCCTATGGTTCCCCCTTGTGACGTCATTACCTTGCAAACAAGTTCGATGGTGTTTGTAAATAGCATGGTGGAAGCTTGAAATCATTGAGCTCTCAAAGGAACACTGCGGACACCGTCAAAATTAAAGTTCTTTCATTCCTCTTATTTCCGTCGATGACAAATCCCCTTTCCGACGTCATAGTCAGCGTTCGGCCAATCGTGGAAGGCCGACCACAGCGACGCTTTCGGTCGCGCACGGGGCTAATTACTTAAAGATAGGAAAGTTTTTTGTGTTTCGTTACATTTACCATAAAGAATATATTTTGAAAGTGACGAAGAAGGATCCTAGTTTCGAGAGGTCAAACTTGCTATTCCCGACAGGTGGCAGAAACGTGAGCTCTGGCCTCGGCCGCTTCAATGGTAAATAACTTGAAAACAAAATAATCTGCCAAGCTTGCTGTTTGCGTTTTTTTTCCTTTTAAGAATGAACCTCAAAATTATATTTTTTTGTTGCAAAAATCTATATATGGACCAAAAAACCCAGATACTTTTTACACTTTGATATAGCGATATGGTATGCACGAGCAAAGGCGTGGCGAAGTATCAATTATAGTTATGGGAACAATCTTCTCAACCCAACTTAGTTCGCACCTCAAAACATACCATTCTCTGTAGGCACAGCTTATATTTAAGCACTTTAATTTAACAAATATGTACTGCCTTGCTGCGAAAAAGTATTTTAAAACAAAATTCCGAGACCAACAAGAAAAAAAAAACGAAGGACAACAAAAAAAGTCATTCGTTGTTTCTCCTGTCTCGGGATTTTCTCTTAAAATATGTTCAATCTTCACCAGCCTGTTCGAACCCTGACTTTTTGTTCATTGAAGCAGTATTCTGTGATTTCCAGTCGCTCTTAACGTTTTATCGTAATGATCGGACAAATCAATCGCCAAGCGTCGCCACCTTCCTAGTAGACGTCCTCGTCAACCTCTGTCTTGAAAGAGAGGGCCTGTTGAATGTTTATGCCGAAAAAATGTTTTTATTTTCCAAAAAAAGTTAACAAGTCAAGCCGCAAGATTTTTTTTTCACTGCCTGACGTCGTCCACATTAGCACGTAGAAATTACTATACCGCGGATCAGAAGCTCATATCAGAGACTACCCTACTTCGCATTCTCCGACAGATAAGCTGGCTGGGCCAGCGCCACTAAATAAGCTGCGCTTCAGAGTAACGACACTCGTCCATATTGTGTCTTAAAACCATGGTTGCCAGTTATCTGAAGCTTTATCTGAAATCACAAGAAACGCTTTTCCGCCATCCACAAATGTTTAAACAGTTCGCGACAGAACAAAGCAATATTACATGAGCTTCCCAACACCAAATCCAATACTGATGAAGTCGCTCTTTTGAATCATGACGATCGGCAGTTGCGTCTGTTCTGCACACGAACCATAATTTGCGGTGCCCACAACAATGTCGGGGAACGGAGTGCCGATACCCTAAGCGCAGCTCATTTAGTGACTCTAGGCTGGGCTAGTTTGTTTTGCGTAGCAGCAGAGCCGAGCAAACTAGGCAGCGCTGACACCGCGTGACGCGGGTGAGAGCACGCGGTGAACGTGCACAGGGTACTAGCCCTATCATCAGTGTCACGGGGGGATCGGTGGCCGAGTGGTCTAGCGCACACCAGCTCGGAGCACGTGGAGCGAAAGCTCGCGCTGCAGAACCCAGGGATCCTGGGTTCGAGCCCCACCCCTGCCCGTTTCGATCTGGATGAGCATCGCACCGGCGTGCGGTCGTGTATCACTACTGCGTGGTGCACGTTAAAGACTCCAGGCTAGCGGCTGTACCGCACTGGCTAAATTGCTCATCTACAGCTGGGAGACTCGTCGCCCCTGTGAGGCAGACCAAGTTCTAGGCTGTATAAACACACACACAAACCCAATTTTTTTTTCATCAGTGTCACGAGCCATACAACAGTTTCTCGGCCACATAAATCGCTGTCGCCAAGTAGGGCTCAAATTTTAAGCTTCATCATGATGGCCGCTGTGGGGCATCAGCCTTAAAGGGATACTTCAACGAAATACGAAATATACCCGCGGTGTTCAGAAACAGTTAAATTACAAATAGCGCTAGGACGAGGACAGACGAATAAGTGGACAGGACAGGCGCTATCGAAATGGACAGGATAGCGCCTGTCCTGTCCACTTCTTCGTCTGTCCTCGTCCTAGCGCTATTTGTAATTTAGTATGTATAACCAACTAGCCCGCCAGAATATTTTAATTTTAGTTCAGAAACAGACTGAATATGATTCACAATATTCATGAATGACAATCGCACGTCTGTATTTTGAGCCTGATGGCCGTATTTTTCGTTGTAAACGACCCACTCCTATTTGTAATCTTCATTAATGATGTCACGCATGAAATTAGATCGATTATCAGGTTCTAGGCTCATGACTGCGTTTTATACAAATAAGTGTCCGACGACGACGACGTTCAGGTGCAACAAATCAATTTCAATAAGATAACAGAGTGGTGTGATAAATAAAAAGTGCATCTTAATGTATTCTAATGTGCCCATGTGCGATTCTCTAGAAAATGTAAAATTGTCTCCAAAGTTTTTTTTACACTAAACAATCATCCTTTGGAGCTTAGTAGTGAGGCAGTTTATCTCGGGGTTTGCCTAACCGATTTGAATGGACTAAGCACGCGAAGCAATTATGCTTTAAGGCAAGCGTCATGCAACGTTTTTTGCCTTGCAATTTCAGAAAAGTTTTAGCTCCCTTTGAACAAAATTCTCTACTTTTATTACATCCTCCGAATTTCGGACTATGCCTGTATTATTTGGGACCCACACACGCAAATAAAAATAAACCAAACCAAAATAGTTCAAAATCAGGCTGCGAGATGTGTGCTAAAAAACTCATTTTCACGATGGTGTCTCTCAATTAAAGCTCCAGCTCGGATGAAAAGCTTTACAACTAAGACGAAAGCGTCTCCATCTCAAGTTTATGCGTATTCGCTTCTACGGCAGCATCGGTATAGATAAATCAAGAAACCTAGATGCTTCCAAGACCGCGGTCTTGGTATTCCCAGCACTGCGACTCGAGGCAATTGAAGCATTGTCCCCTACGGTGTCGACAAAGGAAGGAAAACTGACCGCCATCCGCCTTGCCTTAAAGACGGTCGTCACAAAGCCACCGACCTCCCAGGGAACCTCAGGATCTTTACGGATTCACGGGAGGCGATGAAAGAGTGTCGAAGCAAGAATAGTCCTAGCGCACAAGGACGCCAGATCAAGAATGTCGCCACGACACTTAGGTCGCAGGGAGCCATTATAAGAATCGAGTGAGTACCTGGTCATTCAAGGAGCCCAGGCAACGAAGAAGCCCGTCAACTGGCCCGCGACGTCCTTGCTACACCTTCCTTGCGCAGGTCCGGAGACGAAGCGCTTCCACTTCAAGATCACCAAAACGGCGTGACGGCTCGAAATCAAGCATTCTACGTCGATTGCCAGTCACAAGTATACGACCCCGCCGAAGAGAGGGCCGGGATCAAAAATGAATACCAGGCGAAACATGAAGAGCTCCTGTCCGAGCCGGCACATTCCCTGCTCTCTTCACGGGGATTTGGACGACGAGGGCAGGTTCTGCACACCCGAGTGCGCACAGAAGCAACTCTATCACCCGCGAGACTCGCATCGTGGAACAAAGGCAAAATTTCTGACTTTTCTTTCCAGTGCGACATGAACGCTAGGGCGGACACATACCACCAAGTGTGAGTGTGCCCCAAGTATCACGCAGAAAGGGCAAACTTCCGACCTCAGAACATCGCCACTCTGGAAGGCGGGACTCATCCACCTGGAAATGAGAACCAACAACGAAAGATCCTGCGAAGTCTCCTGGACTTCCTCCATGAGGCAAAGCTGGAATCTTTTATTTAGTGTACATATGTTTTAAATAGTACGCCGCATCCAGGCCTCGACTATTAGCCACCGAGGTGTTCTTACACCCTTTACCTGCTTATGACGCTCTTTGAAATGAACTGAAGTCCGGTCTCAGGGCGCCGCCATCTTGCTCTGTTGGGGTGCGCTGGGGCGCGGCCATAATCCGATTACGACGCTTTAGCAAGGCTTCGTAATAAAGGTGTATCCACACGACGGACCGGGACGCGGACCGATTGATCACGTGATGCGCGGCCCGTGGGCCGCCCGGCTGCAATGAGCATCCACACGGCGGACCAATAGAGCAGACGACAAAGCGAACGGGCCGGTCTAACCCTCGACCTCACAGCTCCGCCAAACGCATGCAGCGAGCTGCTTTGAGGCTATTTGTAAGGAGCCAAGATGGAGATCGAACGAAAGAGAAGTTTGGCCGCGGTGGCCCTGGAGTTGACTATTGAGGACGAGGAGGACTTAAGTGAACCGAAAAAGGCATGGGTACATCAGATGATTATTTGAGTAGTCGTCGCGACTATTGTCCCACAGAGCGTGGAATTGCTCCATGAGCGCAATGAAGTAAAAAGTTGCATCGTTGCACAACAAGAGGTTTGTCTTCTTCGTCTTCAACAGTTGGCGACCTGGACAGTCCGACCTGGAACCACAGGCTGCACTCAGCGCAGTGCTTTGCAGTGTGCGAAACATGAACAAAAAGCGGTCGAAATAAGGACTTAACGCAGATGGGTGATTTGCTACAGCGCAGTGGCGTATGCTATATATGGCCATCCGGCACCCGGGGCCCTTACGTCTTTCGAAGCCCCCCCCCCCCCCCCCTCCCACCTGTATAAAAAATAAGTGGTCTGTGTATGCTTATACAGCCGGGAGTTGATCTGCTTCAGTGGACGTCTGGTGTCTCAGATGTCGATGAGCAATTTAGCCAGCGCGGTACAACCGCTAGCCTGGGGTCTTTAGTGCACCATGCAGTAGTGCTAGAAGACCGCACGCCGTTACTTGCTCATCCAGATTGAAACGGGCAGGAGTGTGTGGATTAAGCCCAGAATTTATCGGCTCTGCAGCGAGAGCTTCCGCTCGACGTGCTCTGAGCTGGTGTGCTCTAAAGTCACTGGATCCTGGGAAAGTAGTGCCATTGCCTTTTCTACCTGCTAGCCGGACACAGATACTAACATACAGACAACCAAAACCTCCAAGGCTATTGGCTAATCTGTTTACGTTGCCATGGAAATCGCCATTTCGGTCCATTCAAATCTTTAAAGCTTCCAGAGGGTGGTTCTAAGCCAGTCGCGCCAAGATCCCCATGGAGCATCATTGCACTAGAAGCATTCCTCGCCAATATAAGCATCATTGGCACTGTGTATGCAATCAACTTATCAATCATGCCTATCTCCGCGAATCTCTTACAATTATATTGTTCTTCTTGCGCATTTCAAAACAGTAAAATTACTTTCCAGTGCCTCCAAGCACCGACACAGCATGTGGTGGTGGCGCGAAGATGTATGCTTGTTTCGCCGCTATCTTGATAGATAGCAAAATCTCGGTATACAAGAAACGTCTCCATAAAGCTACCCGTCACCAGCGAATTTAGATTGGCTCACCAAAAATAGAGGATTCAAAGAGAAATTGCTAATTTCACGGACCAAAATGGCGACCACACGGGGAGCTTGGCGCTACTTTCCCAGGATCCAGTGACTTTAGTGTGCTCTGGCCCACTCGGCCACCGATCACCCTTGCTACCGGTATAAAAATAGCGCAGAAAGCACAAGGAACAAAAGGGAGACAAAAACTTCCAGCCTCTCTACTCTGGTGAAGAAGGAAGACCAGCTAAGCTGTACTATGGTGGGATGACCTCAAGGACGACTTCTTGGACGACCTCAAGGACGACGCCTAGAGGACGATTGACCATACCTCGGCAAATTCATTCATGAACTCGCTCATTCACCTTCATTCACATTCACGGCGTGAATCTGAATGGCCCTGAATGAATTCTTGAAATTGAAAAAAATCATGATGTGATGGTGAATGACTTCGTGAATTTGAATGAATTCGTGATGTGATGGTGAATTAAGTCGTGAAGTCGTGATGTGATGGTGAATGACTTCGTGAATTTGAATGAATTCGTGATGTGATGGTGAATGAAGTCGTGATGTGATGGTGAATGACTTCGTGAATTTGAATGAACTCATGATGAGTTGTGATTGTGAATGACTTCGTGAAGTGAAGAATTCATTGTGATGTGAATGACTCAATGAATTCGTGACGTGATGTTGAATGGCTAATGAACACGATAAATCTGTGATGTGAGTGGCTCGTGAACTTGACAAGTTCGTGATGGGAAGTAATACCGTAAACTTAATTCTCGACGTGATAGTGAGTACGGTTATGAATTCAGAATAGGCGGAAAACATGTGACGCAGGCGCTTGCTTGCTTGCTGGTTGTTTCCATCCTTCACCGCAAACGACAGGGACCCATTTGACTTTAGCGGTTTGGGCATCAGCCTCGCTGCGTAGCCGTGCGCGCCTCAGCGCGGTGGCCTTTTGTCGAGTCAGGTCCTGGTTTTAAGTGGCTGACACAAAATGGCGCCACAGTCCAATTTCACGAGAACTGCGAACTCGTAAAGGGCTACCAGCCGTGAAGTCAAATTTAGTCAACCTGAATGACTTCATGAGTCATGCGGAATTCATGAAGTGATGGTGAATTCCGGTGAATTCGTGTTCACCGCGATGGTGAATAACTTCGTGAAGTGATGGTGAATTCAGATGAATTCGTGAAGTGATGGTGAATTCGGACTAATTCATGATGTGATGGTGAATTCACGATGGTGAATTCTGATGAATTCAGGGTAATGGTGAATGACTTCGTGAATTGGTGATGTGATGGTGAATGATTCAGTGAACTTGGAGGCGGCGGTGATGTGATCGGGATGAATTCTTGGCGCGGTTGAACGACATGATGTGAAGGGGATGAATTCTCGGCGGAGTTTGAAAGCCGTGATGTGAAGGGGATGAAGTGTTGGCGCGGTTCAACGCCGCGATGTGAAGGGCTACGAATTAGGGAGGTCAGAGTACCTTGTGACGTGAATGCGAATGAATTTGGAGGCGTGATTTTGTTCGTGATGTGATGGTGAATGAAGGGGCTCTAAAATGCCGACCTATGCGACTGACACAGATACTAACGTCTAGGACGACCTCAAGGACGACGTCTAGGACGACCTCAAGGACGACGTCTAGGACGACCTCAAGGACAGTGTCTAGGACGACTTCAAGGAAGACGTCTAGGACGACCTCCAGGACGACCTCAAGGAAGATGCCTAAAACGATCTCAGGACGACGTCTAGGACGACTCACGGACGACGTTTAGGGCGACCTCAAGGATAACCTCTAGGACGACCTCAAGGATGACTTCTAGGACGACCTCGAGGACTAACTATCGAACAACCTCAAGGACGGCCTCAAGGGCGACGTCTAGGACGACCTCAAGAACAACTTTTAGGACGACCTCGAGGACGACATTTAGGACGACGCCTAGAGAAATTGAGCCCTTCCACTCTGGTGAAAACCAGAGTGGAAAGGCTGGAAAGGATGCCGCTATCTATGAGCGAGGCCGGCAAGCCGGTTGTCTGGTTGCCGCCGTCGCTCATAGATGGCGGTAGCTGCCCAGAGTTTTGTGTCGACATTTGTTTGGTACCGGATGTGATCCTGAGGAACCTACCCCTTAACTACACCGCCGTAAAAAGACGAACAAAGCGCTAACTTAGAACTCGGATTATAATTAATTCATTATTCTGTTTAGATCAACTTAGTTGGAACTGGCGCGTGCGCCACATCAGTAAAAAGATCCATAAATAACAATACAGAAGAATGCACACAAATAGAATTTGTGTTAAAAATGTTCCGCTAAATATTCCATGTTCTTATGGGTGCTGACGCATTGATGTTTGTGTAGAGCTATCTTTTCTCCTTCAATATTTTATCTCGTGAGCTAATGATCGCTCCTGAGGGAAATGGAATAATTTATACCTTCGGTACAAGGGATAAAACTGGTCTTATGCTTTTTCGTACAGTTTGATTTTTGATATAAAGTGGAAATGACTCTTTCATCCAAGCTAGAAAGCTTAATAAGTGTTGAGAAAGCTACGGTTGGGTTTATCAGGTTTACAATTCTCTTGAGACCCTGTGCTACGTGGTGGATGTAAGGAATAACTACAGTTATTATCCCTCCTAACTTATTAAACTGAGGAAGATACAACCAAAAACACCCGGAAAAAGAAGAAAGTCCCCCAAATAAAGAAAGGAAAAAAGAAGAGAAAAAGTGAAAAAAACAGGACAAGAAAAAAACAAGAAAACCATTGACAAATTCAGTTCTGGCTTCAGATAGATGAGCCCACTGACTATTTCAGTTCTGGCTCCAGGTAGTTGATCTCAAGTTGTCAACCTTGGACAACCGAAGAGAGGGAGCAGCGATGTTTTGTTCAAAGTAGTGCAAGGTGCATCGATGCACGAGGCACATGCAACGTGCAGCCCCTGGGAAGATCATGGCGGCACAGCGCAGCACTGAGCTAGATTTCCGACGCCATGGTCTTTCCAGAAGTGGCGCGCGGCACGTGCCTTGAGCATTTCCACAACAATGAATGGCGCCACTTTTCCCAGGATAGAGGGGCTTCATTGTTCCTCACCATGCAGCTATCCTGTAGGGTTGAATAATCTCTCGGCCGAGCTTGTTCTTGTGTTTCCCAAGTAAGCTGGTGTCCTGGAATCGAGTCCCGAAGTGTTTTTACTCTTTCCTTGTTTCTTGTATTCTCAACAACCCGCCATTTATTTTTTGTAAGTACAATTTTAGGCATACTGTAAGCAATTCAAGGAAACCACTTTGGGAAGTCCTGAAGCATTTTGAAACACGATAACTCCACGAGTGTAAATGCAATTTTCAACACACTTTAAAGGGTTTCCTTAGGTACGGAGTAGTGAAGGTATTCGATGTCAACAAAAAGCCTTGAGGAATTTGTCTTCGTTCTTATTTTAAAAGCGCATGACTTCATTTTAATCTTTCAGTCAGAACAGGTCGTCGACAGTTAGAAAATGTAACCTCTCTCGCAAAAATGAAGCGAGGGATTTTTTGCCATGTTCCCTTTTCAAAAACGATGACTCGCAGGGAGAAATCTACTTCTTTATGAGTTTTGCGCTGAAGAACAATTCTAGACTATGGTTTTTACTGCGGTCAATGTTGCAACATAGCTGCTTTAGTTCTAGTGTTGGCATATTCGCTTCACTTCACTTTTTACCATGATTAGTAATTATATGTTAGTCTATCTTTAGAAAACAAAGTCAATGGCTGCTAGGGCTTTGGCTCAAAAAACATATTTGGGCATGATCACAAAACCACCTTCTTTGTCAGCTGGCAAAAGCGACAAGAATGCGCTTTTAAATATGTGACGACCCCTGTGACAGGAACCGCTGTGCCAGGTGGTTCATGTCTAAATATAATGTCTATGCCCTCAGATTAAAATCTGTTACCTTCTGCCCCTGGGGCCCATCTTGACACTTGTCTTACAAGATACAGTAGTTCAGGTGCAGTCATTTTGGGCTCCACTGCGAACTTTGAACCCAGGCTGAGGAAATCCTGCCCTTTTTAGGTAGTTCAATGTCACCTATAACGTGCACAAGGTTGCTAGGAGCTGTAGCCGTCTTTTTGTTTTGTTCTGAAAATGACGCAGAGTCAGTTGCCACAAACATTTAGTCATATATTCAGTAATAGTTGAAAATTCTCGCCACTTCTCCCCCCTGGCTCGAAGGATCGCGTTATCAGATAGTTGAACGTGTAGGCGCTCATGGTTGTGACGAGCTTGTCTATGCCTGTCATATCGTAAAATCTTACATATTATTTTTCAATGTCCAACCGAAGGAGTTAAGCCACCAAACAAGGCCTTAACGGCAGAAGATTAGCTCGAAGGAAGTAACTGAAGGTCCGCGCTTACTATACTGATATGGCGATGAGGGTGACGAAGAAGCAAAGATTCAAGGGTAAACATAGAAAAGGGTTCGATGTATTTTTATAATGCAATTAAATGCAAAGGTGCAAGCGAGCTGGACAAGAATGACGAAAGTAATCCCTGGAGAAGGGGAAAAAGAGGGACAAAGGACAAACATAAATCTCCAAACACAGATAGGTGACTGGTGAGCGACCGAAAAAATCCGCCTGGCCCGGGTATCGAACCCGGAACCTCTCCATTACAAGTGGAGCGCTCTACCAACTGAGCTAACCAAGGGTTAGACGTCAGTAGAGCAAACGGGTTTTATCAGCTGCCACCAGTCGAACACCAACAAGGGTGAAGCTTGCAATTTAAAGTTATTATTATAATGCAATTAAATGCAAAGGTGCAAGCGAGCTGGACAAGAATGACGAAAGTAATCCCTGGAGAAGGGGAACAAGAGGGACAAAGGACAAACATAAATCTCCAAACACAGCTAGGTGACTGGTGAGCGACCGAAAAAATCCGCCTGGTCCGGGTATCGAGCCCGGAACCTCTCCATTACAAGTGGAGCGCTCTACCAACTGAGCTAACCAGGGGTTAGACGTCAGTAGAGCAAACGGGTTTTATCAGCTGCCACCAGTCGAACACCAACAAGGGTGAAGCTTGCAATTTAAAGTTATTATTATAATGCAATTAAATGCAAAGGTGCAAGCGAGCTGGACAAGAATGACGAAAGTAATCCCTGGAGAAGGGGAACAAGAGGGACAAAGGACAAACATAAATCTCCAAACACAGCTAGGTGACTGGTGAGCGACCGAAAACATCCGCCTGGTCCGGGTATCGAACCCGGAACCTCTCCATTACAAGTGGAGCGCTCTACCAACTGAGCTAACCAGGGGTTAGACGTCAGTAGAGCAAACGGGTTTTATCAGCTGCCACCAGTCGAACACCAACAAGGGTGAAGCTTGCAATTTAAAGTTATTATTATAATGCAATTAAATGCAAAGGTGCAAGCGAGCTGGACAAGAATGACGAAAGTAATCCCTGGAGAAGGGGAAAAAGAGGGACAAAGGACAACCATAAATCTCCAAACACAGCTAGGTGACTGGTGAGCGACCGAAAAAATCCGCCTAGTCCGGGTATCGAACCCGGAACCTCTCCATTACAAGTGGAGCGCTCTACCAACTGAGCTAACCAGGGGTTAGACGTCAGTAGAGCAAACGGGTTTTATCAGCTGCCACCAGCCGAAGACCAACAAGGGTGAAGCTTGCAATTTAAAGTTATTATTATAATGCAATTAAATGCCAAGGTGCAAGCAAGCTGGACAAGAATGACGAAAGTAATCCCTGGAGAAGGGGAACAAGAGGGACAAAGGACAAACATAAATCTCCAAACACAGCTAGGTGACTGGTGAGCGACCGAAAAAATCCGCCTGGTCCGGGTATCGAACCCGGAACCTTTCCATTACAAGTGGAGCGCTCTACCAACTGAGCTAACCAGGGGTTAGACGTCAGTAGAGCAAACGGGTTTTATCAGCTGCCACCAGTCGAACACCAACAAGGGTGAAGCTTGCAATTTAAAGTTATTATTATAATGCAATTAAATGCAAAGGTGCAAGCGAGCTGGACAAGAATGACGAAAGTAATCCCTGGAGAAGGGGAAAAAGAGGGACAAAGGACAAACATAAATCTCCAAACACAGCTAGGTGACTGGTGAGCGACCGAAAAAATCCGCCTGGTCCGGGTATCGAACCCGGAACCTCTCCATTACAAGTGGAGCGCTCTACCAACTGAGCTAACCAGGGGTTAGACGTCAGTAGAGCAAACGGGTTTTATCAGCTGCCACCAGCCGAACACCAGCAAGGGTGAAGCTTGCAATTTAAAGTTATTATTATAATGCAATTAAATGCAAAGGTGCAAGCGAGCTGGACAAGAATGACGAAAGTAATCCCTGGAGAAGGGGAACAAGAGGGACAAAGGACAAACATAAATCTCCAAACACAGCTAGGTGACTGGTGAGCGACCGAAAAAATCCGCCTGGTCCGGGTATCGAACCCGGAACCTCTCCATTACAAGTGGAGCGCTCTACCAACTGAGCTAACCAGGGGTTAGACGTCAGTAGAGCAAACGGGTTTTATCAGCTGCCACCAGTCGAACACCAACAAGGGTGAAGCTTGCAATTTAAAGTTATTATTATAATGCAATTAAATGCAAAGGTGCAAGCGAGCTGGACAAGAATGACTAAAGTAATCCCTGGAGAAGGGGAAGCTGATAAAACCCGTTTGCTCTACTGACGTCTAACCCCTGGTTAGCCCAGTTGGTAGAGCGCTCCACTTGTAATGGAGAGGTTCCGGGTTCGATACCCGGACCAGGCGGATTTTTTCGGTCGCTCACCAGTCACCTAGCTGTGTTTGGAGATTTATGTTTGTCCTTTGTCCCCCTTGTTCCCCTTCTCCAGGGATTACTTTCGTCAGTCGTGGTTCGATGTACTAGGAATAAGACATGTTATTATGGAGGCTTGGTCAAGTTAGGGATTTATGCTATATAAAATTTACGACCTTTACTTAGCGACCTTTACTTTGCACATCCCGACAGGAGTCTTCTGGGGTACCTTGATACTTCGCATGCTGTGAAAGTGTCTCGATTCCTTGGTGACTTTTCAATATTCATAAACTGTGGAGTCATCAATTTCCACAATAGACCCACCAAAGTACCCTCCAGCTTTAGGAAAAACCTAAAACCGTTAGAGTTAACTCACGAGCTTCCTGTAGAAGATTCCTTGCCATTCTTGGACCTCCGCCTATTTTATCTCTCCAATCATATTCGTTGGGCTAACGAACCAGTAGGAAAGAAATCCCTCCTTCATACTAGTCGGCGCATTCGAAGTTAGCTAAAAGAGGCATAGTAAAGCTATGCCTCAAAAATGATATCACTGAGTCCCGCCCGCATTCGCCTAAATATAGCTTTGATGGTCATATCTTGGTTCCGAAGAGCGAGATACCTTGATTTTATGCTAACCTCAGTCGCCGAGAACCTTCTGAAAATAACGAAACAGAGAAGAAATTATACGCCGGATAAGAGGTAAAACAACTGCAGGCATTTCTTAGATCCACTAGGTATCACATGGTAACAAGAGGATTGGAAACCAGATAAACCTAACGGTAGCTTTCTTGGCAACAAACAAGCTTTCTAGCTTGTTCAAACCAGTCAATCCCAAATCACATTAAAAAAATCGGACTGCGCAAAGAAGCATAAGACCCGTTCTATTCCTTGCACTGAAGGAGTAGTTTATTCCATTTTCCTCACCTATGGCAAACAATATATCGGCCAAACAGGAACATGCATAAATGACAGACAACGAGAACATAAATATAACATACATAGAGTCATTTCCGGGCATTTAGAAATACACTGCCGAGAAAGTAAATGCAGAGCTGACTTAGAAAAATGTGAACTCATAGCCAGGAGCGGTCATCAACT
The DNA here is from genome assembly GCF_016920785.2 of Ixodes scapularis. NCBI lineage: Eukaryota > Metazoa > Arthropoda > Arachnida > Ixodida > Ixodidae > Ixodes > Ixodes scapularis. The sequence continues at coordinate 29,531,216 of NW_024609839.1, forward strand.
CACGAGAGGAATTATGGCAGCAGAAAATGTGTCTCAAATTGCCCTGCAATTGTGTTGCTACGTGAAACATTCTTGGTGTAGCGCTAGTGGTGCTAAACCACTAGCGCCAATACTAGTGTATAGTGGAGTTAGTGGAGCTAGTGGGAAGTTAGTTAAAACATAATCTACCCTCATTGCTCACTAAATTAAGCACAGAGGATGTACAGTCAAGTCAACATTCGTACACTTTTTGTCCGTAGTTCCGGCGTCTGGGGGGATGGCTGGCCGAGTGGGCTAGCGCACGCTAATGTCACTGGATCGTGGGAAAGTAGCACCAAGCCCCCCGTATGGTCGCCATTTTGGTTCATGAAATGAGCGATTTCTCCTGGATTTTGCAAATCCCCAGCAAATCTAAATTGGCGCTTTTCACCCCTCACCAGCAAATCTAAATTGGCTCTTGGTGAGCCCATTTAGATTTGCTGGTGACGGGCAGCTTTATGGAGACGTTTCTTGTATACCGATATTTTGCTATTCACACACCGGCGAAACAAGCGTTCATCTTCATACCGCCACCCCGTGCGGTGTCGGTGCTTGGAGGCATTAAAAAAATGTCTTGTCTTCAAACACGCAAGAAGAACATCATAATTGTACGAGATTCGTAGAGATTGGCATGAGTGATAAGCTGATTGCATTACAGTGCTGAAGAAGCTTATATTGGTGAGAAACGCCTTCAGTACGATTATGCTTCATGGTGATCTTGGTGCGACTGGTTTAGAACGACTCTCTCGATACTTCAAAGATTTGAATGGACGAAAATGTCGATTGCCATGGCAGCGAAAATTTGCCGATCGCCTTGCGAGGTTTCGGTTTTCTGTATGTTAGTATATGTTTGTGTTCGGCTAGCAGGCAGGGAAGGCAATGGTGCTACTTTCCCAGGACTCAGTAACTTTAGCACACACCACCTCGGAACACGTGGAGCAAGCACTTGCGCTGCAGAACCCAGGGATCCTGGATTCAATCGCCACGCCTGCCCGTTTTGATCTAGAGGAGCATCATACCGGCGTGCGGTCCTGTATTACTATTAGTGTCGAGATGTTTCGGTGGCGCCCTCGTTCCGTTACCTTTCGTGACGTCATTACCTTGTAAGCAACAAGTTCGATGGTGTTTGTAATGAGCATGGTGGAAGCCTGAAATCATAGCGCTCTCAAAGCAACACTGCCAACACCGTCAAAATTGAAGTTGTTTCATTCCTCTTGTTTCCGTCGATGAGACATCCCTTGCTGACGTCGTTGTCAGCATTCGGCCAATTGTGGTGAGCCGACAGCAGCGACGCTTTCGATCGCTCACGTCGCCAATAGCGTGGTGCACGTTAAAGACGCCAGACTAGCGGCACTGGCTAAATTGCTCATCTACAGCCGAGAAACCAGACACCTACTAAAGCAGACTAACCTCCGGCTCTAAAAACATACACACACAAATGTTTTTCCGGCATCTGTAGCCTATGCAAATGCAAATATTAAAAAAAACTGTGTGCTGGTTTTAGTTAGAGTTAGAGTTAGAGTTAGTTAGAGCTAATTAAAGTTCGAGTTAGAGGTAGAGTAAGAGTTACAGTTAGTATTAGAGTTAGTGGGGTTAGTTGTGCTAACTCCAGTTTTCGCGTGTTAATTTCGCCGCTAAATGTAGCGGGTAAACGGTATTTACGTGAAGGTCAAGTGACGGCAATTTTCTCGCTAAATCTAGCGGGGAAACCAAATTTGAGCATGAGTCACGTAACGTACCTTACGTCGATTTTCCCACTAAATTGAGCAGGGAAACTGAATTTTTGTATACGTCACGTGACATGAAGTCACGTGACATCATTTTTCTTGCTAAATTTAGCGGTGGAAAGTGAATTGGTGTCGAGTTCACGTGAGGTCAATTTTCCCGCTAAATATAGCGCGGAAACGGATTTTCTGTATAGGTCACGTGACATGAAATAATAGAGAGTTTCCGTAGACCGCGTTTCCCCTCCGCTAATCCCTCCGCAAAGAACAAGCCGCTACAGCGCCTGCGCCGATGGCCTTGACTGTAGAGTTCCAGGTATCGTAGTGGGTTGCGGAGAGCGTTGCAAGACGGCGAAGACGATCTGGGAAAATTTCCTAATGTGACGCAATTTTCCCGCTAAATCTAGCTGGGAAACTGAATTGGTGTTGAGGTCACGCGACGTCGAATTCACTGCCAAATTTAGAGGGAAACTTAATTTCCGTATTGGGTAGGAGATCGACCTATAGGGGGCACTCTGACCCGTTTGTTTCCCCACACATCGGCGTTTACTCAACACAAGGCCTGTGCACATGCCCACAGGCCTTATGGGCATGTCCATGTCATCTTCTACAATAAAGGGCGGGGCACAGTGTAATGTAAAAAATACTAACAATCGACAAAGTGACGTTAAGTGCCGGATCTACCCCGAAAGCAGTCGTCAGAAATGCGAGCTTAACCTACTTCGGCTTTTGTGCTGAGCTAGGCACAGTGCACGCTGCATTGTTCATGCAGGCCAGAGTGGAAACAAAAGAGCCCCTCCTCCCCCTCACCGGAGAACACGAACTCCAGCCGAACGCTGACACCGCGTTCGGTTGTCAGCCGAGCGCTGAGTCATTGTTATTTGCTGTCCCCATCCCTGTAGTTCTAAATTTAACCACTTGGGGCGTCACGGTCGCTCCTCCTCCCCAATACGTAACGTGACCATGTCACGAAACGTCCATTTTTCCGCTAAATTTAGCGGGGAAACGGATTTTCTGTATAGGCCACGTGACATAAACCCATGTGACGTCATGTTCCCCGCTAAATTTAGCGGGGAGATTTGCGGTTACGCTTTTTGAGGCTTCACTTCACCTGAAAAAAATACCTATAGCCGTTTCACGTTACAATAGCGCTACACAAACAGCAGCACTTCAGCACCCCTTCCCTAGCGTTATCAGAGAAGGAGATGGAATATGTAGAGGAACATTTTTAGCAAGGATTCTATGTATATGTGCGTGTCTGTATGCATGTATCTGTGCTTGTATATATTGAGCTATTTACTGAATCTATGGATATATTTACTCATCTGGCACACGTACCAGTTCCAGCTGAGTAGGTGTACAGAAAGAAAAACGAATGAAAGCCGTTTACCACTCCCTGTAACGCCGAATTGGAGCGCAGCTCTTGAGGAGGAGGAGGGAAGTGTACTGAGGGCCACGGTTTCTCGGGGGTCACGTGACATAGGGGAAAGGGTCACACATGACCCCCCCCCCGAGGGCACGTGACCTTGTTGGGGTCACGTGACCTCAGGGGAGGGGGTCCACGTGGAGGGGGTCACGTGCCCCCCGAGGTCACGTGACCTCGGAAGGGGGTCACGTGACCTCGGGGAGACGTCACGTGACCCCCCAGGTCGCGTGACCAATATTTCCCCGCTAGATTTAGCGGGGAAATTTTTTCCATTGTTTAGCCGGGAACCTTTTTCCGCTAGATTTAGCGGGGAAATTTTTCCACTAGATCTAGCGGAGAACTTTTTCCGCTAGATTTAGCGGGAAATTTTTCCGCTAGATCTAGCGGGGGTTTTTAGCTAATAGTGGGGATATTTTTCCGGTACATTTAGCGGGGAAATTTTTCCGCTAGATTTAGCGGGGAAATTTTTCCGCCAAATTTAGCGGGGAATTTTTTCCGCTAGATTTAGCGGGGGTTTTTCCGCTAAATTTAGCGGGGAAATTTTTTCCGCTAAATTTAGCGGGGAAATTTTTCCGCTAGATTTAGCGGGGAAAATTTTCCGCTAGATCTAGCGGGGAAGCTTTTCCGCTAGATTTAGCGGAGGTTTTTCCGCTAAATTTAGCGGGGAAATCTTTTCCGCTAAATTTAGCGGGGAAAGTTCCGCTAGATTTAGCGGGGAAATTTTTCCGCCAGATTTAGCGGGGAAGTTTTTCCGCTAGATCTAGCGGAGAACTTTTTCCGCTAGATTTAGCGGGAAATTTTTCCGCTAGATCTAGCGGGGGTTTTTAGCTAGATATAGTGGGGATATTTTTCCGGTACATTTAGCGGGGAAATTTTTCCGCTAGATTTAGCGGGGAAATTTTTCCGACAAATTTAGCGGGGAATTTTTTCCGCTAGATTTAGCGGGGAAGTTTTTCTGCTAAATTTAGCGGGGAAATTTTTTCCGCTAAATTTAGCGGAGAAATTTTTTCCGCTAGATTTAGCGGGGAAAATTTTCCGCTAGATCTAGCGGGGAAGCTTTTCCGCTAGATTTAGCGGAGGTTTTTCCGCCAAATTTAGCGGGGAAATTTTTTCCGCTAAATTTAGCGGGGAAAGTTCCGCTAGATTTAGCGGGGAAATTTTTCCGCCAGATTTAGCGGGGAAGTTTTTCCGCTAGATTTAGCGGGGAAATTTTTTCCGCTAGATTTAGCGGGGCAATTTTTCCGCTAGATTTAGCGGGAAATTTTTCCGCTAGATTTACCGGGGAAATTTTTTCCGCTAGATTTAGTGGGGAAATTTTTCCGCTAGATTCAGCGGGGAAAATTTTCCGCTAGATTTAGCGGAGAAATTTTTTCCGCTAGATTTAGCGGGGGGAAATTTTCCGCTAGATTTAGCGGGGGTTTTTCCGCTAGATTTAGCGGGGAAATTTTTTCCGATAGATTTAGCGGCAAAAATTTTCCGCTAGATCTAGCGGGGAAATTTTTCCGCTAGATTTAGAGGGGAAATTTACCCATAATGCACCGCGCGGTTACGCCGACGCCGACGGCGACGCCGCTCAAGCCGGGAACGGGCGCCTAAGAGCTGCGCTCTAAAACGAATGAATTATAATCCCAGTTATGAGTTAGAGCTTTGCTCGCCCCTTGTGTCTCCCGTCTGTTCCTTGTCCTTTGTACGCCATTTTTATCGAGCATGAATCACCAACTCGCCCGAGCCTTCACATTCACAAGTCCCTACCACCTCTTTCTACTTTAGCAGAGCGCACGGTGGAAAGGAGGCAACCTCCTCTCCAGCGTTCGCTCTTGTTTGTTTAGAGCGCAGCTCTTAGGCGCCCTTTTCCGGCTGGAGCGGCGTCGCCGTCGCCGTCGGCGTCGGCATAACCGCGCGATGCATTATGAGAAATGTCCCATAATGCCCCGCGCGCGACCCTTGTGACGTCACTCGTGACGTCACGTGTGACATTACGAGAATCCCGCGTGGTACATTATGGGACATTTCCCATGATACAACGCGCGGGGAGGAGGAAAAGGGGAAGGAGGAGGGGAGGAGGGAGGAGGAGGGGGAAGAGGAGAAGGGAAGGGAGAGGGAGATATGAGGAGGAGGAGAGGAGGGCAGGAGCTTGCAGGGTGAGGGGAGGGGGAGGACGAGCAGGAGGAAGAGGAGGGGAGGAGGAGTAGAAAAAGGATGAGGAGGTGAGGGGGAGAGAGAGGGGTATACACTCCCCTCAGTACCCTTCCCTCCTCCTCCTCAAGGGCTGCGCTCTAATTCCGCGTTACAGGGTAAACGTCTTTAACATTTCTTGTCTTTTTCTTTTTTTTTCTTTTTGTTTATTGCAACGTGGTGCTTAAGTACCAATGTGTGGAAATATTTGTACTGCATGCAAATCGCAAAATGTACTTCCGTGAAAAGCATAATTTTGAATTCCCGTAGTATTAGGGTGAACACCCGTCCCGCGACTCGCGGGACTGTCCCGCGTCCCGCAAGAAATTTCCAAATCTTCAAAATGTCCCGCATTTCATACTGTAGTAAAATTCCCTCTGCAGCTCATGGCGCTGCCGAGCAACGGGGCACGGGGAAGCGTGGAGGTTGCTGGTGATCGTGCGAATCGCAAAGGTACACCATTTGCTATCCAAGACGGGAAGCGAGCGACCGTCGTTCTTGCAAAAGACTCGACGCGCATGCTTCGTTGTGCCTCTCTCCTTGGTGGCAAAATATAAAAAAAAAAATTGCACTCCAAAAGTTTCAATATAATATATTGTGATGCATTTCAAATCGTGGTGTCAATACGAAAGGGTTGCTATGGGTTTTTGTTTTAGTGAAGACAGCCACATCAGGCAAAAAGCCTGCAACTCGCAACAGTCGAAAAAAAACATAATGTGAAAAATTTGTGTAGGACCATGTTGATAAAATTAGGCGTTGACAGGAAACAATAATCCGAAAAAGATTTAGTGTTTCTTATTTCCATTTGATGCATCGAGTTCTGCTACGGTCGATTTTTATGTTTTCAACTTCGACACATTTCATAACATATTTGGTATAAAAGATATATCACAGGGAGTGAAAATTAATTGAGCTTAATTTCTGCAATGCAATTAGCAGGTGCATAAAGAGCGCAAGATATTAAATGTGTTAACAGAGTCTGGGTTTGTGGTGTGCGTTAATAAACTTTCTCTATTCCTCCAACCCCCCCCCCCCCCCCCCCCGCCTCGCGTGTCCCGCATTTCGCTAGCAGGAAGGTGGTCACCCTACATAGTATAAACATAATGATTAAAACGCGCGACAGGACAACGGACACAGAAGGAGACACAGACACAGCGCTGTGTCTGCTTCCGTGCCCGTTGTCCTGTCGCGCTTTTTAATCATTATGAATCACCAACTCGCCCAACTTTCTACCCTCGTCAGCTTAATAGTATAAACACTCACGCGAGGTTAGGTTTAAAAGAAAAAGTGGTGTGGAACTACATATTATTCACTTGTTCCGAATTTCGTGCAATTTTCTGTTAGTTTTTGACACGCGAGCGTCAGCCCCTACACAGTACCGTTAAAAGAAACATTGCACATCGTAGTTTTAAGACTCTAACGGGCACTAAAACCAGTTTATAACCCCAAGATTCAGAACAGCTATTTAACAAATACATCAAATAAAAAATTGAGCGACATCAAGACAGGCTTACCGGGTACATGGTCTAAGCAACCGAATCCACCGAAGCTAAAGTCATGTGCATATGCCTAAGCAAGTTTGTAGTCGCATGGCGCGAGAGGGGGTCGCACGCTTTGTCAACAACCTTCCTATTCGATAATGGATGTGGGCGTCTAATTTTAGAAACACGCGGTACGCCATGTCGGCGCTCTACCCTGTTTTGGTGCCACGACTAGTAATACAAGAATTGACAGTTGGGCTAGATTTCAAAATAAGAAAGTTGATAGTCAGCGCCTATTCCTGTATGTAGTTCTCTCCTCTGTGTTCTTGTGTTTCGCGCTGTGTTTCATCATGAGCGAAGAGTAATTTTGAGAGTTTCTACTTCAAAGTAGCTTATGCCTTTCTTTTTCGTTTTATTAAGGGCAATACCTGTATTGTGTACGCATTTGTACTCTTCTCCTTTGACGGACATCGTCGCAAAATGTATTTCCGTGAAAAGCATATATTTGGAATGCCCTAAAATAAACACTCACGTGATGTTAGGTTTAAAAGAAAAAGTGGTGTGGAACTACATATAATTCACGTGTTCCGAATTTCGTGCAGTTTTCGGTTAGTTTTTGACACAAAAGTTTCAGCCTTCATAAAACGATAAACACAATACCGTAAAAAAAAAAAAAAAAAAAAAAAAAAACATTATACATTGTAGTTTTAGGACGCTAACGGCACTAAAATCAGTTTATAACCCCAATATTTAGAAAAGCTGTTTAATAAATACATCAAATAAATAATTGAGCGACATCAAGACAGGCTTACAGGGTGCGTGGTCGAAATAACCGAAGCAACCGAAACTAAAGTCATCTGCATGTACCGAAGCAAGTTTGCAGACGCGCGGCTGGCGCGAGTGGGAGGTGCACGCTTTGTCAACAACCTCCTCATTCGATAACGGACGTGGGCGTCTAATTTTAGAAACACGTGGTACGCCGTGTCGGCGCTCTACCGTGTTTTGATGCCGCGAATAGTAATTTTAAGAGTTTCTCCTTCATAAGTAGCCTACGCCACAACTTCTTCGTTTTACTAAAGCCTCTGACACGCCAAAAAAATTTTTTTTTTCATGCTATGCGTTGAAATGGCATATCAGGACATCACAAAAAAATTGTTTCACTATAGAGTTGCATAGTTTCTTTATAAAAAATAGAAATACGAGGCCCAATTCAAAGTTCCCGCCAGTGCACTGTGACGTAACAGTGTACCGCAAGGTGTCGGGGCGGTCAGAAGGGAGGCATCGACCTACGTCACTAAAAGTGGGTTCACCGGAAGTCACGTGAGTTTCACTCCTCGTGCTCTCCGCAAACGCGCCTAAGATTTTTTTTTTTTTTGTTTTTTGTTCTGTTCTTTGTACGAGCGATCGTAGAAAACGAAGTTTCAGTTCCACTGGCTCTTTATCGCTGCACCGTTGGTTAGTTTGCGTGCTGTAAAAGTTGAGGACGAAGAGTCAGTAGATCGACGTGATGGAGGTCAATGATGAAAGCGTTGCGAGTACAAGCCAGTGTACGAGGAAGGATACAACTCACGTGACCTCCGGCGATGCCTCCCTTCTGACCGCCCCGACACCTTGCGGTACACTGTTACGTCACAGTGCACGGCGGGAACTTTGAATTAGGCCTCGTATTTCTATTTTTTTATAAAAAAAACTACGCAACACTATAGTAAAACAATTTTTTTTGTAATGTCCTGATATGCCATTTCAACGCCTACCGTAAAAATTTTTTTTTCGGCGTGTCAGAGGCTTTTTAAATGTAATACGTGTATTGTGTATCCATTTGTGCTCTCCTTCCTTGCCGGTCATCGTGTAATTAGGGTTTTGTGTTTTCGCCATAGGGTGATTTCACGAAACGCCGTTCCACTTGCGGTAAGCCGCGTTCCGCCATGTTGATGAACAGCGTCTGCTGTTTTCCCCACTTGTTTGTACGCAAACGATTAGTTATCGGCATCGTCTTTGGTGTTCGTGAAGAACACAAGTATGGCGAGTGGCTTCGTCGTCGGCAGAACGCAACAAGTACGAACGGGGACGTATTTGGGTCGCTGTGAACCCATGCCTACTGCGATTTCTTCTTTTTCTTTCGCAGTCGCTTCAGTAAGATCTACCGGGACCATTTTGGCCACCGACAGGTCGACTTCTCCACAGCCGGCTCGTCTTAAAGGGACGATGCTATAATTTTAACTTTGAAAAAAATTTGTATTTTTACATTTTTACATTGTCTTACCAAAAGGAATGAAGAAATCGCCTCATTCTTTCGAACTATCGTGATTCCGTTGGGTAATAGCAAAAAAAAAAGGACGGAAAAATTTCGCGATTTACAGCCGCGGGGTAGCGGCCATGGGAACTAAGGCGTGATGCGCTATGGGTATAAGGTAGTAAGTTGGAAAGATGTGCCATAATGTACTCAATCTAATGCTATATTTCTGAAATATTGTCGTTTCAACGTCAGTAAATGCGTCGAAAACCTCACGTAATCGACAAAGTAGTACTATATTCAGTTTTTGTGGCGCCCTCTGCAAGAGGTGAAAAAAAGACTAGAGGTACACCTAAGCACTTGTTATGAGTTGTGAATACGAAAGCACGCACGGCCGCTCTTCGCTCCCGTCTTTAATCTGCGGCGTACAACGCGCTGACCTTGGGCGTGGAACGGTGAAGCCGCTGCCTCGCGGACACGCAGCGCCATCGGGTGAGCGATAGCTCAAACTGTCGTGTGCATTGCGGCGCGAGGAAGGAACAGACAGCAACGTAGTTCCCAGCAGAACGAACACCTTGGTTTATTCCATGCCACGCGCCGTACAACCGATAAGACGCGAGCGAACGCGGTGATCAGTGATAGCACAACAGTGTAAAACACACAGTAAGAATGACACCCCACAAACTGACGCGCAACGGCCAATGAGAGTCTCGTCGACGCGCGCCAGCCAATGGGACCGAAGTGTAAAAGGTGCCGTCGGCTAGCTTTGCGCGTAGTTTCAATAAGGTGCAGTTTTGCATGATTTCAAAGCTGATGACGTTGGCTCGCTCCATGAGACAGTTAAAGGGGCGGTGCAACGATATTCGATTGGAATGGTTTTTTTTTTTACTTTACACGAGCTTATACTGGCACTAGTAAGACTCCAAAATACTCGCACGCAACGCCACTATCCAAGAAACTCCTTGTCGCGGTGAAGTTTCAAGGACAAAAGCAAACGTTTTCATTCAATCTCTCCTTCGCGAAGCTTGATGACGTAGCTGGGGATCGCAGAATCCTCCAGTGACGATATTTGAATGCGGCTCATAGATTGGAGTTGCGCATTGTGTGGGCACTCGATTTTGGCTCGTGATAATTGGTAGCTGAGAAGCTACAACAATAACCGAACCATAACAATGTCTGGAACTCAACGCGTGTCCTGTGCCTCGCCAAACTTAACGCGTGGCTATGATCAACATCGGCGGCATATAATCGGCTCCAGATCACGTGGCCGCTTGTTCTGGCTGCGACTTGAGGGGGTAAACGCTGCCATAGGCGTGCGCACAGGGGGGCAGAGGGGGCAGCCGCCCCCTTTAATCATCTAGGGGGGGGGGGGGGGGGGCAAAGTTGACCCGACTCGAAGCGCGACTGCGCCGGCGGTATGATTTCTTTTTCGACGGCATAAAACACCGACGCCGAAGTTCTCTCCCTCTAGTGCGCGCAACGAAAAAAACAACCATAAAAACACGCCGCGACGCAGCACCAGGCGCCAACCCGTCTATGGCCAGCCGTCGGCGAAAAACCCTTCAGGCGCCAAGCCGTCTACGGCCAGCCGATGGCGAAAAACCTGACAGGGATAACTGCAAAGCCTTAACGGATTTGCAGTTGTCCCCGTCACTAGCTGCGCATGCGAGTGGACGTTTTCAAAGCTCGCCATTCTGAAAGCAAAGCTGAGATCAACTCTGAGTCATGATCGGCTTCGGTGGCTGCTTTTACCGTTCGTTGAGCAACAGATTGCATCGTCAACAAGTTCTGAGTCAGTCATCGAACCAGTTTGCGACAATCGCGTAGAATTTTGCTTTAGACTTTTCACGATTGGTGAAAAGTACTATATCTCCCGCGTGCTACACATTTTTAGTAATCTAGTCATAAATTATGTTTACCATCAGATAACATATCCATTAGTTTGTATAATGTTTGTTGAGCATGACATTATGCGTGCGTGTTATCATGTGCAAAAAAAGTAATTATAGCCCTTGTTTCTATTACATGTTTCTATCAAGCGCCACAAAGTAACATTATCAACTGTACATTTGGATGCTCAGAAGAAAAATGGCATGTCATAGCGTTTATCTTCAATAATTACTAAATATTGTAACTTGCTGTTTCTCGTATTTTTAATCTGCGGTATATTCTCGTGCTTTTAAGCGTTGTCATTACGTTGTGTATTGGGTGACGTTTTTCGTCCTCTGCATGAACGTTCAGACGCCATATGACAGCTTTCGCCATGTGTACACTGTTAGAAAAACTCCTGTCAAAGTATGGGACACATACATACTAACCTTGTTGCCACAACATGTACTGTATTACTGGACTACAGAACATGTCCCATACCTCTTTAGTACGGGACATGTTGTTGCTGTATGGGCAGCCACAATAAGTTCCATACGCCATCATCACGGAACAAGTAGTGTATGCTACAAGAAATGTATTATCATGGCACACAGCAGCACATGTTCGGTTACAAGCCATGCTAGAACATGTACCAATTTTACAAAGTACATCACATGTTGCAGTGCGTCCAAAATGTCACAGGTTACATTTCTTGTACTTACGGAAAAAGTTCAGTCTTGTTTGTGATAGTACCCGCCCCATTTTATGCTACTACCGCTATTCACGAGTACACCCGGGCTTTGTATGTCACATGCCAAGCTTCTCCTTGAAAAACTTGATATGTGACATGCAAAACAGGGATGTTCTGACAGTTTGCAGGCGCAACTTGATGCACGTCTTTGCAACATAAAATTACCTGCAATGCGGAAATGTTCCCCAAACTTGAATGGAAAATTTGAACTGTCGTATCTAATGCGAGCACTATCCTAAAAACAAAACAATGAATCTGTGACATACATACTCAATAGAACAGCCAGGAATGCTATGAGAAAGTGCTCGCATGCTACGTGAAGTTTAGGGAACATTTTACATGTAGAAACGGGGATAAAGGCATATAAACATTTGTAAACATCCTTATGAAACTAAGTTCACGCTTGGTCCTTTTGGTTCCAAACCATAGCAACAGACCCATCGCGAAGACTGAACAGTTTGCTGCTTCAAAAATATTTACATTTATTTTTCTTTTAAACTACCTAGAACACATACACAATACAAAAAACATCTCATGCCGCAAATATATTTGGGGCAGCTCAGCCATCAAAAAAATATCAAAGTGAGCAGTCTACTAAAGAAAAATGTCACAAAAAATTATGCTGACATGCTGCACCTCGAAAAGAACCATCTTGGCCTATGACAACAAATAGTTATATTAACAAGAGAAAAAAAATAATCTAAACAAGCACCGAAGTTTCTTTCCACTTCTTTCGGAACTTCGAGAACTCTTGGAGGGCTCCCTGCGCCTTCAGACGCACCAGAGCAACTTTTCTTCAAGACTGTCGGGGCCCCTCCTTTGGGTTCATTGCAACAAGTTGCCTGAAAGAAAGATCACTTAAATAATGGGCGGGATTATTTAGAGGAAGATGTCTAACAGAAGCTGAGAAGTTCCTGACTCCTTTTTCCACTCCTCTATCGGTTAGTAATCCGATCTGAACGAATTATGAATCTTGTCTATAATATCCTTTTCAAGCCGATACAAACGCCCTTAATCTGGACAGTCCGTGCACACACCATGAGCCTCCAAGTCTGATCCTTGCATCAAGACAAATGTTGATTGTACAAAAAAAAATTTTCACCCCACTGGCATCAGTTCTCAGTAATAACTGGGCACATTTCGGAACTTGCGTGAGCACACAACGCTAAGACATTCTACAACGCGAGACGGAGGCTACAAAGAAGGACAAACACATCCATCTCAATTGAGACGTATGTCTTCCTAGCCTCCATCCCGGGTTGTAGAATGTCATATTAACCAGCTCGCCTGCCTGGTAACGTTGTACACAACAACACTTCGGTTAAAAAAGGAATTCAGAGTACCAGTCAATGCAATATTACAAAAAAGCATGCCTGAAGTGCTTAAGCAGAATATTGTGGTTGATATTAAAACACTGAACAATCATGTCTTTTGGTTCATATTACTTATTCTAACTGATGAGCATAGCCCGGTCACAGGTATATTTATGTGCCCCTGCAGAACAAGGGCCCATGCATTTGCAGCCGAGTGATACTAAGGCGGGTTAAAATATAAGTTGCACGTACCGTAGGATGCATAAGTTCTAGTATTGGTTCTATATGACAATATATCTGAATACCAGATTCATATTGATTCTTTCATTATATTGCAACATAATAATATGACTTAAAAAAAATCGGTCCTCCCCAGCAGGTCACGCAGTTACTGCAGCACATCCAATTAATGTGAGTAACGAGTTGTAAAGCGAATTGCGAATTGCCAAGCAAATTGTAAATAAGGGTGTCTAGAAAGCAGTACATTAACATTAGACCTTTGCTTTTCTTAGTGTAAAGTTTCAACAAAAGCACGGTTCAACATGTTCCAGGTTGCTGTTGAAGGTGCCAAACAAACACAAACCCTAAGGCTAATATTCTGCTCTACAAAACATATTTTTTTTCCAAACTGCTGTCGAAAGTTAGACACTTCGCTTGATGTAATTGCCAGTGCCTCGGTGACAGTGTGACCAAGCTGAATGAAATCCTTAATATTTACATGGGAATACTGCAATACGTTCGAGGAATCGTTATGCGTCTGCTATGCTGTTTTTTTTTTTTTTTTTTTCTTTACAGATTTGCTTAAAGCCATGAAAGCTACACTTATGCGGTTTGTGCGAGTGAGTTATACGCCCAGGGGGACATTACCGGGGTGGATAATCCGCCCGATAAGTCGGCTAATTAATTGAAATTCGTGAATTATATTTAGGGCTCCGTGTTTTCGGATAAATCCGAAAAATTCCGAAAAACACTCGCCGGTAGAATTTTGGTCAATTCGCATTTATCCTATAAACTCCGAATATTTGTGTGTCAATGGCACTCCCCCCCCCCCCCCCCCCGGCAAAAGAAAAAAAAGTAAGATACTTTTTTATATAGTTTCATCAACACGGAGTTAATGATCCAGGGAAAATGGCACCATAATTATCTTTCAAATCTCAGACCGTTGTCAAAAGGGGTCTTGCCGCTTGTCTTTTCAAGGTTGATTCAGGGCAACAGATCGTTCGTTGTAAATTCGTGTCACGACAAAAGCCACTATTTTGGTTTCCAGTTTGGGCCATGCAATTTGTGATTTAGAGGAAGGAAAGGGTATGTTTTTGTAGCAGTGAAAGCTATGGACCATAGGGATTGTACAAAATTGGGAAGAGGGGCAGTTCAAACTTTCTATTACCTCCTCATCTCGCGCGGCCTATCACCTCGCGCGGCCGCGAGCTAGATTGATGTAATAAGATGGGATGACTACGAGCTTCCTAGGTACTACCTCCGGGAGTTTATTGTTTTTAAGGTATCGACGTTTATCGAAGCGCCACTTGTGTGACTTTTCTCGTGGATAAATTAGTATCGCCAATGATAATGGCATTAACGCCAAATTCAACTGAAGATAAATCAATTGATACAAGCGCGTTTTACTTTTTATCTGGCATACGTTTACATTCGGTTATTATTTATTTATCTATTTTTAATAGGCAGCACACCGAAATTAAAATCCGAATTTCGGAGAATCGGGAATAAAAAAAATATAAACTCCGAGAAACTCCGAATCTTCGGCAAAAAATAAACTCCGAAAGACACCCTCCGAATTTGACGAAAAATAAACTCCGAAAACACGGAGCCCTAATTATATTTTAATTAGTAGAAGTAGTGGTATGGTTCCAATTAGATATTTGCTGAGCATCGTTCAAATCCCCTAGATCAGTCATTTTTAGAAAGATCTTGAGCGCGTGAAAAGCGCAACAGTGCGCTGAAGTTACTGCTCGTGGAGCAGGTACAAGGCTGGGGCTAGCTAAGAGACGGAAAAATCGCGCGGGCGCCTTACCGCAACCGCTAGCCTCGTGCTCCACAAGTGGTAACTTTATCGTACTACTCACGCGCTGAAAGTCTTTCTGAAAATGACTCATTTAATCGGTTTCGATAACACTCAGCAAGTTTTTAATTGGAACCATATGTCTATTTTCACTAATTAAAAAGTTAACAAATTTTAATTAATTAGCCGACATATTCCAAAGATTAGCCACCCACACAATGTCCCCCTGGGCGTATAACTCGCTCGCACAAACCGCATAAGTGTAGCTTTCATGGCTTTCTTTAGACAAATCTGTAAGAATAAAAAAAAATCCTGTATATGTACAGTACTCAGCAAAGGAACACGCGACTGTATTACATCTTAAGATTACATCAATCTATGGCGTAGCGCACAAAATTGTTGCATTAAAGGGGTTATGACACGCCAAAAATAAAATATGAGATAACTATACTGCTAGGACCCATTGTATGTTCCTATAATCCTGCTAAATTTGTTTTCAAAAAGGCGCGATAGTTTCGTGGATAAATCGATTTATATGCGGGCCCCTCGGAGGGGCAGATCCGGGCGGACCTGGAGGCTGATGACGTAGCCAGCCTCCAGCGTGGTGTCTAATTGCACGCACTCACAGACTTGGCTCTCTTGGCGTATCGAGCCTCAGCTTCCTCGTTTACCTTCCACGTTTCCAGCATCCGGTCCGTGACGATTACGTCTACGGCATCGATCGCCTTGTCGAAGTGTTCGACATTGATCGCAGCAGCGATGAGAGTGATTGCTATCAAGAGATGTTGGAAGCTGTTCATTTTGACTGCGAACCGCTGGCGACGAGTTCCAGCGACGACGAGTTCGCCTTGGTCACCGTCGTCCGGGAATGTCTCGCAGGCACATGCAGGCTGAAAGGTCAACCGGCCGGGGGGGCGAGAGCGAGAATAGCTTTCAGTTTACCGAGCTGTTTGAGCGGTTTTGTTCGTACCGCAACGAGAAAAGCTTGGGCGATCATGGGGGCGCCTAGAATGAGAGAGTGTTCATGGTCGCGTGGTTTATGGACACCATGGTGTGACTAACTTGAGCAGTGTTGCCTGGTCGCCAGATGAAAATTATAAAAATTCATAAATTGAATATTGCAATTATCAGAGCTCTAAAAATTGCGTAACTTAGTGTATATACTAAGTAGCCTATGAGCATTCCATTTCCAGAATAATCTATCCGTTTAAATTTCGTGTCATAACCCCTTTATGCGCCATGTTATAGTTGTTCGGCCACCGACAAGTTAGCACTTTTATGAGGTAATGAACAGTTTGTGTTTCTACAAGTTTCGGAAACATTGCACATCGCCAAAGGAAAACAGTATTTGAACTTTTTGACTTGTAAGCTATACTGTAAACGACTTATTTTTCGCGGGCTCTATATTTCGCGATTGAGGTAAAAGTTGAAGATTTGGAATAATTCGCGGGTTCTAATTTTCGCGATGCGGCGGGATCTCAATATAGATTTCAATGTGTTTACATTTTACCAGAATCGTTCGCGGGACGTGTTTTTTTTTTTTTTATTTTATTTTTTTTTTTTTTTTTTTTTAGTTGTAGGCGATTTGGGAAAATTAGTTTCTTGCGAAAAATAAGTCGTCTACAGTCTTCGAAATCTCCAATTCTGAGCCAAATTGGCTTTGCCGGAAATAAGTTGAGGAGCACACCACCATTCAAAGGTATGTCAAACTGCTTAGGATGTTGGCAAGGACACGGTGACAGATTAGCTACATAATTTATTGCTAACGACCTTTTGTGTCATTAACGCTGTCAAAAATTACTTATCAGTTATTGCTGCTTCCCAGACAAAAATAAATCACACATTTATTTCTTCACGAAATGCAATATCCACTTGACAATTCCACCACTTGAAGGTATTAGAACTGTCCATACGATTCATTTTTCCAAAGCAAATTCACAGTGCACATTTTCAAAGGAACATTCATAGTTACCTCTAAACGAACTTCAACGCTGCTGGCAGCTCAGCAGGATACTTTAGGTTGAGACAACAGTATGTGGCGTACATCAGCTCCATAGCAGAGAGGAAGCTGGCGCCTTCGAAGCACCTGGTGCCATCCAGTGGCAGTCGAAGATGCTTCTGCCTGAAAAAAGTCGATCTTTTTAGTCATAAAGGAACGCTGAACCAAACGTTTATGATTGCAATTGTGTTTGAGAGCATTAATACCTAGGACTTTGGGAGTTATACTATTTTGAAACATGGCACACCATTTGAGTTTTCATCTGGGGAGTAGATTTTCAGTTTCTTCCGGTTAGCATGTATACCCATGAGTTTTATCGCTTTATTCTGGTGATATGTATAGTATCTTCCTTTAATTCACAAGGCAAAACCGCACTCCGTTGCGGTGAATGAACTTGATACGCAATGAAAACAAGTCAAATCCCATCCTCTAAAAAAAAAAAGGGAACTTGACACACAAAACCCAATTACAATTCACGAGCATGCTCATGAATGTGCGAGGCTGCATGCACAATGCGCGAGTCTGGTCGCATATTCACGAGCAAGCTCGTGAATTGCGATGTTGGTTAGGTCATGATGGGCGAAAATATTTGTTTGAGGACTCTGCAGTAATTTGTATTGGCAGAGGAAAGCTCTGCCACTATGGCCAGGATTCGGGTCGTCCAATGAAAGAACATTAACGCACGTCGTGCGTACAGCAACTTCCGGTAGAGCTGCACGACGTCGTGCGTGTAGCATTACTCTACATAAAAAGGGTGTCCTTCCCAGGC
Organism: Ixodes scapularis; assembly: GCF_016920785.2. Lineage (NCBI taxonomy): Eukaryota > Metazoa > Arthropoda > Arachnida > Ixodida > Ixodidae > Ixodes > Ixodes scapularis. The sequence goes on from NW_024609839.1 coordinate 29,548,994, forward strand.
CATAAGCGGGCGTTCACTCTGAGCATGCGCAGCGTTCAGAGAGCTCCAATGTGGCGTCCAGTGAATACCACCGATTACAATAGAGGTTCCGACTCGACCGGGGTAATTTCGAAGTATATTCGTCTATCAGTAGCCCGAGTTATTTCAGAAATATCAGTCCCGAAAAAATGGCATCAATTTAGTCCACAAAACACCTGGAGTGACGGAGCATCCGCGGCGCGCACACGAGTATTAGCAAGACGATGATTGATTACTGGCACAGCGCGGATAAGTTTACTGGGCGAGTAAAAATATCGCACCATAATGCGTTGCTATTCCTAAGATGCAAAAGCCTGCATTATTTCTCTGCATCAAGCAGGTGCCACCTTTATTGGACCGCATATTGGGAAAGCTGCCAAGAACGCTCACACGGTCGAGCAGCTGAGGAACGCAGTGCTCCACTCTGCTTTCAGACGCATAAAAAAAAAAAAAAAAAAAAGTTAAAAACAAGTTTCGTTTGTCGAACGCTGTATTGAGAATATCTTACGCTTTCGACCTTAGGAATATACTTCGTTCCTTAAAACATAAATGACCAATGTTCACGTCTCCTAATCCGATCTTCCCTCATTCTCCAATTGCCCCATCCCCCTCCCCGATCAAACACTGAACTTTGAACAAGGTGTGGTTGAAGTTGGCGGCGAATCTAGTTTAATTCGACGCCCTTAAGTCACGCATGTTGACAGCGGCTTGGCATAATAATGCGGGAATATTGCGGAAACCGTGCTCTCCTAGTGCCCAACTACTAAGTAGGGTCGGGCAGTATGCCGCCCCGAATCAGGAACTATAAAAGGCCTAGCTTTATGCGGCTGGCAAGACGAGACGCTGCACGATGGGCATCCCGAACTTGGAATATACGACACCTTTAGAGATAGTAAACTAACACTGCGTTAGGAACAACTTAACGTATACGTACCTTGGAAAACGAAGCCGTCTACGCACCGTAGAACGCTACTGACGACGCGACAACAACGCCAAACTCGCCTTCCGAACGGGTCACTCCGCAGCCCCCGGGAACATAGAGTTATTATAATGTACGCTAGAGGTTCAACTGGCGCTAGTGTCTATGCGACTTCCGGGAGGCGAATTGAAGCAGACAGTAACCAGTCTACTTTTGCGGTGCTGCTGTGCATTCCTATGGGAAAACGCGCGTGCATTTTGTCTCTTCGCCGAAAAATAACATGAATAAATTTTCTTATTTCAGTTGTACCGGATAGTATATACCTTTATTGATATGGTGAATGTGTAATTGCTTTAGTTACAGCATTTTTCTTCACTACTGAACGATGTTAAACTTCGCTATATTTCAGGCCCAAACCTCTGTTCCATGGCAGGTATGTAAAAATGAGCGAGGATTCTAAGCAAAATAACAATCGAAAGGAATGTAGAGTGCGTTCAAGGTTCGCTAGCATTCCGGTGGCGCTTATATATTGCTAATACGCCCGTTCTGTCACTCACTATATGAAAATGACTCCGTCGTGCATCTTGACGATCTGTTAAAAAAAATAAAGTACATGGGCTACGAAAGGTGTGTCTTTTCATTATTTCCTATGTCGGGCAGTTTTAATCAGGCACCTGTTCTCTGCTTCTCCCTATGTGCAAAGATTTGGAGCGTGCGGCTGATGATTTGAACCCAGAATAAGCATCTTCGCACATATTCACGAGCAGAAAGAATAAAGCAGTACTTATTTATTTCATATCTGACTACTAGTATATTCCGTGGCTTTCAATTTATTTTGATCGTCTGCATGCATAAGGAGTTACTTATCCAGTGTTACTGCGTAGTTCTTGCCGTCTCTCTTGGTTTTTCACATGTAATTCGTTCGCTTTGGCACGTATATCCCCCATGCTGGAAAGCGCCGACGCCGTGTTCGCGCTAACAGTGTCCGAGAGTGCACATAAATACACGTACGAAGCGGTTTTAACACCGTTTTTCATGCCACGAATTTCAAATAAAAATGCTGTAACTGACCAGTTATTTCGTCTGCGTGACTGAGAAACGTTCGAATGCGCCTTGTACGTACAAATTATTCGTGATATTTGCTCTTATAATCGAGCGCAGAGAGAAAATGCACTCGCTTTTTCCCATAGAAATGCATTACCGGAAGTCAATTTTAGACTGGTTGCTGTCTGCTTCAATTTGCAGCAGCACACTAGCGCCAGTTGAACCTCTAGCGTACGTTATAATAACTCTATGCCCGGGAACCACGCCGGCCGGCAGCGGCTTGCGCATGCGCGGGAGAGAAATGTCTTCCTGCGCGCGGCGTAACTCGGCTCACGGGCGCTGTACTTGCGCGGTCTGATAGAGTTCCATAAAAATTCCTGGATATCCGGCACTTTTGGGCGCGTTCAATTCGCTTATACCAGTTGAACCGACTATAAACTGTAATCTTGTAAGGCTTTTTTTATTGATACGGATAGGCTCATACTTATTGCTTAAATAGCACATTTCAATGCATATGGTACAGTTCCTGTTTTTGAACGCAAACAGCACATTATATGCATTTCCAGAAAACGGGACATGTTCTATTCGGTTTTTCCACGTAGATTGATGGAATTTTCTAACAGTTTAGGTGCACCCATGCGTTTTGCCCTGTATGTATACTATATTTTCCCTGCTAGCAGAGTCACGTTGAGGCAATATTTTTAAATATTCTGTGCTGCTAAAGATGGCATATGTGTCGTATCTTTCTCTGGTTTAGAAAGAATAAAAATTCTTTGTACGCGCGTTCTGTCACTGACGCCTCAGCTGCGCAGGGACTGCCTTTCTCTACGGACGTTTCACAAGAAAGTGAAACCAACTGCTTAATAATATTTTGTATACGTTAAAATTCAATATTGTTGAAATAAACGTTTCATAACCATATCTCGACTCAGAACTACAATATGAGCGGAAGGACATCAGTGGGAGTGCGTTGATAGAAAGTGGGGGGGGGGGGGGGGAGGGCGCTCTGGGGAAACCCCGCCCCCCCCTAATAAAAAACCCTGCGCACGCCTATGAACGCTGCTGTTTATTCTTTAATTTCTTCTGCGACTTAGATTTCGTCTGGTAAAAAACGAACGGGTGTTTCACAGATCATTAACTTCAGAGATGCGTTTAAGCGGTATTTGCGCAAAGCACAAAAATCGGTGCATCGCCCCTTCAATGCTTTCGCCTTAAAACCATTTCTCCCTTGAGCCTCACCCCGTTGTGTTACTACGTCAGTCGGACCTCTTTACTGGAAGACAAGCTCTATGCTCTCCCTTCCCCCCTCTTCTACGCATCGCTCCACATCGCTCCACATTGCTCAGACCAACCTTCAAGGTCTCCATGTGAATCGCAAGCAGGAGCCGCGCGCGCAGAAGGCACTGCAAAGCGCGATCCAAACCAACACGTTTTTGCGCGCGTTGGTTTGGATCGCGCGTTAGTTTGGATCCAGACCAACGCATTTTTGTGCGCGCGTAGGCCCTGCGCTTCCCGGAAATTACGTATTTTGTGACGTTTCTGCTGTTTCCGGGGCGCTTTCTGAGTCAAGTATGCGTGTTGGTTAAGACCTTGCGCCTTCGGGCAAGCGGAGACCATCTGCGCCAGACGACGAAGAAACGCGGAGCCGGAACTAGTGCCCTCCACCATTTGGCCGGGAGAGGGGTGCTCTACTACGACACAGCGCGTTTTCGTGCGCGTTCAGAAAAAGTGGAAATCATCCAACTTTTTTATGCGCGCCTGGATCGCGCTAAAGAGAACCCCACCTGGATCCTTCCTATCCCCATTGCACGTCAGTGCGCACGTGACTCAGAAGACTGTGTAAGAGTTGAGAGTGGTTTGGAAGCACCCAAAAAGTCAATTGTTTTACTTTTTTTAAAGAACTAACGCGCGGAGACAAAATTTGTTTTCAGTTCTTTAATGCACACGTGACAGGGAACAATTACGACAATATTTTGACCGAAGTCCAAACATTGATGCACGGCGCTTTTAAGTCCGAACAATGACCTGGTATCTATAAAAATTGAGTACCGGCCCATGCTCCTTTATGTGCCCGACTACTCTGGCTGGTGCGGTCCATCGAGACGTGAAAGAACTCGAGAGATCTGGAAAGCACGGCCCCCGCGCATAGAAGGACTTAGGGCGAAAGATCGTCAATATGGCGTCCGTCGAGAGTCTGAACCGGAAGTACGTCAGGCGAAACCGCGCTTTAAACCGATAAACCCCGAGAAGTAACCACCAGGTAGTTTTTTTACAAAATCTGGGAAAACAGAAAAGCCCCGAATGAGAGAGAAGTCCTAGATTAAGAATAACCCCGGCTCTACAATACTTTCGTTCATCCGGAATGCAGCCCGCATTGAGCAGACCCACAGGCGGCTTCCTTTTTCGGGAACTGTGACTCGTTTCCTTCTGGGTGGTTTTATATAAACTCGAACACGCGTGCAGGAGGGGGGGGGGGGGGGGGGGGTATTTTGAATTGTCTGGACGAGTATGTGTCAGACAGTTTTTTTTTTTTCATTTAACAAAGCCGCGATTTCAGTTTTTTCTCATCTATTTTGCTTTATTTTTACGTGGGGCAAGTGGAAGTGATACATTTCTATTTTTGATTTTTGTACCCCATTTTGTCGGTTGTTAAAAATAGTTAGGAACAAAAAAAAAACTCAATATAATTTTTTTCATAATTTATAATGTGCGTCCTATTATTTGTTTTGTAATATTAATGTGCCTGGGCAAATTTCAGGGTAGGGTGGTGGTGTTTGTTTGACGTGAGGTTTTTCTCACTGGCTGTGGAAAAGTTTCACGGGCTTGGGTTATTGCAGTATTGATGAGAGTGAATGCAGGGCAAAGGAGGGGGAACAGGTGGTGATGAGAAATATAGGATGATAAAACACAAGTTAACAAATTAAAGTAAAATAAAAAGTCGGCAAGAAATCAGTCAGAAGTGGGAAAATGGGCACATCTAGAACGCGGGCATGTTCACGAAATTCCCGCAAGAAACTTCACGAGAAAAACTATCCCTGGCACACAAGCACGAAATAAGAAAGTGAAGAAAGCAAATCAAGTGAATAGATTTGATGAATCCACTGATCTCTATGACTACTTGCTGGATCGCGTTTGCCCGCTCCGCGAATGCGGCCACGATCGGCCATTTTTTTGGAAGAGTTATGTTATTTATAGCCGCACCATAGTAGTATGGTGGCGCAATCTACCGCCCGTTAGATTGAGTACACGTTTTCATACCACAGCTGAAGGGTCGCGGGTGACTTCGTGGAAACCTTGGGAACAAAGAAATATTTTTCACCGAACGTGTTCCTACGCGCAAGGATAGCCACAAAACAGTGAATACTTACCAATGGTCAGTTCTTGTCTTTTTGCAATCGGGGTGACTTCAAAAGCGCGCCGTATCAACGTGACGGCATAGTCGACATTCCTCTGTTGTATCAACTTAGTTTCAAGAACCTACTTTGTTGAGCGACTTCAATCAAACACGAAATATCACCCACGGTACAGTGTACAAGACCCACGGCTATTTTTATGGCAGCCTGCCGCCACAGCGCTGTCCGCCATATTACTATGATGGCTAGAGATAATATAACTCTACCAAAAGGATGGCCTGCCGTGGCGACATTCCAGTGCATAGGCGAATCTGGGCAAACGCGATCCAGCAAATAGTCATAAAGATCATTAGATGTATCACTGAAAAAGGAAAAAAACTAAGAATAAAATGCGTTTTGCTTTGAATGTACAATAACACTCAACTGAAATTACGCAGTGTAATTTGAGTCGTTCATTATTGTGCATTGAAAGCAAAACGCCTATATATATTTCAAGGTTTTCTTTTTCAGTGATTTATCTCATGTATCCACTTAGATAAGTTCGTTTACCTGCTTGTGTGATTTGAATCGTTCATTAATGCACATTTAAAGCGAAACGGATTTTCTTATTTTTCTTTTTTTTCTATTTCAGTGATTCTTCACTTATATTCACTTAGTTCAATGCGCTCACCTCTTTCATGATACAAGCAGTAAATAATCAGTTGTGAGTTAGCGCTCTGTCCTTTCCGATTGTTTCTTCCTGTACTAGCCTTTTGCGCTATATTTTGTAATGCATAACCAACTAGCCCAACAGTTCATTTTAATTCTGAGTGAAAAGCTTTCTCCTTCCTGTGCTACTGAATTGAGCTAAAGTTTCTGCCCCAACGCTGTTTTCGAGCAAGACGTGCTCAGAGATTTTGAGAAAGGAATTCCTCGATGCGGACTACACATGACTCCACGGAAATTGCCGTTGGTTGTAGTGCAAAAATCCAAAAAATCAAAGCTAAAAATAAAAAAATGAAAGCCGTTTACAACTCCCTGTAACGCCGAATAAGAGTGCAGCTCTTGAGGAGGAGGAGGGAAGGGTACTGCGGGGAGTGTATACCCCTCCTCCCTCCTCCTCACCTCCTCATTCTGCCTGCTGCTCCTCCCTCCGAGTAGCGTCGCCATCGCCTTACGAGGGTCACGTGACCCCCGTGACGTCACGTGACCCCTGTGAGACCACGTGACGATGACAATGACGTCATCGTCATTGCGATGACGCCTTCCGTAACGCCACCAGTGATGTCACGGGTGACGCCATCGTGTGACGTCATCGTCAGCATCACTGAAGACGTCATCATTGACACGTCGTCAGTGACGATGACGTCATCAGTGATGTCACGCGACGTCCTCGTGATGACGTCATTGGCATCGCCCCTGTTCATGTCATCAGTGACGTCTTCAGTGACGTCACACGTCCCATAATGCACCGCATGGTTAGGCCGACGACGCCGCCGATGGTGACGCCGACGGCGACGGCGACGCCGCTCAAACTGGAAACGGGCGATTAAGAGCTGCGCTTTAAAAGCAAGGCAAACTTTGCTTTGCATTTAGATCATTTTTTAAGAAGTTGGCTAATGCATATTATAAAAAACCAAACAACTGAGGGTTCCCAGCTTATTGCTCCTGCTTCGCGTGTGTTGAGCGGTGGCTCCATTCATTCATTTATTCATTTAATAATACAGGCAGCCCTTTTAGGGTTATTGCAGAGTGGAAGAAAATTATATGGTATTTATTTAAAGGAGCTGTGCAACGATATTCAATTGGAATGTTTTTCTCTCTACACGAGCTTACTGGCACAGCTGGGACTCAAGGATACTCACGCGCAACGCCATTGGCCAAGAAACTCCTTTGTTGCGGTGTAATTTCAAGGACAAAAGAGGTCATTTTCATTCAATCTCTCCTTTGCAAAATTTGATGACGTAACTCGGGGATCGCAGTACACCCAAGTGACGATATTTGAATGCGGTTCATAGATTGGACCCGAGCATTGCGTGGGCACTCGACTTGGGCTCGTGACAATTGCTAGCTCGAGAAGCATTCGGGTTGTGACCCGTGTCCAATCGCTGCAACGACGACAACAGCCGAGTCATAACAATGTCTGGAACTCAGCGCGTGTCCTGTGCTTTGCCAACCCCAGCGCGTGGCTATGATCAACACTGGCGGCATATAATCGGCTCCAGATCACGTGGCCGCTTGTTCTGGCTGCGAGTTGAGGGGGTGAACGCTGCTCGTTTTTCTTAAATTTTTTTCTGGGACTTCTATTGCGTGGGGTGAAAAACGAACGCGTGTTTCATAGGTCATTAACGTTGGGGATCCGTTTTAAGCGGTATTTGTGCACAGTACAAAAATTGTTGCACAGCTCCTTTAAACTCAGGAGGAGCTCAGGAGTGAAAAGCATATAATGAAGCATATGTATACGGGTTGTTGGTACAAACTAACAAGATGCACGTAAAACAACAAAAACACGTTTACAAGAACCAGCCTCTAAATGCAGCTGACTTAAAGAGCGGCGAGAAACAAAAGAAGCACATGAGCAGAAGTTAATATATTACAAAATACAGTTAAATGTGTTGAATTTAATGAGAGGCACTATCAACAATCTTTTCAATAGTTTCAATAAATGAACTTAGTCACGCTGAAGAAACAGTGGCATTCGGTAGCAGGTTTTGTGTGAGGCTCCACAGTTCTCCTTTAGCAACGAACACATTGTTAGCGTGTGGGTGCTCCATCGCTGGTTAGAGGTAACTATCAAACCTAGATACCTATATTCCTTTACTCTCGTAAGTGTTTGATTATGTCTGCTATATTCATATTTTAAAACATTTTTCTTTAGTTTTGTCATAAAAAGAACTTCTTTCCGGTTTAACACCAACTACGATGTTTCACACAAGTTGTTTATTTTTGTATGTTATTGTTCAATTTTATATGATTTTCTGATCAGTTTATTTTACGGTGTAACACGCAGTCATCTGCAACGAGTCTTATAGGCCTCGTGATATCATTGGGCAGATCGTTTATAAAATAGGAAATAAAAGAGGTCCCCAGACACTTCCTTGGGGCACTCCCGACGTGACTGATGAAAGTATAGATCGATATTCTCTGAATGAAAGGTTAAAAAGCGCGAACAAACGAGGACCATAAAAAACACGGACGACAGGACAGGCCCTTCACTCTCAACTGGTTTTTATTAACACCATTGTCACCTATATATACACATTGCCCAAACCACATCGGATTCAATCGCCACAATCAGAGCCAACCATCCAGAAACACCATCTCACTCCGAAGCAAATACAAAGACGGAGCGCTGACGCAATTCTTTTCTTTCTTTTTTTATGTAGAATGCCTCTATAAACTCTTTTTCCGTCTTTTAGAGCGCAGCTCTTAGGGGCCCATTTCCGGCTTGAGCGGCGTCGGCGTCGCCGTCGCCGTAACCGCGAGGTCACGTGACCCCTCCCGAGGTCACGTGACCCACCCAGGTCGCGTGACACCCTTAGGTCACGTGACCCCCCGAGGTCACGTGACCCCCTTAGGTCACGTGACCCCCAGAAGTCACGTGACCTGGGTGGGTCACGTGACCCCCTGAAGTCACGTGACTTCTTGGGTCACGTGACCTAAGGGGGTCACGTGACTCACCCAGGTCACGTGACACCCCTAGGTCACGTGACCCCCCTAAGGTCATGTGACCTCTTCAGGCCACGTGACCCCCGAGGTCACGTGAGCCCCTGAGGTCACGTGATCCCTTAGGTCACATGACCCCCTGAGGTCACGTGACCCCCCTGAAGTCACGTGACCCCCTTGAGGTCACGTGACCTCAAGGAGTCACCTATCCCTCAGTACGCTTCGATCTTCCTCCTCAAGAGCTGTGCTCTAACCGGCGTTACAGGGAATTGTAAACGGCTTTCATTTTTTCTCTGCCTTTCTTAAAAACTCTGTGCCAGTCGGGTCAGGTTTACACCCACATCGCCTACAATGGTCAGCGAGATGCGAGATGGCCCCCGCGTTGTTGCGCACACACGAATTATGTTCACGTGATCTATCATTGACGCAGCTCCCAGTCTGCCCAATGTAGACTCTGCCACAACTAAGGGGAATCTGGTACACCACATTGGTGACGCACGCAGTATATTGCACCGCGTGTTTCTTGGAGCACGGTGCCTTTTTCTGCCTTGTCGACATCGGACATATCCTGGCAAGTTTACACGGTGCCGAAAAAACCACGTTAATGTCGTATCTACCAGCTACCTTTTTCAGATTATGAGATACGGTATGCATGTGCGGAATTCTATATTCACGTATCGTTCCCTAAAAGAAAGATAAGACGCAAACCGCTTCGTTACATTTTGATTTCTAAAAATGTCGTTGATTTTATGAAATCAACGTCAATGCCCGTGCGAAAATGTCATATATGGCCAGGATATATTTTATATATGGCCATATATGATAATAGGAGTCAAATAGGCTATATACCGCCATAAATGGTAGCAAATATGGCCAAATATCGCCATATAAGGGGGCAAATACTGCCATGTGTGTCCATATAAGTGCTTAAATATGGCCATATATCGCAATATACGCGTGCAAATACGGCCATATGTCGCTGTATAAAAGTTCACATACTGCCGTATCAAGCCGGTTCACGACATATATAAGCAAAATATATCCCCTGATAATGATATGTTGGCCCGTTTCGGTCGTGCAAGAAAAACGTCATGTGTACTCGCGGGGACACTAGTTGATTGATCTATATTCCATGAGTCTCATGTAATTTTTTAACTATTGTTAACATCCATAAAGTGAAGTTATTCCAGACATTTGTACCAATTAATCTATTGCGCATTTTGAATATTGAAAGACAAATGAAATTTGGTTGTATATTTTACGTGTGACAATATGACGAAGTGCATAAGATCGGAAAGCGAGTCAATCAAATAATGGATATCAGATCGCAGCTCTTAGGCGCTCGTTTCTGCGTTAAGCGGTGTCGGCGTCGCCGTCAGCATCGGTGCAACCGCCCCGCTAAATTTAGCGGGAAATTGAATTGGTACTTCTGCCACGTGACGTCAATTTTTCCGCTAAATCTAGCAGTAAAACTAATTTTGTTAATGTTTCCCCGCTAAAGCTGGCCGCGAAAAACGAACCGTTAGCTCACTGAAGATGCAAGACGCTACTTCGTCGTTGCGTATCCTTTTCCCTTCAAACGGCTGCAAAGCCGTTGCGCCCGGAGTACCCTACGCAGCATTTTTCAAAAACCGTTCGCGCAGCATCGCAATTTTCCGTTTGCGAGCGTCGGCGATTCGTCGTGTGTTGAAACTCGCAAGATGTGCTGTCCGTGGTGTCTTTTATATGTAACTCTTTCTTAAATATATTTGAAGTTTAAAACGCGAGCCTAACAGTGTGTACATAATTTTACATTTATTGGTAAAAAATATGTATATACATTTATTTATTTATATTAGTAAACATCGTGTGCAAAAAAATAGTCGTGCTTAGTTTTTCATTTAAGATTATAACGTGAGTTATACGGCGTAACACATAGTATCTTCAAACTTGCATCGTTTCGGGTCACTTTTGGGCTGGAGTGCTTCTTTGGAAGTTCAAAAGCTGGACTTCATAGAGCTGTCCTGTTCACTCGGTATTGACAGCAGGGTACACGCTATGCGTGTTTAGGCCAATCGGGCCTCCGGTTAGGGTCACGTGCCTACAGTTAGAAGCTGGTGATAAGGCAGAACACGGCACCTGCCTGAAGCCCAAGGCCCACACATAGCATTCATTGCACTATCAGCCTTGGGTACAAGTGACTAATCCGCTGGTTGTGGTCATTGATGCCCCATAAGATAAGCCTTGTGTGTGAGAACTTCCGTTTTGGCCTTTCCTTTTCTCCTTTTCTCTCTCTCCCTAAGTAGAAAGCGTGGTAGAAGTTGCGCACTTGCCGAACCAATCAGCCGTAGACTTTTTATCGCTTGACTCCGCTCTCTGTGCGCACGAAATGGCACAAGCGTGGTTGCGTGGTGTGACGGATGACGCATTAGCCATTGGCAATCTCGGATTGCCTGCTTGCAGACCTAGTTTGGCGTATGGTGCGCCCTGTGTGGCTCCTGTGCATTCTGCTTCTGTAGTAAATTTTATCTCAATCGAAAAGTGCTACCCGTATATCGGCAACAAACAATTTCTTCAAAGAAGCCCAAGAATTTTTTGTGATGCGTTTAGTGTTCGGTGCTACAAATGACAGCTTGTGCAACATCGTGTTGAATCTTCACAGACACCGTCCTTGTCGTTTTTGTGTGTGAGTGGTTGTTCTGCCGTGCCCGTGTCGACATATATCTCGAATTACACCTTTCAAGTCCGGTATCGGAACGTAAGTGCGCTGCAACCTACTTCGCGACAATTGATCGTTCTTCTACGGGAACTCTTCCGGATTATTTCTAGAAATAGGCCGTGTCTATCTCCTGGCAGCCGGGAAAATAATTTCCCCGAAATTCTACCATCAGTCACCTGCCATTGGCCGTCTGAAATCATGCCACAACTGCAGGCAGAATACTGATTTTTTTATTCTCCCTGCGTTTCGTGATAACACGTTCTACGGCAACCTTCTTGTGGATACTCGTTTCATAGACACATGTTTCGTTGACATTCGTTACCCGAATGTTGATCATCCTGCTTTCCCTGGGAACCAATTTGAGCGAAATCAGGAGTGGCGTAAATCGCAGCTCGTGTAAACATTAATAAAAGTTGGTAAATTCTCAATATCCAATTGGTATTTTTCTTATACAGATGAGAAGTCACTGACAGTGATATTTGTAAAAAAACAACCATATATATAAAGGTGCCTTATTTGATTGGGACATATCTTGCCTTATATAGGAGGAAGATATACCCCTATTTGGCAGACCCAGGTATGGATACATAAAAAATTAGCCATATTTGGCCAGCTATGCTTTATATATACTGATGCACTTTATGTGGCCATATCTGCCTTATTTTTATATAATTATATTTGTTTGTTTGTTTTATATAAGTTCAGATATGCCATTTTAGTAAGGGCGAGCTCAATGTGTAGCAAGCTTTTGCCAAGGCATTGTTCAACGGGGTGAGATACCAGCTTCCGATATTTACTCTGGTCAGTGTTACCTCAGCTGAGGCGAAATTACTAATTTCCGAAGTATCAAAGTGCCTGCTGCGGAAGTAGAGACAACTGCAGACTCACTTTGACGCGATGAAATTGTGAGATGTTTTCTTCATTACCGCGTGTAGAAGATTAGCAATTGAGGTAAGGAACTTGGACACCCAGTAGTACACAAGGACGACCTTAATTGTTTCAATCAAAATCCAAACATAAAGGATGGCGCCTAACTCGTTAACGATTGCAAAAAGGAGGTCCTTGTCAAAATATCCATGATAAGGTCTATTCGGGAGACTTTTTTGATGTGTCTTAAAGCAAACACGGAAACTAACTTAGGGAGCGACATTTTACTCACTCGGCCCAAAATGAATGAGGATCAACTTAAAGCATGCCACTTCTGCTGCACTAATTCCCATCTTTGTTTTTCTACTCGCTGAACGATAGGGTTGCAAAACAAAGAGCTGAGCTCCATGAGCCAAAGCTGGCCTCAGCTGATCTACATTAAGGTGCATCAGAAAGCAAAAACGCTTATTCCCATCTATATGCTCTTTATGTCGACCATCGTAAAAAGAATCGACGAAATCCGCATACGTCAGCCGATGGTAAAACACAAGCAACTTCGAATAGGCTGGAGCAGGGGACTTGAATGCGAGCTATACAGCGCCATGTCAACCGGTCTCGTCTCCTGGTCTTTAACTGCCTTTTCGTATGCGGCGAGAAAGTGAGGGAGAGGGGGAGACGAGGGGGGCGTCAGAACGCCGAGCTTTGGTTGGTATAATAAGTGGGTGGTGGACCTGAAGCCTTTGTCTCCCCTGCACTTTTCGAACGCGCTAGAATGCGAAAGCCAAGCGCCGAGCGCCGGCTTCCGCATTCAAGCGCGTTCGAAAAGTGCAGTGGCGACAAAGGCTTCAGGTCCACCACCCACTTATTATACCAACCAAAGCTCGGCGTTCTGACGCCCCCTCTCGTCTCTCCCTCTCCCTCACTTTCTCACCGCATACAGAAAGGGCAACTCCACTAAAAAATCCGACCCCATAAAAATGGCTGATATCACTTTAGAGGGTCAATACGGTCATATCCAAAATATCACGTGCACCTCCGCCCTCCCCGAACGTAATCACTAGTAAATCCACGGATCACCTCCAAGCTTGCGTCAGCATCGCCACAACGTTTCTTGAAACTTCTCGCAATGAGCGCAACCTTTAGTAGGTCACGCAGAAGTTCACTGCACCATGGACTTGCTGTGAACAAGTTGTTGGATGAGAGCGTGTTTCAAGGTATCCCGAAGAGTGTTTAAAGTCAAATGGGGTTTCGAGTGATCTTTGACCTCCCCACGGATTTTGTCGAGGGCTCTGAGACCCCTTGGGGAGTAGGTCCAACCGTCGCAACCCTAGCGGCGAAGTTTAGCATTATTTGGCCGCGTTTCAAACCCAGCCTTCGGCTGTGTCAGCGCTTGGATGCACGTGTATGTTATTATTTTAAAAGCAAGCTGCTTGTCAAAATAAGTCCCACTAACTCCACCCCCTCCCACCCCCCTCCCCCGAGTCTGAGGTGACCACAAGAGGGACCCCCTACCGTCGGTGGGAGGCTTTAAGCATTGGTCCCAAAGACATGGCCTCATCAACCAGGAGCCACAGCGAAAGTCAGGTTGCCACTGGTTATGGAAGTTGCCTTCCCCGAGCGTGAAGGCCCACACAAGACTGAAATTGGGACTGCGTACACGACGAACCACTTATCTATGTGTTGCATTCTGTGTTTTCAGGTAGATCAGAAAAACTCTGAAAAACACTCGCCGCGAAAGTTTTCCTCCATACGAATAGCCGAAGAACTCCCATTTTAAATGTTTCAATGCAAAAGGAAAAAAAAGAAGTACTTTGAAATTAAGTTTACCGAGCGCACAGGGTTGATGGTCACGGGAAAAAAAAATCACTCTGGTTTCTTTCAAAACTCTGATCAATGTCAAAAAGAGTCTTACCGTTTATCTCGTCAAGGTTCATTCGGGACAAGTCATGGTACTTCTCCATGCGCCACGAGAAAGAGTCATTGTTCCGCTCTGCAGTTTGTACCTTACTATATGGGCTTCTTAGGGGAAGGAAGGGTTGTGTTTTTGTATAAGTAAGAGTTACGAACCATGAATATTCCATAGAAGAGGCAACAGGGTATAGGGCAGTTGAAGCTTCTATGTTACGCCCTTCACCTTTCACAGCCACGGGGTAGGGTGATGGAATAGGATTGGATGAAAACGAGCTTCCCAGCGACTACCTTCAGGAGTTTAGCGATTTTACGGTAGTGGTGTTTATTGAAGCCCCACTTCTTGGTAAGCTTTTTCGTGTGACAGATTAGTGTTGCCTTTGGCAAGGGTGCCAATGCAAAATCCAGCTGAAGAAATATTACTTGATAAAAGCACGTTCTTTCGAGTCTAGCACACCTTTACACCCGGATATTCTTTATTTTTATTTTTAATAAATAGGCAACACTACAGATTTAAAGTCCGAGTTTCGGAGAAAGGGTAATCTATTACTGTAATCTAATAATGGGTTGCCATGCAAACTTTCATGAAGTCAGGCCCTAAGCGATTGTGGGGCTATCATCGTATCTTGAAATTGACGGTGAAGTCGTTAATAATCCAGAGATTACTGCCAATGTATTGAACTCTTCCTTTCAGTCCGTGTTCTCCAATACCACGTTCAATTTTCCTCTTAATGATGTGAGAGACAGTAGTGTCAGAAACGAAGCACCTACAATGACACATATTTTTATCTCAAAAGAAGGCTTTTTTTTTTTCATTTTGCTGCAAATCAAAGAACATAAGTCTGGGGGACCCGATAACACTCTAAACCTGTTCTTAAAACGGTACGCTGAGTTGGCTTTCAAATATTGAACGATTATCATTAGAGCTTCGTTATCATAAAGTTCCGTTCCATCCGACTGGTAATGCGCTAAGGTCGTGCCTTTTTTTAAAACTGGCAAAACACTCTCCCCAGCTAATTCTAGGCCAGGCACCTGCCTGGTCTATAATTATAGGTCAAGCACCTGCTGCAATATAATAGAACTCGTGGTTTTAAAATCAATATACGACTATTTAGAAAACAATAACCTTCTCTACAAGAACCAGCACGGCTTCAGACAAAAACTTTCAACAACTACTCAGTTAAGTTAATGCACTCATGATTTTTACAATTCTATTGATGCCGGGGGACGAACGGGCGTAATATTCTATGATATGTCAAAAGCCTTGGATTGTGCACCGCATTGATATATAATAAATATACCTAAACTAATTGGAGAAAGTTTAGAGTTTGTTAATTGGATAAATGCATACCTACAGAAAAGGAGACCAGTTTTTGAAATTAATAACAGAATATCTAGCGTTCTACCAGCATCATCGGGGTCAGGCTCGTTTTTGGCTCGGTTTTAGTTTTGATATACTTAAATAACATAGCACAAGCCCTTGATGATTCTTTCACGATGCGATTTGTATATGACTGTCTTATTTACAAAGATAGCAAAACTAGGGAGGATCATTCTAACCTAGGCGGTGCTGCACAAACATTGGATTGTGGTGCTAAGAATGGGGGATGGCAATTAATATTTGCAAGACCTTAGCGCATTACCTTATAAGGATAACAATTATAAAAAATGTTCTACCCTATGCATATACAGTTAACGGGTCTTTTTTAAAAGAAGTATAATAGCTACAAATATTTGGTTATAACAATTTAAAATAATTTAAAATGGGGGAGTCATGTTGACAATTTCTACTGTTCTGCTAAGCCCAAATTAGGATATTTTAAAAGAAATTTTAGGGATGCAACTATAAGCACCAAGGTGATGGTCTACAAAAGAGTCACACGACCAGCACTAAAGTACACAAATGTAATAGGGAACCCCCCTCAGAGCATTCCCCTTCAGAATTTAAAGATGTACAAAAACTTGCAGCCCGGCATTCACTCTCCACATACAAACGAACAGACTCTGTTACTGGCATGTTAAAACAACTATACCTTTCACCATTTTCAAACCGGCACAGGAATGCTAGGCTCAAGTACATTTTACGGTGTATCATGGCCTCTTTAACTTTGACTACACACAGTATTTGAAACCTAGTGTTACTAGCATTTTAAGAAATAGCCATTCTAAAATGATCCAGCCATTTCGAAGTACAATAAATGTATTTCACTATTCTGTCTTTCCGAAAACAATAGAGGAGTGGAACCTTCTTCCGCAGGAAAGTGTGAAATCCTGTTCACCTACAAGGTTTTTAAATAATTTGAAGCGCTTTTGAAACTAGTTTCTTTTTGCTAACAATGAGTGGGGCAGGTGCAGTTATTGTAATATTATCTGCAGTTATTGTAATATTATAAATATGTGTTTTCGCTTAGTTCATGTGTTTGCTTTTGTATTGGTAAATGCAAATTATGGTCTATGTATGCGTGTTTCTCGTTTCCTACTATCGTTAATTACTGTATACATTCTTTTACTCTTCCTTGTAATGACTCCAAGGGGGATTAACAGTATCTTGAAATAAATAAATAAATCTAAAATAGTAATAGACTCCAAAAAATAAACTCGTAAAACAGAGAACCTACCCATATGCCAAGGAGCCGCTGCCACTGCAGCCAGTATTTCCTTCTTTTTTTATACGTACAATGGTCGTTCGAGGCTGACTGGGGCTTTTATTCCTACAGGAAATAAAAAAAAACCAACAAGCACGAAACTATGTCAGATTTTGAAAGTATCCGCCCCCCTCCCCCTCCCCATGAATTGGTCGCGAGGCTGCTTCGCTTGCTGTTGTTTTCGGTGCAGGGACGTTCTCCCAGTATTCGGGCCATCAGTATGCACCTTGGAGGTTGAGAAATACCCTGTCCCTGCCCTATCTTCTGCAGGGTCAGTAGAGCCCTGCGCGGATAATAGTATGATCATCCTCACCCAAACCGCGTAAAGTCTTTAAATATTCTATCCGCGTACTTCTTATCCGCATCCGAACCGCATCCTCAAAATTCGGAACCGCATCCAACCCACAATCCGCGCGTTCATGTTACATCATGAAATTCAGCGTGAATAAAAACAAATCGTCTGTTCTCTTGTTCACTTCAAGAACCATAGTAAAAAAATGGCCGGCTCCTCGCGAAAGATTACTAATTTACCCCTTTATGTAGAGAAATAAGTTACATGTAGGTGCATTTTAGATTAGATATATGCTATATTATCAAGACGTAAACGTTTCAAATACCAAAGGCATCGCAACTCCTTCCGACAACCAAATCTTGTAAGAACTGCTTCGCCCGGCCATTGAACATTGCGCAAAACGTCCTTTTTTCTTTAGGTGGAACCAAGTATAGATGCATATATAAGCCGTTTACTTATCTTTATACTAAGCACTTTTCGATTCAGAATAGGGTGAAATTAATTTTATTCTATTCTATTCTATCGTCCTTATATCATAAGTAGTTATTCTTCCAGAGACACTTCGCGTCACTGAAAAGATTATCGCAGTTATGAGATCGGCCTGGGAGTCTTTTGAGCATAAAAGATGCGCTAAAACGAAAGTATAAGTCTTTATATATATATATATATATATATATATATATATATATATATATATATATATATATATATATATGTGAGTGTGTGTCTGTGTGCGTGCGTGCGCGCGCGCGCTCTTTGTAACGCTTTATTTATGTATCTATTCAACGTCTATCAACAATAGCGACCAATTTAGAACTACAAGCTGCTTCGTCCGCGTCACATTTCTAGCGGTGATCGAGAAGTAGTGGCCTAGCCTTCTATATACTAACTAAGCCTGGCAGATCGCAACAACAAGTGGCCGCCGAAATGAAGAAGGTGGAGCGGCAGACAACGGATGAGAGGAGAGCCACGTGACTGGCGCCCCGCTGCGGCGAGACGCCAAAACACGCTTCTCTGGAGCGAACAAGTGTGTTTCGGGTTCTCGTCGCTGCAAAAGCTGTGCGCCGACGTCCGGGTTCCCCGAGAAATGGCTCTTTGATGCTCTGTCCTACCAGATCCTCGCGCTCCAAATCTGCAACCGGGCACTCTGTGGCTCCGTTGTCGAACTGCCAGGCTTTGTGAGTATAGAGGAGGCTATCGTAGTGGCGATCGTCCATGCTTATCACAATTCTCTTTTCTATTCAATAGCAACAGAACGTTATCAGGAACCGCACGGGAATTAATTCTGCTATCGATTCATATTCGGGGGATATCGTCATGTTAACGGAAACATGGCTTCACAGGAACATTCGGGACTGTAAAATATTTGACCCTTCCAACCAGTTTTTTTTTTTTTTTTTCAATAGATGTGATAGGGAAGCAAGACACCGAGGCGCTCGTCGCAAAATCATCATAGGTGCTTGCTGTCGTCCGCCGAATGCCTCTTCCACTTTTGTGACTGAACTTCATCATGCCATCAATATTGTCTTATCACTTTATTCATATCCATGCGTTTTTCTTATTAGTGATTTCAATTATCCATGAATTTCCTGATCATCGGATCATCGTCACCATTTTTTTCGAATCCGTTTTCATCTGCGTGTCAGAAATTAATTGATTTATGTTCGTCGTTTAGCCTTGCACAGGTCGTTTCTCGACGTGCTAGAGTCACTGCTTCAACTGCAACCATATATGACTAATTGCCGTGAACAATGGTCCGATATAATGTACATGATAAACATAAGTGACCATTCTTTCTTAAACTTTTCAGTTACGATCCCTTTATAACCGTTTTCCAAAACGACTAAAGTGTTATTTAATTATCGCAAGACTGACTTTAATCTAATTATTGAACTCAATTCATTTCTACAGGCACTTTTCTACGAATTTGAAGAACGCTCAGTTAAATGCAACTGGTCGTTATATAAAAAATAAGGTCACAGAGCTAATTATCTGGTTCATACCCCTTCGTGTCATACCTTACATTATTCAGAGGCACCTTGCTATAATTCGTACTATACACGCGTATCTCAAATTAAAAATAAATTATATCACTCCTTAAAAACATCTGGCAACTAAAATATAGGTGGTCGTTGTATGACACTGCAGAATGTATATATACTACCGTTCTCAAGAACGTCCCAAGCCTAGTTTTCTTACCAATACTTTACCGAACATATTACTGAACAACCCCAGAAACTTCTGGAATGTTGTTAACCCTGCTGACAACGCGCGAATTGTACTAACAAATTCTGAAGGCGAACCAATAGATGGTGGTGAGCGCTTCATCAAGCTTAAGAATGTGTTTTCTAGTTCCTTTTCAAGTATTTCTTCTACGGTCTTGTCGGATTTTTCCAACAGTACATACTTGCATGTGTATGCTGTGTTGATTGACTCAACTGGTATTGCTAAAATCATTGACTCACTTAAACCCTTTTCTGCCGCTGGTGTCTATAATATTAACCCCATGTTCTTAAAGATTACATCAATGTGCTCCTCCGTTTCCCTGGCTAAAATATTTCAGCAATCATTAGACCACAGAGAGCTCCCTCAAGATTGGAAGATTGCAAAAGTGGTTCCAGTTCATAAAAATGAAAGTGAGCATTCGCCATATAACTACAGGCCTTTATCAATCACTAGCGTCCCATGCAATATTCTTGAACAAATAGTTTTCTCTCATATTGTTAACTATTTTGAGTTTTTTTTTTTTCATCCCGCTCAGCATGGTTTTCGCAAGTTACTTTTATGTGAAACACCAAAGCTTTTCTTCACCCATAATTTGCATACCCTACTTCATAATAGATCATTAGCACACTGTATTTTTTTTTTACTTCATATTATATCATTAGCACACTGTATTTTTTTTTTTTTAGATTTAACAAAGGCTTTTGATGAAGTTTCGAGTCGTCTCCTGCTACTTAAAGTAAAAAGAAATATAGGAATTGAAAGCATCTTACTAACGCGGATTAAAGGCTTCCAAACTAATCGTCAGCAATTAATTTCCGCTAACAATGCGGATTCTTCTTTTGACGCGGTCATCTCAGGCATACGCCAAGAACCGTGTTTAGGCCTCTGCTCTTCCTTGTTTACCTAACGATTTACCTAACTGCGTCAATGGTTTACATAGTTAACGATTTACCTAACTGTGCATTATCTCCGGCCCATATTTTCGCCGACGATTGTGCTCTTTCCCGTGAAAATACCACTGGCAATTACTTACGTGTGCTCCAGTCAGGCATTAGGGAGTTTTAGTAGACCGTCTGAGGTGCTTAGCAGCGCGCTAAGCACCCGCATAGCGCGCTGCTATGCGGGTGCTTAGCACGGGCGCTATGCGGGTGCTTAGCAGCCCGCTAAGCACCCGCATAGCGCTCCGTAATCCGCCACAAGACCTTGAACCATGGAGACAAGGCTGGCGGCGCGCATGCGCAGCTGCGGCGTTTTCTTTACGAATATCGTATAGCGGAGGAGAAAAGCGATCTACTACAACTCCTTATTAGCGCTATCTCTACTCGGTACAACACGTGGCGGATAACCCTTAATGTTAACAAGTGTAAATTTATGAGTTTCTCTCGTAGTTCGACAATTCCTGTCTCCTTATCAGCCTAGTGGTGTTCCTCTAGAATCTTTCAGATCATACGAGCATTTAGGCGTCCATATCAATCTGATCTTAGCTGGAAAGCTCACATCGATTTTATTTCTAGCAAAGAATTTAACGATTTAGAATCTCCATGTTTAGAAATGTTTGATGAAATGAACTCTTCAATCGTAAACTAGCTTGTTAACTTTATGTTTAAGACTATTGTGATAATGTAAGACCATTTTCTTTTCTTTTTTTTTTGTGATAATTTATGTTCGGGAAAACATTTTCATGAATTGTTTTTGTCTTTAATTTTCTAAGAAATGTGAACTTTTACTAGTGTGAACTAGCTTTATGCGATTTATATCTGACTTTCCCGTAATAAGTTCCACTTCTTTCCTTCTCTATTGTCTTTGAGAGTATCGGAATCTTATATCTATTTTTTTTTATCTTGTGCTAGAACATCAAAACCGCCAGGTTGTCCTTGGCCACGAGAATAAATAATAATAATTATTATTATTAAAGCTCATCGCACGCTCGGCTGCTTCAAAAGTAATTTCTACTCAGCCCCTACCTACAAATCTATCGTTCGATCACGGTTAGGGTATGCCTCTTGAATGTAGGATTCTAACTTCGAATTTTTTATAAATCAACTAGAAATTATACAAAAATCCTCAGCTCGTTTTATTTATTCAACTATAAATGTACCTCGAGTATATCTTCAATTAAATCTAACTTGGGTCTGCCACTACTAACATCTCATCACAAAATTGGACGAATTTGCCTTTTTCACAAAGTTTACAATCACGCATCTTTGCGCAGTACACTACTCACCTCCCCTTCAAAAATATCGCTAAGTTTGGATCACCATCATAAAGTAGGCATTACATCATGCAAACAGTATCCCTTTTTTATTATTTCATCCCACGTACCTCTAAGGACTGGAACCACCTTCCTTTACAAGTTAAAGCAATTCACGATTTCAATTTATTTCAAATCGCCGTTCGTAAAATAATTGACTAACCATTTCCAAAATATTGTGTGTTACTCTGTATTAATTCCGACCATCCTTTTACTCTTGAGTTCTTGTTGTCATGGTCGAGATAAGACAGATTGAACTGCGTAGGTTTATTCGAGCATAGCATGCAATACAGGTGCGAGTCGTGCCGTGTCTGGTCGCGATCTAGCGGATAGAGGGTAAGCGCGCGGAACCGGCGGCCAGAGTCCAGGCCAGGGTCACCCGGCGGCAGTGACAATGATGATGATCTCCCGAGGCCCGACACTTCCCCCACTTTGGAAGAACAACACTCACACTTTACTGAAGCGGTCAGGTGGACGACTCACTCGTCCACTCCTCGTGACGGTAGGTGTCACAGTCGGTTGCAGATGTCCTCTTGTCCGCCGTGTAGTGCCGGTCGTCGTCTTCACCACGTAGGAACGGGTTTGAGGCGCTGGCCCTACAATGTGGCCAGCGCCTCCCGTCAGAATTCTGACCGCAGTTCCGGGCAGAAGTGTGTCGAGTTTACGCGGTCTGCGGCACTTGTCAATGTATTGGCATATCTTCTTGCATAAAGCATTTCTGGAGCGAAGGTCGGTGGTGTCCCAGAGAAGTTGGAGAGATTCGGCCTCTGCTGGCACGTTTGTATGCAGTCTTCGTCCCATGAATAGCACCGCTGGCGCGTAACCTTCGATTCCCAGGGTTGCACGCTGGGCCAGCAATGCCTTGGGCATCTCTGTCCATTTTCTGAGGAGGTGCTCAGTCATCTGGACTATCCTCTCGGCCTCCCCGTTGCTATGTCGGTTGTACGGGCTTGACGCTGACTGGGTCACTTCCCACGCCTACAGAAACATGCTGCGAATTCGCCAGCCATTCATGGTATGTCTCAATCTGAATCGCAGGCCCATGTAATCGCGAGCGCTTCTTTCTCGATTTAAGCGTATAGCGTTGCTTCGTCTCAGTGAGAAAGTGCGATGCATAGGCAATGGGCAGCCGCTTGACGTCGGTCTCTTGTAGTCAGATGGGGCCAATTCCGTAAAATGATGCGTCCACTGAGATTATGAGAGGTTTCTTTGGATTGTAGTGCGTCAGAACTAGAACTTTGGCAGGAGCTTCTTTCACTACTTCAAACCTTTGCTGCTGGTTGAGTCCCCAGATTCACGCGGTGTCGGCGCAGAGGTGGTCCCGCGTTGGTTTCGTTGTGTGTGCCAGGTGTAGCGAAAACTTGGCAAGGTGATTTGCCACTCCCTAAAAATCTCAGCTCTTTCACGTCTGACGGTGGTGTAATCTGTGTGATCGCATCGACTTTTTAAGGATCAGGCTTCACACCTTCGCCAGAAACGATGTGGCCTAGTAACTTGACCGTCTGCTGTAGGGAGGCGTACTTGTCGATGTTGAGTGCTATGCCGGCTTTGCTGAGTCATTCGAAGACTTCAACCAGGTTCGCGTCGTGCTCGGCCCGCGTTTTCTTCCTGACGATGATATCGTAATGCAGGAAAACTTGACATTCCCCTCCCTCAAGGACCCTCTGCATTTCGAGCTGAAAAAAACTCTGCTGCGGTAGAGATTCAGAAGGAAAGGCGAAGAAATTTGAAGCGTCCGAACGGCGTCGGAAATTTCGCGTATTTCTGCGATTCTTCCGCTAGAGGTGCTTACAGCAGGAGCGTCGAGTTTGCTGAGAACTGTACCGCCGGAGAGTTTTGCCAGACATTCGTCTACGATGGACATGATTACCCGCTCTCTGACGAGGTGCTTGTTGAGCTCGGTGTAGTGTATGCAAATGAGCAGTTCGCCATTTTGCTTCTTTTTTTTTTGTGACGACCATCGGCCTCTGTGACGCGCTCTATAACACGTACCGTTAACATCTTGAAAAACTTATTCTTCACAGGTGGAAGCATCGCCAGTGGTACCCACCCAGGGTACGTAAGAGAAAAAACGTTCGCGTCTGGTCGAAGAACCACCTTGCACTCGGCTTTCATCTGTCCGAGCCCCGAAGTCAGCTGAGGGTAATTAGCAAATAGTTCGGAAACGTCCTCCGTGCGACTTGTCTTACCACTGACGTTGATGAGCTCTTGGAGAACTCCGAGAGATCTGATGGCAGGCCTTCCGAGGAGAGCTTCCTGTAGGCCTTCTACTGCGAAAACATTCTCTTGAACTTGTTGACTGTTCCATTCCATAGAAGCTTGGAAGTGTCCAGCGGTCAAAAAACTTTTGAAGACCGGAACGAAGAAGTGCATTTTCTGGCTTCCGCAGAGGGCCCAGCACTTCGAGACTGTAGTCGCGCGGCGCGATGGCACTTACGTGGGCGCCCGTATCGACTTTGAACGTGATCGAAATACCGTTAAATTCATTACGGGGTGATTCTCCAAGCGTCACGAGCTGAACTATCTTTAAGTTCACCGAGGTACACTTCTTCCGCTTCCGCTGTGCGGCGAACTAGGCGAGCTACTGTGGAAGTAGCTGGTCCCTTTTGATGTTTGAAGAGAGGCAAACGGAAGCGTAGTGGAATAGTTTGAATTTGGGCTAGTTGGTTGAACATGTTTAGGGGTTAAAAGCGCTAAAAAACGACGGACGAGTAGAACAGACGCGCACCACAGAGCGCACGTAGTGGCCTTGTTTTCCACGTGACCTGCATAATTGACATGATGCTGGACAGATTGTCCTGGTCTGAACCAAAGCACTACCACGCCATTTGCATGGCTGGCGGATACCTTCGTTGCCTTTTTGCAGACGAGCAGACGGCGTTGTTCTCTTGCTCCAGTTCTCCTTGATGTGTGCGGAGCCCCTTAAGGGCTCTCTTTTTGTTTGTCAATAAAGGCTTTCTCAAAGCCGTTGACCTTGCGTTCCTCGCATTTCTTTGCGTTGCTGACTGACGGCTTCGGAGATTTGCGCGGCAGTCACCACGTTTTCGAGGATAAGCGCGCAGTCGAGTTGCAGCGTCTCGTTAAGAGCCGTATCGAGGAGGCCTACCACAAGTCTGTCCCGAATGAGCTCGTCGTTTAGGACACCGTATTGGCATATCTCTGCCAGCTTGCAGAGGTCGGAAACAAAACTTTCGAATGTCTCTTGAGACTCTTGCTTTCTGCGGTTGAACCTACCGCGTTCGTATATGATGTTTCGCCGCGGAATAAAATGATTTTTAAATACATTTTTCTCGCAGTCGTAGTCAAGCTTCTGTTCGTTACTGAGCTTTAGAGAGGATAGAACGTCCCTCGCTCCGCGTCCCATGGTGTACAGGTGAGTATTAACCTGCGAGTCCTGAGATGACTCGGTAGCTATCTCATCGCGTGATCCAAGGCTGCCAGTCGTCTGGACGGCGGAAGTCGAGCTTCCCTGGGAGAGCGACGACAAATGGGTTGAAGGTTCGTGCTGGAGCCGTTGCTTCTGGTTGCTGCACAGACTGTGCCATGGCGTCGACTTGGTCAAGACCAGACTTGGGAAGTACTCCGCTACAAGTAAAGGATTACTTGTAATCCGTTAGTTTTTCAAGTAATTTGTGATTGCGACGTTACTTGTTTTCGGAAGTAATTTGTAATGTAATTTTGTTACAAAATACTGGTAACGGATTACTTTAATTACTCGGTACTTTATAAAAATATGAGCATAATACAGTAACTGTAGCAATACGAGCAGAACATTCAGCTGCATAAGGAGAGCAAGTTCAACAAAATAGAAACCATCAGGAGGGGAAGAATAGCCAAAAAAAAAACACGATTTCTTTTATGACCGGTAACTAGAACCGCTAGAAAATCGGGCAGGGTATGTACAAATATGCGAAAGACAAAGACCAAATAAGACAACGCCAGGTAGGCGCTCCGTCGCCTTTCATCGTGTTTTTCTTTTCCCGGGCAAGAGAAAGCTCTTCGTGTTTATTTGTCTTTGTCTTTTACACCGTTTGACCCTTTCCAACTTCTTCGACGTCTTCCGCCACCTGGACAGACATCAAACGCGGGTCCGTACCCCCGCAATTCGCGGGTTCGCAATCGCGTAACAGACGATATAGCCTCACGCGAGGAGGTCGAATTCTCTGTGTGTTTAATGTGCGCTACTTTATTCTAGCACGCTCTTGAGGCAAGGCTGAAAAGCGCCCGGCGCGAGGCTAAGAGCATCGTCTTCAAGGGTACGGACAATACTTCTTTTTGTTTACTTGTCTAGGCATGGCGGTCGATCGAGTCCACTCCTCACTTTACAGTGAGGGGGGGGGGGGGGGGGGGGGGGGGGGGGGGGGCGGAACCCGTAACCACCACTTTTTCCTTGGCTGGTCGAGTTTTCGGTCATGCAGAGTCTGTCGTCTCCATGACCATCTCTTAATCAGATGTTCAAAATCCAGGGCATTAAAAAGAAGGGAATCCTGGAGTTACAGTGCATACTTTGCTTGCCAAAAAAAAACAAGAAACACACACATTGTCATAAGCAAGAACAACAAACTTTAGTCTACAGAAACACATCAAGGTAAACTGGGACACTTGCATTCGGCATTGGCTATATATTGTGACGTTAGAACCAAGTTTTTCTTTTCATATGAATAACAGGCGAAACACCCTAGTCGAAAGGGAGCTTTCGTAGATCGCTTCTTTATCTCCGAATCTCGTAGCGGAGGTAGACGCTGCTATGAGCATGCGCACCGCTAGCTGTGTCTGCAGCATTCCAGGGCTCATTTCCGGAGGCCGTAAGCTAGCGGGACGGCGGGTGTGGCTGCAGCTTTCGGTGCCTTTGTCAGCTTGCAGGTGAACGTAGTTCACTTATCCTCTTCCTCTTAAATACCATATTATATTTTTACAAGGACTACCATAACAGTATGAGAAATGAAAAGCAGTGTTGCAGAACATTTTTGAAAAATAACAAAATTGTATCTATTGTTTTCTGGATAAGTGTACGGAAGAAGTAACGTGAAAGTAATTTGTAACGTAATGAGTGAAGTAATTTCTATTTTTCAGAGAAAGTAATTTGCATCTCAAACCATTACATTTGAGGCTCGGTAATTTGAAATTGTAATCCATTACATTTTTCAAGTAACGAGCACAAGTCTGGTCAAGACTGATTGAACCAGAGAGTAATATAGCAAACGTAAAGAGTGTACACTCCCGTAGGCCCCAGCGGCCTAGATAGTGGAAGGATACGGACGACACGTAGCAATCGGCAGAGGCGCTAAATTAGTTTCGGTTTCGATGAACATTAGTTTTGGTTCCCTATTTTCAGCTTTGGCTTTACTTCGCTTAAAAGCGATTCTTTAATTTTTTACATACTCACCCGTTTACTTTTTAGTTATTTTAAAGTCAGCCTTTAAGGCACATGTCGGCCTTTTAGCGCAGTCACATTTCTTTATTAGAACCCAACCCAGGAAATAACGCCAGTATGAAGCGATCCAAAAATGTTGGGTAATACATGAAAGGTTCGTAAGAACCTTTCATGTATTACCTAACCGTTTGAACTTACCAACAATCTACATACTAATCTACATTCTTCCAAACAAACAGACGCAATCTTCATAGGCTGCTCAGAAGCCTTCGACCCGGTCCCTTTATAACAGATTAATATCAAAACTCATACATCTGAACTTTACCAGTAACATTTCCATCTGGATTCAAGCTTTCCTGTCACATCGTACTCGATCTGTGATCGTCGATAATGTTACTTGTGCTTCCCTGAAAGTCATCTCGCGTCCCTCGGGGTTCTGTTCTACGGCCGCTACTTTCTTTTTTTTTATGTGAATGATATTGGCTCTTCATTATCCTCTACCGTCCGATTATATGCTGACGACCTTGTGCTTTATTGAAGCATTTCTTCTATTGATGACTGCATAACCTTGAAACGACATCTAAAAGCTTGACAACTTGGTGCCTTTCGTGGCTCATGACGATCAACGAGAAAAATTCTGAAATAATGGCATTCTCAAGATCACAAGACAAAGTCGGTTTTTCATATTCTATTTCATCTGGCGTCATTGAGCGGGGTGAACGCTTTTAAACATTTAGGAGTGACGTCACTGAAGACTTATCATCGAAGAATCACGTCGACTACATTTGTTCTAAAGCTAAAAAAAACATTAGGATCTTTAAGAAGGCATCTTTTTCTCGCAAACTCCTTTGTTAAACGTTTAGCGTATATTACACTAGCCAGAACTAAGCTGGAGTATTCATCAGGGATATGGAACCTTCATCAAAGCTATTTAGTTAACCAACTGGAAGCTGTCCAAAATCAGGCTACTCGTTTATCACTCGTAACTACACTAGGAATAGCATCTCATTTTTAAGCAGTCCATATGCCTACAAACTCTCGACACTCGTAGAAAAATAGACCGGGTCTCTTTCATGCAGAGATTGCACTATAACCCGTGGCCTCCCTAATTACCCTTTATTTCCCCGGCCCATCATATTTCCTCTTGTCTCGACCACCCCAGTAAAGTTGAGCCCATTTTTTCGAAAACCAACATATTCAAATACTCAACTCTTCCATTAAACACTTCAGATTGAAATAGCTTTCCCACAGACTTGGCAACTACCAGTCGCCATAAATGTTTTTCGCTGCTGATTTCTTTAATGTTTGACTAATGTTTATATAATAATGTTTCCTGAGCTTTTCTTCTTTTTTTTTTTTCTTGTAGTCTTTTGTTGTCTTCTTATTGAACCTTGAACATGACACCCCCCTTATGTAATGCCTCCCTCCAGAGGCCCTTAAGGGAATAAAAATGAAATTAAAGAAAAATTGTTTATTGTAAGCAAAATCAGTACAGGCGGACAAGTAGCATGTTGTGTAACTACAAATACCTGCATGCAAAAGCAGAAGAAAGCTTCCGCATTTTTACGTGGTGGTTGTTGGCTGAATTTTTTTATCGATGCACAAAAGAAAGCGGAACGCCGGCGTCCGGCGTTTGACTGTATCTCTGCCCGTCATAAAAAGTTTTGTATCTCCACGAGCGAGCTCCACAGCGTTCAGGTGTGCTCCTCGCTGAATGCGAAAGCCCTGCGCCACCTGCGTCTCCTAGCTTTTACGAACGGTGCAACGAGTGCCCATTGCGCCGATGCGAAGCAATGTGGAACGCTGAGCGGTCATGAACCGTATCGCTAGCGCGCTTATCATATGCGAAAGCTATAAAGTAATGTAAACTTACTCGACGCTAAAGCTCAATGCCCGTATCTTCACACAGCGTTGTAGTCACTTGGCAAGTGCGCGCACATGGCACGAGCAAAAACCGACACGAAAGCGATATATCTCTCCTCACGGCAACTGAAGAAACCAGCAAATAAAACAACCTTATCGCTTAAGAAAAGAAAGTACTCCCATGTA
Source organism: Ixodes scapularis (assembly GCF_016920785.2). Taxonomy (NCBI): domain Eukaryota; kingdom Metazoa; phylum Arthropoda; class Arachnida; order Ixodida; family Ixodidae; genus Ixodes; species Ixodes scapularis. Next base: position 29,578,283 of record NW_024609839.1, read on the forward strand.
CTATTTACGTACCTCAAGTTCACTACGTTTATTAATCAAAGTTTTTCTCGGCAAATTATTTGCAAAGATCTCAAAATGTAACTCTTTTCACGGCAGCGGTGTCTAGCGGCCAGCAGAGGCAACATGACGAATAATAGTGCAGGAGGGCCCAAGCTTCGGCTCGTGAGCCGCGTGCGGCTCTTTGTGTGTTAAACTGCAGCTCGCGGCTCCCTACTAACCCCCCCCCCCCACACACACACACACACACACATGCACATACACACTCCGCCGCCTTTCTCCCGGTCACACGAGCACCTCCCAAAAAAAAGGAATGGAACGCGTTTTAATTTGAAAGTCAGGTTTGCGGTTTTGAAGCCCAGTGCTTCAAAATGGGCTGTTGGACTAGTTTGTTTTGCATATTTACAACGTATTGCAAAGACAAACGCGGAAGGAGACAGAACGTTCTTTCCTATCTCTTTCTCCTTTCTGTTTTGTCTTTGCGCTACATTGGAAATAGCCCAGTGCTACTGCTACCTTACGTACAGTTGGACTACTTTTGACTCGGATAGATCTAAATTAGTTCAAGGTTCAGTTAGTGCTGTAAACAAAAGTTTGCCTCCTCCGCAACTCCCCTCCCCCCTAATCTGTCTTCCCTCTTCCAGGCGGCTATTGGAATTTTCGTGGTTTTGTTCGTGGCTCTTCAGCCGGGTCAGCTTGGCCACCCAATGCAAAACGTCACGCTTGCATTGCTTAATGTCACAACTCAGACTGCGTTTCGCGGTCTAAAACATATGTTTCGGCATTGTCATTCGCTGAGCTGCCTCCGTAAGTTGCGGCGATTGGCTCTCCAAGTGCTGTGCGTAAAAGTAGACGCACAACCTTTTTTTAGAGTGTACGTAGTATATCGCTCTATGGAGCACTTAGAGCATAATTTAACAGCGTAGGTTTATTCTAGCGTAGCAGTACGGGTGCCAGGCGTGCCGTGTCTGGCCGCGATCGGGGCGAGAGAGGGTATTCGCGCAGAAGCGGCGGGCAACGTCCAGGGTCACCCGGTGGCGATGGCGACGATGATGATCTCCCGACAGACTAATAAGATTATGTCATTTTATTTGGGGTCAAACAATAAAAAAGTGGAGGAATAAAGGCGGTCACTCGCCTCAGCGAAATACTTGTATAGACGTGGTAAGACGCGAGTACACCGAGGGGCAAGGAGGCTTCTTCGACTTTCTTTTGGCATGTACGTTTTGGCTTTTCTTTGTTCGAAGAACATTCTCCGCTCTTTCCCTGCCAAACAAGAACACGCTTGCCCGGGACGATTGATGCCTTTGCATTCTTAACTTTTTCTATGGACAGCATTTTTGGCGTGATAGAACGTTCTAAAGCGATCTTTGATGTGCGAGTCTCTCTTTGCGTAAAAAACAATTTCCAATCCAATTGGCACTAGTAATTTTACTCCCGCCAAAAATTTTATAAAGCACTTCATACTATCCCTCACGTATTGTGTTTTACACTCTGCGGTCGCACAAGGTTATGAGCCGCCTCGGCAAAAATGTAGATCCTGACCCTGGAATCCGCCTCCGATCCGCAATCCGCCCAGTCTGATTCTTTTTCATCCAGATTCGCCAGTTGACTGCGAATGAGCCCCGATGTGCAGGGGTCTAAACATAAGCCCCAATGAACCCCCATTCTTTTTTTTTTTTTTTTTTCCTGAAGCCCAAAATTGACACAGGAAAACGCTGAATCTTTGAAACAAGAAAACACCTCCACACCCCTAAAGAAAACAAATTCGCCGAGAAATAAGCTTCAAAAACACGGAAACTTAAATATAAATGATCGTTCCCAGTAAATACCTTTCGCTCTCTTTCTCTTCAACCTTCTAAACACGCAAGGACAGAGACAACTACGCGTGTCCTAACATGTTTGTAGCGCTGTGCACATTACATCAACGGGGAATGTCTTTAGTGAGCACAGAATAACATGGAACGTGTACATTACGGATAACCTCATGAGGTGTCGTGATTGCCGCGCTTCCTAGCAAGACATCGGTCTTGAGCGGGGCAGGCCAGACGCTCCGACTCCGGAATTTTTTACACCGATACATGCATGGGTCCTTCCCCCCTCGAAATAATGTAGAGCGTCCGTCGTCGCTGTGTCACGTGCCACCGTGACGCCACGAAGTCACGTGACATGATAATACTACAAATGTGGGCTTATATATCATGACGTCCGGGATCTAACCAACTATATTGTAATCGCCGGCCGATCAATGAAGCGCTGTCGTCGTCATGCATGCTCAGGCTCCCTACATCGCAACGATAATCTTACATGACGTTATGATGTGATGTGACGTTACAGCGTCAAGTAACGTTATGGTGTCACACGACACCATGACGTCACGACGTCAAGTGACGTAAGAATGACACGTGACGACACAATGTGACGTGACGCAGCGATCTGATGTGACGTCACCATGTCACATGACGTCATGGCAGTGGCGTAGCTAGGGGAGAGGCTGCTTATAGGTATGGCTGAAGCACCCCAAAATCCAGCCGACCCTGTAATATACGAATGCATTACACTCCCCCGCAGCCCATGGCATGAACAATTCCCAAGTAGCTTACAGAGTGGACTTTGGAAGAGGAACCCGCGTGACGTTGGTTTTACAAGTCGTGCCCAAGCGGACCCACTTGGAAGCCCTGCACTCGGGGGACAAACAGGGGGCCTACTTGAGATGTCACATGGGCTCCGGGGCCTCGTGAGACCAACAGAGGGCCTTCTTGTACAGCTACGTGGGCTCCCCTCGTAGGACCAACAGGGGGCCTACTTTGGCAGCCACATGGGCTCCCCTCGTGGAACCAACAGGGGGCCTACTTTGGCAGCCACATGGGCGTGGGACCAACTGGGTGCCTACTTGGGCAGCAACATAGGCTCCCGTCGTCGGACCAACAGGGGGTCTACTTGGGCAGCCCCATGGGCTCCTGTCGTGAAACCAACAGGGGACCTACTCGGGCAACCACATGGGCTCCCCTTGTGGGACCAACAGGGGGCCTACTTTGGCAACCCCATGGACTCCCTTCGTGGGACCAACAAGGGGCCTACTTGGGCAGCTACATGGGCTCCCCTCGTTGGACCAACAGGGTGCCTACTTTGGCGGTCAGATGGTTCCACGACGGGAGCCACATGGGGATCTCGTCGTGGAACCAACGGAGATCTAAAAACGCAGCCACATGGGCTCCCGTCGTGGGACCGACAGGGGTCTGCCAGGGCAGCCACATGGGTACCCCTCGTGGGACCAACACAATGCCTACTATGGCATTCATATGTGCTATCTTCCTGGGACCAAAAGGGGGCCTACTTGAGCAGCTACATCGACTACGCTCGTGGAACCAACAGGCGTAATACTTGGGCAGCCACACGGGCACCCCTCGTGGGACCAACAGGGGGCCTACTTGAGCAGCCACATCAACTCCGCTCGTGGAACCAACAGGGGTAATACTTGGGCAGCCACATGGGCACCCCTCGTGGGAACAAAAGGGGGCCTACGGGTGCAGCCACATAGGCACCCCTTGTGAGACCAAAAGAGGCCTACGTGGGAAGCCACATGGGCACCCCTCGTGGGACCAACAGGGTGCCTACGTGGTCAGCCATATGAGATCCACCGGGAACCTGATCCAGTTCAGAGTCATTTCATTAATCAGAAATCCATGTACAATCAATTAGTCGTTTCATCATTCGTCAGTAATGCAAAGTATTGCAATGCATCCCAAATTGAGCATGTCTCACTTTACCCAGGGTACCGCGTTGGCAGCCCAAGTAGGCGTGCCCTCGCTTTCCGAACTCTACGCTATCTTTCCCCTCGCGTAACCGAAGTGGGGCCTCTTGGGAGTACTGTAAGGGGAGCTGCCCCAGCCCACTTTTCTCACGTGGGGCCCACGCGGGCCCCACTTCATGTGCTATCTGGAAGCCCAGTCACCTCAAACCAGACTTGAGCCTATCTCAAATACTCTACTCAAGATACTATATTTCAACTACCTTTTTAAAGTATCTTGGTATGTTGCAGATACTTTTGATCGAGAGTATTTGGTACTCTATTTTAAATAAATTTCTGAGTATCCTGTACTCATTGTCTCAAATACATTTTTGACATTCCGCCATTTTTCGGGTTCTTCGGTGGGAAGTGCGTGGGCGTGGCACGAGCAAACATGAAATTCTTTCGAGCAACCAAATCCTGTTGCTAGCTCCGATTAGCAACGGTGACTTTGGTTAAGCTCGTGAAAAAAACATCGCTTTTTTGACGATTGTGACTCATATTTCAGCCCAAATTTCGTACAATGAAGGTTTTCCCCTCGCCTTCCCAAAGGCGCCTTTTGTTTCCTAGAGTTTCCCCCAAAAAAATCCTTAAAAAAAAGGGGGTTTAACGGAAGTTAGGATCGTCACACAGGGGCGCAACGCATACCAAGAAAAGACTTACGATAACAACGCAGACTTTAGTGTCAAGAAAATAACAAATAAAATAAAAAATAAACAGAAAAAAAATGTTTTGCTTGTTGTATATTTGACCCCCCTGAAGCAAAACGTCTAGGCTTTTTTTGGTTTATTTTCTTTTTGTCATCAGTCCGTCACTTATTGCTCTCGCGAAGACTGTAAGCGAACATTGATAAGCAGAGAACGGGACAGGAAACGAACTAAAGGCTGGATGACCTCTCCAAATGTCAATCAAGCGTCCCCCAACGTTGAGAGCCTTTCTGAACGCAACCTATTTGAAGAAGGTGGGACCACTGCCGTGGTTATTACATGGGTTCCATCCGTTATCCATTCACTCATATCCGTATCCCAAGTTAGTTTACATATAGGGAATATGGATTGTAGTCAAACGATAACCGCCTAAGGTGTGCCGCAGGACTTGATATTCAGCGATGTCACTATAGCTGAAGCAACCTTTTTCTTACTGTCCCAGAAATGTTTTGTTACACGTATCAGTAATATTGCCACGCGTCGCCAAGCCATCCAGGGGGCGAATGGTTACGGCCAGACTTGTACACGTTACTGAAAAATAGTAAGGAATTACATTTACAATTACTCAAGGCTAAATTGTAATTTATTACAATTACAATTACCCTACCATGAAAGTAAGTGACCGTTACCCCAAAAAGTAATCCGTTACTTTCGTGGCGTTACTTTAAACATTATTGTCCTCAAGTAAGAAACACAGGGAAGAGGGTTATTCAAGTTCTTATTGTTGCAATTTAATGACCTTGAGTATTTTGAGCAACAGCTGGCTCTCGAAAGTCTCGTCGGACATTTAGCGTTATTTCTTACTCAATATGTCGACTGCTACGCTGAACACCATTTGAGCTGAGGCACTGGATGGGAGTGCCATATTGTTCCTCACGAATGCTTCATGCTCTGTATTAAGCTTTATCAGCGAAGCAATGGAAGTACAGTTTAAATCGAATGTAGAGCAAAGCTTCGTCGTTGCAGCCGTTGCCTGCTATTCGAGAGATTTAGTAGATCCTTCCGATACCTCCGATACGCGCGATAACGGTGCCCGATAACGATATGATGCATACGCAAAGGCGGCGGCGAAGTATCGGATATCGTTATCGGAGTCATCGGACCGATCTACTAAAATTCTCCATTCTCTAAATCGCGAAGCTCTGGAAGTCATCAATAGCAAAACATAGTTGTAACAGTAAGGTGATAATTGCATAATAAATAAGGTTTGGCTAGATATCCTTCTTCCTTTGGTTCTGAACAAGTCGAGCCTCAGTTGAGATGTTGGTGAATAAAAAAAGATTCCAGTATATAAATATAAGTAATAAAAGAAAAAGAAGGACACTCATAACAACAATTAATTAGAACGTCGGTTAAAACAAGGAAATGTAAATGTGCGTTTGCCGTGTGTACCTTTTTTGGTGCCGTTCAAAAACGCACGGAGCACGAACCGACTGCAGTTTACTCCGGTGTTTACCAGATAGAGGTCCGCTGATGCCACGGGCAGCAAAGGTTAGAGTACTAAGTAAGCCGTGCTATGGCCCCACTCCCGAATTTCACTCTATCCTCAAGCCCAGAATATCAAGTCTACGTCAGCCTCCATTCTGTTTTATTTGTAAAAATATCTGCTTGAGATAAGATGCATCCTGCTGGGGCAAAACAGTAAGAAGAAGAAAGGAAGACTATTACTATTTTCTAAATGCTCGCAAAAAGCCGATTCACAAAAAGGGTAGGATAGACGGAGCGTTGTCTCGTGTTGTGACATTATGGAAACGGTCGTAGTCACTATAACACAGAACATTGTTAATTCTTTTCAGTGCACCTACCACCTCGAGCTTCTCGAAGAGGCGCACAATCACTTGGTGTCCTCTTCTCCCCGTCTTCGATCGCAAAAAAAAAAAAAAAACAAAGGGACTAAAAAAAAAAAAAAATATGCCCCCCCCTCCCCTTTTTTTTTGTAGAAATGTTTATTTGAATTTTTGACATTGTTGTTAGGGTTCAAAAAAAGATAGATTCAGGGGCTTGGTGTTGCAAAAAAAGGCTTTGCGGAACTGAAAAGTGCCAAGCCTCCCTTTGCGCTGGTCAACTTGCGTGACAGGGTCACTGCGCTCGACTTTACAAAAATAGAACAAAAAAAAAACATTATTTAGAAGGGGGGGGGGGGGGTTCGTCCAAAAAAAAATGTAACGGATTACAAGGAATCCGTTACGTAAAAAGGTAAGGGAATTACTTTAAAATTACTCTAGAAAATATGTAATTATTCCGTTACAAAATTACTGAGAAATGTAAGGGATTACAAGTAATTTCGTTACTTGTAACGGATTACGTACAAGTCTGGAACTTACGGCACTTGGCTCTCGCGCGGAGCCTCCGAGTTCGATTCCCAGGGAGCGGACTCCTCCTTTATTTATTCTTTCACCTTGACATTCTCGTAAGTTCGAGAACCTTGTCTGGTGATCGAGTTACGAATGTTCTACGCGCCGAACTTTCTACGCCGAATGTTCCCGAAACCCACACGGGTACAAAAGGTGCTCCACGTGGCGGTAGCGAAAGCTTGCGCTAGGAACCTCCTTGGTTCAATCCCCACCGCCCCCGCCCGTTTCGATCTGGATGAGTTTCGTACCGGCACGCGTTCGTGTAATCACTACTGCGTGATGCACATGAAAAAAGCCAGGTTAGCGGTTGTACTGCACTGGCCAAATTTCTCATCTACAGCTAAGCGACCAATCACCCGTTGAGGCGCACCAACATCAAGGCTGTATAAACATACAAAAGGAAGCCAATTTTTGTGTGTGTGTGTGTGTGTTTGGAGTTAGTTTTGTTTTAGCGCTCGATCCTGCTGTTTCGCCGACATCGACGCCTGCGACGCTAGCTTTTTTCTATTTTGTTTTGGGCACAAGTTGGCCTCATTAAACATTTATTTTCTTCAGCTATTGACCGCCTCATCATTTGTCATTCGCGGCAATATTCTGCTCCTTATAGTTGAACTGCATAAAATAGCCTAAACTTTTTTATTTGCCGTTTTACGTTGTTGCGCGCTAAGAAACCATTCTGGTAAACCAGATTTGCGCAACTGTGTAATTGTCGTTGTCACTGACGTCGATACAGATTACGCAATGCGGAAGTATCTTTAAAAGTAATTGAATTACCTTTCTAAGTATTTGTACTCTACTCAAGATAATTTATAGTTAAAGTAACTTGAGTAGTATTTAAAATAGTTTATGAAGCAGATATTTAGTAACGTAACTTAAATACCTTTATCGTGTATTTTGTCCAACACTGCCTCAAACCCTTCTCCCCCCACCCCCCCCCCCCCCTCCGAAAAAAAAACTTACTGGCTACGCCACTTTATCACGGTATCTTGTGACGTCGCGTCGCCACATAACGTCACGATGTCACGTGAGGCCAAGGTGTCACGTGACAAGACACCATGTGTCGATAGTTTTATAATCGAAAATATGCAGAAAAATTAACAGTACTGATCGAATAGAATATAGCTTTAATATTGTGGAAAGTGCCCCGTGAGATAGTTTCATAGGTATATACACACACTCACGTCTACAACAAATCGGAGCGCCCCTAGCGGCACACCACCGGTACCGCGCATGCGCGATGGGGTGCAGGCGCCGCGTGCCGCATCTACAAACCATCGGAATGCGATGTTGTCGGCGTCGGGGTGTTTCCCCTTGCACTTTTCTGCATTGGAATTGTTGATTTTACGTCCTCCCATCACGGTCTACCTGCTTTAGTGGCCTGAGGTAAGTTAGCCACGTTCGTTACAACGTAAAAATTCGCGTAAATAATAGGACGTGCGGAGATTCATTCCGCGTGAACGCCGCAGAATGGACGCTGAAGCCTGATTCACATGTTGAGGGAGCTTAGGTTTGGGTTATTTATTCTATACTGAACGAAAAGTTAAAAGCGAAAACAAAACGGGGACAATAAGTATACACACACGACAGGACAGGCCCGTCGTGTCTGTTCCTTGTCCCCACTTTCTTCGCGCTTCTAAGCTTTTATTCAGATGAGATTCTGCTCGCTCGCTATTTTCAGTCATGACGTCGCTCCGGCTAGGAAAGAAGCGTGGACGGTAGCTGCGATGCTCGACGTCGATGTTGAAAATCGCAAGCCGAATCAGACAAAGTGAATCAGGGAACAGACGACATTTGGGCATTCAGAGAGCAGACCACACTTTGAAGAAGCAGACTGCACTTTGAGCGATCATACGGCCGTTTGAACGTGTTCCTTGGGTGGGCATTACAACTTGGCGGTTTTCCCGCGTCCCTGTTGGAAAACAAATAAATCTGACAACCACAGGTCTCCGTGAATCTAACCAAAAGTGCTTCCCGCACAAGTAATCGTGGTCCGACGGCGTCGGGTTTTCCACTTACCACGGCCCCCACCCACGTTCTTGGACGAACTGGGCAGGCAAAAACGGGATCCGGACGAAATGGTCCCGGACAAAATAGTCACGGACAAAACGGTCCCAGTCAAAATGGACACGGATGAAGTGTTTCCAAGCGCAAACCCGGACAAGACGGTCCCAAGCAAATGTTGAGACATAGTTTGCTTGTTCTTCGGGGCTCAGTCGATTGTTTGTACTACCTACAAATTGGACATAGAGAAAAAAAATGTTCTGCTGATTATTTAAGATATGAAACGAAAATTAATCATTTTGAAGTTTCCATATTCAATTAAAAGCACATTGCATGCCAGAAGCTCAGTCAAGTAGAAGGGAAAGTATACAATAGAAATATTACAAAAGTACAGATATCAAATAATGTGTCTATAATGTTTGATATAATCATCACGACAAGAAAAACGTTCCATAACACGCCATCATAAACAAATACGTATATTTGACGTTTGCGTTTATAGAGTCTGCCTTTGAGGAGCGGCGACACTGGTTCACGCTATAGTCGAAACCTTTTGGCAGAGTTGTACCATTCAATGCTAGCCTAGGGGTCCTCCGCTGTAGCGATACACGACTGCACACACGCCATCACAAATTTGTAGTATCTGTATGATAATGTCTGAATTATCATGTGCATACATTTTCTTGCAACGCCATTGCGTTAATTCAGTATGATAACAAAAATGCTGTTGGTTTTCTTAAGATTTCTTCCCGCGCCTATAACTAAAGTCAGTGCAGCCGATGCTACTAGATGATTGGACCAATGAAGCAGTTTTGATAACAAAACGCACTAATAGCGTTCGTCGACTTTTTGTGCATGTTATTATCGGCTAGTCTATTATATCGCAGAGTGCATTGCGACCTTGAGCTTTGTTCACTGGTCTAAAGGCTTATTCACACGATGCATCATTTTCAACTCGCCACAGTTTAGCGAAACCGAGATTTCGCGAAATCGGCCTGTTCACACGTGGAGTTTGACGCGCGAAACCTGTGATTTATTGACTCACAAGAATTTCGACAAACCTTGTCATCTGCACTGGGAATACCAAGCGTTTCGCATCAAAATTATATAAGTACCCACAGTGTGAAGAGAGAGTCTGTTTTATTAATATCAATCAATAAACATCGTCAGATCCGGCTCACTGGGAAACCCGGGAAAGACTGCGAACTTCAAAGGACAGACGGATTGATCTCGAAGCATTTCGAAGCTCTTTACACCGCTAAAAGAAAGCTATCCCCTGCCATCATGTTTATATGCGGTGCTAGCGCTCGTCGCGACTATTGATGAATCTGCACCGCGCCACCAACCCGTACTGCAAAAGCGCCATTAACACACCTGCAACCGAGTAGGACCGAGACTCATCGCCCGTACCGCTTCTCCACTTGTAGCTCGCCCTGTTTGCTTTTCTTTTTTCGGCTTTGGCTCGGATACGGAATCGGCCAAAAATCAGACTCCTCCAAAAGCTCGCTCCTCCTCAAAGGTCAGACGTCATAGCGAAGTCGAGCGGCCATTGCAGCGTCCACGTTTCTCCTTCGGGTAATTGACAGATCTCGGTGAGGTTTCGGCAAAAAATTGCTCCAGAAGCGAGGAACACGCGCCCCTTTTTTCGGAGGCGTGCCATTTTTCGGTCGCGTTCAGACGGGGAGTCTGTTTCCCGAAACCTAGTTTCGCGACACAGGATTCGCCATCAAGATTCATCGTGTGAATATACCTTAACTTGTGCCAATAGGCTCGAGCCATAGAGCCAAGTGACCAATAACATAACTTAAATTAACTTTTGGACTTTTTTAATGTGAAAGTATTAACTGTCCCATGGAGCGAACTGACGACATCAGCTTTGAAGCCGCGCCAAACGGCCCCTTCCCCTGCCCCAATGTCGTCTGTAGCAGAAATCTGATGGAAAGGTTCCCATTGGTTGGCGCGCGTCATCAAGGAACAAGGCTTCCATTGGCTCTCGTGCGGCTTAGTTCCAAAAAGCGCCCCCAAAGAAGCCCTCTCCACGGCGGCGCAGCGCACGCAGCGGCCGGGTCGCCGGTGAGATGTGAGAGGTCCGGTGGTGCAGTCATGGCCGCAGAGTCTGCCGGGCAAACTTCGGATGGGGTGCACGGCCGAGCTCAGTGCGGCACGGCCACTTCACGAAAGCGCGCGCTCGGCGGTTGAAAACACAACTCCATCTTATAATCAGAAATGTTTCCCTATTGAAGTTGTGTTGAGGAGTCAGAGAGAGAAAGAAAACTATGTTGTGAGTAGACATGCCGATTTAGTGCGGAACAAAATGGCGGATGTTTCAGCGACACTGCTAGTTCTTGACAAGGAAAATAATAGAAATCCACGTAGTTGGTCGATTTTGTTTCCTGAGAAACCGGGTTACGCATACGTTTTAATCAAGTCGGTTTTATGGGCATCTAAAATGACCCCCCTCCCCATCCTTCTTTCCCTCCTTCCCTCCCTTTACCAGAGACCCCCCGCAACTAACTGGAGACTTTAAGCACTGGCGCAGGGTACACATAACCTTGGCTTCACAGCAAGTTAGGAATGTACCAGGATGCACGTTCAACGTCCATTTCACACAACCACAATCGCTGTTCTAGAAGACGATAATTGAGAGCTAGTTTTGAGCATGTGCTGTGAACAACGTCCAACAATATGTCGTCCCGTAAATACCCCGTATAGATGAGCGTGTAGACGTATAGACAAGCGTATAGACAAGCAGAAGTTGGACATGGTTCCTCCACGTAAGGTGCAAGACATGTAAGAATACATTAGAGACCGATAAGCTGTTGCAGCTATCGCTGTGACCGTAGTGTGCATTCACACAAGACTGCTCATAATAGTTTACGTACAGCTCCAAACACAGTAGTGCATTAGTGGGCAGCAAACCTTCTAATGCGTGAGCTCCTCAGTAGACTGCAACGTTGCAGCGGGATATAGGACGGTCTATTACATGTACCGACGCCATTTGTGAAAGGTTCTGTGCTACGTTTGTCCACAGGGGAATTCAGCTATCAAACAAAACCAAACACTGGCAGCGAGTTTTATCGGTAAAGTACTACTGAGGTGGAGATCCAACCGTCGGGCCCCTGGCGGCCCCGTTGAGAACTAAACCCATGGGAACATGGCCTTCAAGATCCGGCGCGCGGGCGAAGGCTATCCGGCTGACTCATCCACTTCGTCTTCCTAGGCGTTAGCACCGTCTTGGCCTGCCTCCAGGGATTATTTTCGTCATTCTTGTCCAGCTCGGTTGCACCTTTGCATTTAATTGCATTATAATAATAACGTACATGCTTTTGCATTCACAATTCATAAGAAGTGCTTAGGTGTACCTTGATCTTTTTTAATCCCGAAGTAACCAAAGTACTTGTAATCAATTGCTCGTTAGAGTGATTTTGTAATCATTCCAATACATTTATCAGGAAGTAATTTCAAGAGTATTCCCATCAATTCTGTAAGCACCAAAATAATGCATCTGTAGGGGAGCGCGTTGGAGATGAAATACAGAAGACACGAGAGAGGATACACTTATGGGGACAGAAGAAACACACACAACTCTTTCATGGAGCTATGTGTCTGTTGTCCTCTGTCCCTGTAAGTGTATCCTCTTTCGCGTCTTCTGTACTAAAACGAATTGTAACCAATACTATTTCCCCTCCTCTTTCTAATGACGACCATTGCTTCTAGAAGGTTCATAAAAAGGAGACCTCGAACCAAGTCTGTGACAGGAGGGAAAAAAATGAAAGACGTTTACAAATCTCTGTAACGCCGAATTAGAGCGCAGCTCTTGAGGAGGAGAGGAGGGGATGCCACTCCCCCTCCTCCGTACCCTCCCCTCCTCCTACTCCTTTCCTCCTGCTCTCCCCTCGTCCTCCCTTCTCCTTTCCCCTTCTCCACCTCCGTACCCTCCCCTCCCCTCCTCCCACAGTTTCCCCGCTAAATTTGGCTGAAACGTTGATGACACGTGACCTCAACACCAATTCAATTTCCCGCTAAATTTAGCGGGACGGCTATGGCGACGCCGCGAAACGCGGAAACGGGCGCTCAAGAGGTCCGCTCTAAAAATATTGGTGAGTGTATGTCAGACTTGTGCTCGTTACTTGAAAAATGTAATGAATTTCAATTACAAATTACCGAGTCTCAAATGTAATGGATTAGTGTTACAAATTACTTTCGCTGAAAAGTAACAGATTACTTTACTCGTTACGTTACAAATTGCTTTCGCGTTAGTTGATTCGTGCACTCATCCAGAAAACAATAGAAACAATTTCGATATTTTTCGAAAATGTTCCGCAACACTACTATTTATTTCTCATACGCCCGTATTATGGTAGTCCTTGTAAAAATAAAATATTGTACTTATTTTATAGCACCTGTAAGCTGACAAGGCACCGAAAGCTACAACGATACCAGCCATCCCGTTAGCTTACGGCCTCCGGTAATGATCCTTGGAATTGTGCAGACAAGGCTAGTGGGCCGCATGCTCAGTAGCAGCATCTACCTCCGCTACGAGATTCGGAGCTAAAGAAGCGATCTGCGAAAGCTCCCTTTCGACTAGGGTGTTTCGTCTGTTATTCACGAAAAAGAAAAACTTGGTTCTAACGTTAGAATGTATAGCCAATGCAGAATGCAGGTGTCCCAGCTCACCTTGTTTTGTTTCCGTAGATTAGAGTTTGTTGTCATTGCTGATGACAATGAGTGTTTTTTGTTGTTTTTTTGCAGGCAAGTATGCATTGAAACTTTAGGTTTCCATTCACTTTAGTGTCCTGCATTTTGAACATCTCATTAGGAGATGGTCATGAAGACGACGGGCACTCCATGGCCGTAAACTCGACGTAAACGAAGATGGGGGGGGGGGGGGGGGGGGGGGTTACGGGTTATCGATCGCTCATCGGTTCTCACTTTCACACCAATATTTGTAGAGGCCAAGGGAGGGGAGGGTATAGAGAGCGAGAGAAGCGGTGGCCACCGGTCTCACAAAACAATGAAGGATCACACCACTTTTACGTGTTCTCTCTCTCATCTCTCTCTATCTTTGTCAGCACTCCTTACATGGCCTAATCCCCCCCCCCCCCCTTTGTGTTGACACTTGACTGTAAAGTGAGGAGTGGACCCGAACCCATGCCCAGACAAGCAAAGCAAAAGTAGTATCGTAAGTAATACTAAGTAATAATAAGTAAGTGATACTTGGGGACGATGCTCTTAGCCTGGCACCGCGCGCTTTTCAGCCGTACCTCAAGAGCGTGCTAGAATAAAGTGGGGCACATTAAGCACAAAGAGACTTCGACCCCCTGACGTGAGGCCACATCGTCTGTTACGCGAGTTGTGAACCCGCGAATCAAGGGGTTACGGACCCGCGTTCGATGTCTGTGCACGTTGCGCGAGACGTCGAAGAAGTTGGAAAGAGTGAAACGGAGTAAAAGACAAAAACAAATGAGCACGAAGAGCTTTCTCCTGTCCGAGAGAAGAAGAAAAATACGATGGAAGGCGACAAGAGCCTATTCGGCGTTTTCTTATTTGATCTCTGTCTTTCGTACGTGTCATGCCCGTTTTCCTAGTGGTTCTAATGATCGGTCATGCAAAAAACATGTTTTCTTTTCGGCTATTCTCGCCTTTCTGATGTTTTCAATTTTGTTGAACTTGCTCTCTATATGCTGAATGTTCTGCTCATAATGCTCCAGTTGCTGTATTATACTCATATTTTTAGAAAGTAACCAGTAATTAAAGTAATCTGTTACCAATATTTTCTAACGAAATTACACTGGCAATTAGAAAATTACTTTAAAAAGTAACGGATTGCAAAAAATCCGTTACTTGTAACGGATTACTTTTTATGTCTGGTGTATGTTTATAAAGCCGGAAGTTATTCAGCCCGAATGGGCGACCGGTGTCTCAGCTGTAGATGAGCAATTTAGCCAGTGCAGTACAAACCGCTAGCCTGGGGTCTTCAACCTGCACCACGCAGTATAGTGCTATGCTACCGCACGCCGGTATACGATGCTTTTCCAGATCGGAACGGGCAGGGGCGGATATTGAACCCCAGGATCCCTGCTTCTGCAACGCGAGCTTTCGCTCCGCGTGCACCGAGCTGGTGTGCTACGCTAGCTTCATCGGCAACCGATTCCCCTCCGACAGGAGCAAGGTTTACCAAAATTGATGAATATAAAAGATGAGTAGTTTGTAATTCCATGATTCTAATCCAATAAGAGACATTGCAAAAAAAAAACGTTTTCAAACCGACCGAAAAAAAAAATTGTTGTTTTGAAAATCTGAAGTAATCAGAAAAGCAACAGTTACTTTTTCGAGTCACGGCCAATTACTTTTCTTCTCAAGTAATCGAGTAATTCAGTTGATTACCTTATAACCGAGACTAACTCTAATTGTAATCGTTTACTTTTTCGAGCAACGTGTAAAAGACTCGAATGGAAGGTACGTCGTGCACAATTTAAGAAAATGCAATGTTTGGATTTGTTAATCACTACTATGCCAACCAGTACTAGCCAAAAATATACCTAAACCAAACACAAATACTGAGAAAGATAACAGGAAATGTGCACTGTCGCAACTAAGTTTATTAAAAAAAACGCATTGATATACAAAAAGAAAGCTAGTCGTGCTCATGTCCTCTCTATTTATAGGCTTTCTTTTCATAAGAAATCAAGCTTAGAGCGCAATTAGGAAAGAGGAATGTCGCTAACGGAGTCATCTCCTTGCGTTCTACTTCTAGTAGGCGCATATTCTTTCCTTAAAGTCCTTTCTTTTTAAAACGATTAGTTTTCTTAGGATAGGGTGTTTATATGTTCCTGGCCGTTTATTTTTAGGTATCTTTCTGACCGTTTATTTTCCCCAATAACTTTAGCGGGGAAAATTACATCACGATTACATGTCACGTGATTTATACATAAATTTAGTTTCCCCGCTAGATTTAGCGGGAAAATTGACGTCACGTAACCTCAACACCAATTTACTTTCCCCGCTAAATTTAGGGGGGGGGGGGCGGGAATAACGTCGGTTATTTCATGTCACATGACCTATACACAAATTCAGTTTCCGCTAGATTTAGCGGAAAAATTAACGTCGCGCGAATATAAAAACCATATCACTTTCCCCGCTAAACTTAGCGGAAAAAATGACGTCACGTGAGTTTAAGTCACGTGACCTAAACACCAATTCAGTTTCCACGCTAAATTTAGCGGAGAAAATGACATCACATGGTTTGATGCCCCGTAATCTATGCACAAATTCAGTGTACCCACTAAATTTAGCGGAAAAATTGGCACGTGAACGGCCGCGGCTCCGTTCATTATGTCTGCAGCTAATCGCTTAATTAGACAGCAACATAGTTGCCTTTTGCTGACTTGATGTTACGTGATTTATACAAAAATTCACTTTTCCCTCTAAATTTAGCGGAAAAATCGACGTCACGTGACTATAAAACCATTTTTTTCTCTTGCCGACGTTTCGGTGCCATGAAATAACGGGGAATAAGTCCATCTTCTAGAAAATTACCACGAAACATTTGTAGTAAGAACGCAAGAGGTTAACTGACTGCATAGCCCTTTCGAGCTCAGAGTTTGATTTCTTACAAAAAGAGAGATTCATCTCGACATAAAATTAGCTATTTTTAATACTTTTTAGTTGTTTTTTTTTTTCTTTTGATATAAATATATATTTTGGGCATATTTTTTCCCCAATAAACTTAGGTACGAGTGCCTCTGCCCCTGTAGTGGTCTCTTTTTGTTATTTTGTTTATAAATACGCTTTTTTTGGTAGTACACAATGAACCAACTGGCTCACACCACAACTTTGCTTCTATTTGTACTGACATTTCAGTGTTTGCGTTAACTCGAAGCCTGGTGGCAGACCGGCCAACTATAGTTCATGAGAGCTGGATCCTTCCAGGACGCTAGTCTTACTCACGAAGTCTTTGCCACTCATGATGCGTCTATAGAGCAAGCATAATTTGTATAGACCTTTTTGCTGTTTACAAACGTGAACCACCTCTTACGTTCCATGCAACTTCCAGTCGCACCGTCTTTGCAAGCCGGTCGAGCTTGCTTACGTCACCAGTGCTAGAAAGCATAAATGCTACGCAGACAACAAATTTTGAGATTTAACGAGGGCCTTCGTACAAATTTAACATCTTGGAGGACAAAACATGGTTTACAAGAATATTCGAAAAATTTGAACAGATCTCGCGCTTCTTTGTTCTTTCGCGTGCACCTGGAGAGTTGGTGGTTAAACGTTTCATCGACATTTAAAACAGCGGTGTTTCGGTGGGCTTTGTTCATTCTTTCTATGAACCAGAAGGTCCCTGGGACGACAAAGACTGGAACACCGCCTGGTGGCGTTTGCCACGGAAAGGGTCTATAAGCCCTGGTCCACTCGCATATATGCACGCGTTTGAGCCTGAAAATGAAGCATCTCCTGCAACAATATACAAAAATACGCCTTCCGCAAAGTTTCTCTTTTTCATGACGCTGTTCACAAAGCGTGCTGGTTTTCACAAGCACGTTAGGCACACAAAAGCGTATTGATCGCAAGTTGCTCCTCGGGCTGATATATTCGGTAGACGCCTCGCACCAAAAGGTCAATGCGCATGATCCCGCGGGCAACATGGGTTACATAGAAGTGATAACGCGCGGTCGGCATGCCATAGTAACCGAACATCACTATTACGTAGGCAATACTTTGTCTTTTTTCACTTCCAAAAATATTGCGCAAATGGCATAACAACAAATAAATGAGCGTAGAAGAACTAGGAGAAGACAAACAGCAGTTGCTCTCCTGTGCTATGCTGTGCTGTTGCTGTTGCTGTGCGTTGAAAACTTTTACTGTTAGTGTCACAACGAGATGACCTATTAGGGGGTTTAAGGAAAGTAACGATTTATAAACAATTGCTATAAAATAACTTGTGAATTAAGCACAGAGTTGAACTGGTTCTACGTACTTCAAGCAATGGTGGAGAACGTTGATGTTTCAGGAGAGAGACACTCATGTTATATGAATAGAAAGATCTTAAAAAAAACGCGCTTCTCGATTATGGGCTTATTCTATGTGCGTGGTTAGGCATTTCTGATTGGGGCTCCAAATCGCTGCAGCATATTCGAGCTTCAGACGGACATATGTTTCGTAATCAAGTTTGCGGAGATGGGTAGGGGCTTTTTTAAGGTTACGTTTGATATAACCGAGAGTTCCAGATGCGTCGGCGGTCACAGAGTTAATATGGGTGACCCCCGAAAGGTTAGGTGCAAGATGGACACCAAGGTACTTTTAGGATAGACACACATTAAAAGATGAAGTGCCTAATGTGTATCGGAACTGCGAAAGAGATCGTTCGCGAGTAAAGTTTGTTACCTGGCATTTGGATTTATTAAGAAGCATTAGCCATTCTTTACACCAGTTATTAATGCTCTCAAAGGCTGCAGTAGTATGTGGTCATCTGGAGTGTTAATTTTCCTCTACCCGACACAGTTTTCCGCAAATAAACGTGCTTAAGAAAAACAAAGGATTTGGAAGGTCGTTAATGCAGGTAAGAAATAACAAAGGACCCAAGACGCTGCATTGCGGAACGCCAGAGGTTACATTAGTATAATGTCAGACTGAAAATCACCACAAACCGTATACTCAGAGCGAAACGAAATTGCAAATTCATGAGTGTTACGGAATCAAGGTTAAGTGAAGAGAGACTAGACAAAAGGCGACAGTGGAGAACGCAGTCGAACGCTTTGCAAAGGTCGAGAGATGTTGCATCAGTTTGAGATGTAGGTGATGGGTGATTTCAAGCAGTTGCGCTTCACAAGAAAAGCCTTTACGAAAACCATACTGATGTTTAAAAAGGAAATTATTAGACTCAAAATAGGGTGCAACATGTGAAAAAATATTATGTTTGAGTACTTTGCACATAACACTGGCTAAAAAAGAGATGAGACGGTAGTTCTCTGCGAGGTGCGATCTCCATTTCTGAAAACCAGAACGACCTTCCCTATTTTCCAGTCGTCTGGAATGATACCGGCGGACAGTGATTGTTGAAAGAGTAGATTGCAAATTGCACTGGATATGCGCTTTGTATTTCTAAGAAGCTTAGAGTTAATTTTATCCGTGCCAGCCGATGTAGTAATTTTGAAGTTATCTACAATCTTGTCAATTCCCGACGGTGATGTGGAAATGGAGCATGAATCGATAGCTAACGTTATTGATAACGGGTGCTGTGGGCGTATCCTCCCGCGTAAATATCCATGCAAAATGGTTATTCATAACAGCAGGACATTCAACATCAGAAATGGTATCACCTTCCCGGTTTGTCAAAGATATTTTGTTTGTGGTTTCATTTGGTGCGATAAGGTTAAAGAATTTTTTTAGGGTTGCGTTTTAGGACGGATGGTAGGTCGCAGTCATAAAATTTTCCTTTCAATTCTCGTAGACGATTAACAAAAAGCTTCGACATGTCTCGTGTCGACATGCCTAGCAGCTGTCGACATGCCTAGCAGCTCGAAATACCCGTTCCTTCTTATTGCGCAGCGCTTTCAATGTCTTGTTAAATCGAGGCTTGTTGCTATGAGAAAATATTTGAAGCGTGGCACATAACGGTTGACACAATCAACCATTTTATTTTCGTAAAGTAACCAAATCTCATTTACTGTGCGACTTCAGAAATCCACAAGGAAGTTGCTGAAAAATACATCGAGGTCTTCAATAATTTGAAAATAGTCAGGTTTTTTGTAATCAAGTGTAGTCATTGAAGTTGTTGAGTGTTCAGGTGAGAACATATCTAGGGTTATGTGTATTAGTGTATGGTCACTTAGGCCATTTATGTACTTGATTGGGATAATCATGCCAGGATGAGACACAAGGAAAATATCAAGAATGAAGAACGCTAGTTGATCAGTTACTTGCTCGAGGTAAATCGATGAACTCCTGTTCCTCCAGAAATTATGATGAAAGCGTCGTCCATTCAATGTTTGGAAAAATAAAGTCACCAAATAGCAGAGTGTTAGCATCCCGAAACCTGCTTTTGATAACGAAAAGGATATTTCTTAACTCAACACAAAAACTTTTATCACAATTTGGAGGCCTGTAACATACGCCAAGAACATATATTTGCCGCTATAGATGAAGATAAGCAGACCCAAAGTTCCTCTAGGTTGCTACTCAGGTTAATGACGTGCAGGGCACATGATTCTTTATCGCTATCATGACAGCACCTCCTCGTTTGTTTAGGCGATCCTGATTATCTATTTGAAAGTCATTTCTCTCCGGAGAAATTTCGCTATTCATGTTATCAGGTTTTAGACACGTTTCTGTCAGCACAATTATGTCAGAGTTGCTATCTTCAATAAATGGACTTGATTTATCGCGTTTAGGAAGAATGCTATGAAAGTTAGTAAACGGTAAGGAAAGGGGTGGTTTACCGCTGCACGTGTTTAGGAAGGGGGGAAAGAAGACGCGGGCGTGAGTGGCCAATTTCACTCGTTGCTATCTTACTTGTGTGATGCAGTCAGCGTCCTGATTGTACTCGTACGTTTCGTAAGTGAGACTAAGCTTATCGAATCGTAGTTTAAAAATAACTTTTTTTTTTTATTTTGCAAACGCGAGTAGCCTAACCCTTCCTACTCGCACAGCGGGGGAAAATTGCTATTTTACTGCAAAGAAAGTCGTTTTAGGTTTAAACACAGAAGATAGTATTTGCTCTTTATCTTTAAACGAAGAAACCTGACGATTATGCGTCTATCTTTTCCAGTAACAAACTTTCCCAGGCGGTGAGCTCGTTCAATATTGTCGACTGCAATGGTAATCTCAAATTTTTACGCTCAAACGTTTACGATTTTTTATTAAGAGGCGTTGGAGATTTCGTTGGAGCCATCAGAAAAACCGAAAAACAATAAATTGCATCGCCTTAGTCTGTTTTCTGTGTCGTCACATCGGGTTATAACATCAGTGAGCTTTTTGGGAACGACGGAAAGGGATTCACTTGAAACACCCTCCTTTTGAAAGTCAGATGCGTTACTAGATTTGTTTCCAGCGCCACCACCCTTGAGTGCAGCTCCTGCATCCTTTCGTCCGTCGTCTTTTGTTTCTCTCTGAGTTCTTTTATTTCTTGGAGCATACTAATTTGACCTTGCTCTATCCTTTGAACCGTGACAAGTATACCGTTGCCAAGATGACGTCAGATTTTAAAATGGAGGCACATCCGGCCCCGGATTTGCCTCCACGTCGCCGCACACGAGCAACATAATACCCCTCAGTCCCACGGGTAACCAGCCCTCACCCAAAAAAAAAAAACGGGCACGCCGGGAAGGTTCAAGCCAGTGGTCGTGGCACGACACTGCTAACAGACAGTAGTCATTTGTACGATATCAAGAGGCAAACTCCAAATATATACTGTACCTCCAAAAATGTGCAAATACATAAAGTATTGAATCACGAATAGAACCTGATTTTTGTTTGCTACGCAGAACTTTCCTTGGCTTTCATTCGGGGTACAAACTGAAGTAAATGAAAGCGAATTCCGAAGGCGCCTCTGTGTGGTGCAAGCGAGCCGCCGCACGTCCAAATGGATGCATCGAATGATTTCATAAGCGCCTGAACTTTGTCATTCAGTTTCCCAGAGAAAAAGACTGTCGCGATTCTGTCCGCGGCACAATAAGTAAAATGTGCGCGGACCGATATTTTCCCTCACTTGCATCGCGCCGTATATCAGCACATTCGAGGACGCAACCGCTTCCACGTGGCTATACGGAGTATTCACTGGACGCCATATTTGAGGGTGCTCTTTAAAGCGCATGCTCAGAGCAAGCTCACATCAATAGGCTTCTAAGACCGGCAATCTCGATGGTGTGGAATGCACACTGAAAAAGAACTGTGGAAGCTCGCCGTCAGCACGCGCTCAGCAGTCGCGCACACAGCTATGGCCGCCAGTGAAGTACTCTCTATAGAGACACCGCCACACCCATTTCGCGCTTACGCCGTCTCCGAGCCACACTTGTACATACGACACTGACCGCATGCGATCAAATTACTTGTTATCGAGTACTTTCGTGAATAAAATTTGTAACAATTTGATCCCATTTATTAGTAACTAATCGCAACTAATCGACTAAGACTTGCATCTTAGTCACCCTTTTCGTGAGTCAGCTTTTTGCGAGCACTTCACAAACAATAATTGTCTTCCTTTTTTTTTTTTTTTGCTTGCTTGTAGTATTTTAGCAGGACGCATCTTATCTCAAGCAGAATTTTTTACAAATAAAGCATAATGGTGGCTGACAAAGACTTGAGATTTTGGGTTGAGGAGAGAGTGAAACTCATGAGTGGGGTCATCATGTGGCTTAGTTTTCTGCCCTTCGCTGCCCGTGGCATCAGCGGACTTCTATTTGGAGAACACCGGAGTAAACTCCAATCGGTCCGTGCTCCGGGCGTCGGTCCGTGCGTGCACGCAGCAAACGTGCATTGATATTTTCTTGTTTTAACCGACGTTCCAATTAGCTGTTTTTATGAATGTCCTGGAGCTTTTTTTTTTTTATTACTTATATTTATATATCGAAAACATTTTATTATTCACTAACGCCTCAACCGAGGCTCGACCTGTTCAAACCCAAAGAAATAAGATTATCAAGCCAAACCTTATTTATTATATAATTATCACCTTACTGGTACCAACTACGTTTTGCTATTGTCTGGCAGTATATGCCGGCTGAAACGACGAAGCTTTGCTCAAGCTTCGAGGTAAATAGTACTTCCATTGCTTCGCTGAAGAAGCTCAATGCAGAGCATAAAGCATTCGTGAGGAACGATGTGGCACTCCCATCCAGTGTCTCAGTTGAAAGCGTGTTCAGCGTAGCAGCCGACATCTTCAGTAAGAACTAACGCAAATCGTCTGACAAGATTTTTGAGAGCCAGCTGTTGCTCGAAATACTCAAGATCAATAAATGGAACAGGTGGCAACAATAAGAACTTGAATAACCCTCTTCCCTTTGTTTCTTACTTGAAAACAATAATGTTGAAAGTAACGCCACGAAAGTAACGGATTACTCTTGGAGGTAAAGGTCACTTGCTTTTATTATAGGGTAATTCTAATTGCAGTTAATTACAATTTAGTCTTGAGTAATTGTAAATGTAATTCTTTACTATTTTTCAGTAACGCGTACAAGTCTGCATTAGGCTGCGTTTCGCGAAGTTCTTGGCTTCGATTCCTGATCACTGCTCCAATTAATGTTAATTATATAAATTTACGGGGCACTTTCGTAGTCTTACGCAGTCTCCAAAGAGGAAACATTCGAAAATATGTGGATGAATGAACGTACCGCACTCATCGAATGGATACAAAAGTTACCGAGCCGGCGAAAGCGAAATAGAAATTGTTTGGTGGCGCCGGTCGGGCCTCAACCGTGGTTAACATGTGTTCGAATCATGGCGCCACCAAAGATTTTTTATTTCGACGGCTCGTGACCTTTGTTTCCATTCGATCATAGGGTTCATTCACCTGCATATTTTCAAATCCTGGTCTAATTTCAAGTGCTTCTCTGCAGTTCTCACAAAACTTAAACGGAACACGCGAACCGTGAGCTTTCTCATGACGGAGCTATCCTGGAAGAAGTCGAACAGCCCCTTGACGTAGCACTTGGGGTTGGTTTGCGTTCTTCGGCTCCTGCCAAGCTAGCGCTACCATAAGAAAAGACACAGTTCGCGTGCTTCATATGAGTATGGCGTGTGCTGTACATACAATGGTTTTCTCATGTTGCCATGCTAGCCAAGCCGGTTGTGCTGACGTGCCCCGTCGTGGGGTATGCCCGGAAGCTCGGACGGACCAGCTTATTCAAAGTTCAGGGGAGTTCCGCTCTCGGCAGCAGACGTAGAGCGATCTGTGGTGTCGGCACAACTCGTGCCCGCGCGCATCCGCCCGCTCCTACACGCTGAGACTACGCAGGGACTACATCCACGGACAAGAAGGACAAGCTGGACACGCGGGACCCCGGCGGAGGTGGCGGCGGCGGGAACAGCAGCGGCCCTGGTCCCGGAGGTATCCTCTGGGACCGCACCCTGAGCGAGCTCAAGCTCGAGTACATGGACCTGGACGAGTTCCTCAGCGAGAACGGCGTGGCCGGCCGAGGTCCCGCGCTGTCGCCCCGGCACAACCCGTTCCGGCAGGCGCCGGGCGTCATGACGGACACGTCCCAACCGCAGCTCCAGGAAGCCGCCATCCAGGAGGAGGCGGACTTGGCCGCCGCCAACGGTACGTGCACGCGTCGGATTCGCACGAGCCCGGGACGGAAAGATCCTGTGGAGTAATAGGTCGATAGGCCAATTTCAGAATTCTGGTTGTTTTATGAACGTCACATCGCCTGGTCTACGGAGGGGAGGAGGGACGCGAGGCTTATGGCGAATTTGGGTTTTCTTTCTGCGGAGATTTTGAGCGCTCTTACAAGAACGCGCGAGATCGGGCGGTGGAAAGGAAGTGCAGTGGTCTAATTAGCTGAGGGCGGCCCTCCCTCTTAAGGTATATTCACACGATGCATCTTGTTGGCGAATCTTGTATCGCGAAACTAGGTTCCGGTAAACAGATTCCCCGTCTGAACGCGACCGAAAAAGTGGCGCGCATCCGAAAAAAGTGGCGCGTGTCCCTCGCTTCTGGAGCACTTTCTCACTGAAACCTCACCTTGGCCTGTCAATCACCCGAAGGAGAAACGCGGACGCTGCCAATGGCCGCTGAACTTCGCTATGACGTCTGACCTTCGAGGAGGAGCGAGCTTTTGGAGGAGTATAATGTTTGGCCGATTCCATATCCGAGCCCAAGCCAAAAGAAAACAAACAAACATGGCGAGCGACAAGCGGAGGAGTGGTGCATACGGGCGATGTGTCTTGGTCCAACTCGGTTGCAACTTGCAGGTGTGTGAACGGCGCCTTAGCAGTACTGGTTGGTGGCGCGGTGCAGGTTCATCAGCAGTCGCGACGAGTGCTAGCACCGCATATCATGATGACTGGGGATAACTTTCTTTATTAGAGGTGCAAAAAATGTCCGAAATGTTTCGATATCATCTGCCTTTGACGTTCACGGTCTTTCCCGGGTTTGGCACGACTAGTAAACCCAGCGAGCCGAATCTGACGAAGTTTATTGAGTGGTATTAATAAAACAGACAGTCTCTTCACACTGTGCGTACTTCATATCATTTTGATGTGAAACGCTTGGTATTCCCGGCGCAGATGACAAGTTTTGGCGCAATTCTCGTGAGTCAATACGTCACAGGTTTCGCGCGTCAAACTCCACGTGTGAACAGGCCGATTTCGCGAAATCTTGGTTTCGCTAAACTGTGGCGCGTTGAAAAGGTGCATCGTGTGAATAAGCCTTGGAGCGCTCCCTAGCACACCGTCTCTGACTGTCGTAGTGCAGAGCGGCGCAAGCGTCACGTGGTACTTGGACGGGATCACGCGGTTTTGTTGATCATGGCCGGCAGTGGTCTACGGTGTGCGGGGTCCGGCATGACGGCGATGGATATCTGGTTCAACAAAGTGCTTGAGTGTCTGACGGTGCGAGAATTACAACGGACGGGACGACATTCGGGGCTTCTGACCGTGACTGGAAAACGCGACGATGAAAGTATTTCCAGTGCTTCTACGAGATCGTTCATCTCAAGGAGGTGAACCCACTAAGCCTAACCGACAAAGAAACAGCTCGCAGAGCTCGTCGCTCTTTTACCGGGTTTTGTGGGCGCTTCGAGGTATGTTCAGGTTTGGTAAAAGTGCGTTTAAAGGTTTGCGTTATAAAATAAAGGGAGAGCCAGTTTTAATGAACTGTTATTAGTGTCGCATTGCGATACGTACGATGTCCTCTCTGTGATGCACGATGTTCTGCCGTGAGAAAAATGCGGTTTATTATCCATTCGATATCTGCCTGCTCTGCCCTACGCATTACCGCTATCGTAACGCGTTCAATGTCGAGAACTTGACTAGATAACAACTATTTTTATAGGTTGGCTTTCGTTCGTTCAACAAAAAATAGTTAGCATGTTGCTGTTTTTTTTTTTTTTTTTGCGTAGTTTGCCACAGCTGTAATTTCATGACGTCGCGAGCGTAAATTTTGCTCTATCGTCCATCGTGCGCTGTAAAATATTTTTGTAACCCACAGCAATGTCAAGAAGTTTTATTGCCGTGACTGGTCCGAGAATGTCAGAGCGCTCCGAGTCCAAAAGTTGTGATCGGCTGAAAAGGATTTTCAGTAGCTCTGGCGGCGAGGAGGTGGCGCACTGTTGAATCTGGGTCAGAGAAGAGAGGCGACCACCTGAATTCACCATCAGCCAAGCACGCTTCGGTGAATCACGTGCTAGCCTTTAGCCGTCTCCCAGATTCCCACAAGGGCGCCGCCATCTTGAATGCCGTCACTTCTGGAGTGGGCGGAAACGCTGTTTCGCCGTCGCCACGCCGATAGAAGACATTTAGGACATAAGCGTAACCGTCACCCATACTCGTTTTGCCTCCCCTCTATATTTCTTTTTACTATTTACAAGTTGAAATGTTTTATTACTTTTGCGTCGCTCATGCCGGATACGCCAGTGGGGTGGCTGGGGAGCAGACGCTTGTTCTCGTCCCCAGCCGCCTGGCAGGCATATCAGGTATGGGCGACGAAAATTTAGTAAGACATCTCAACCTGCAAATAGTAAAAAAATAAAGGCGAGACAAAACGAGAATAAGTGACGGTTACGCTTATATCCTAAATGTATTCTATTGGCATGGCGACGGCAAAGCAATGTTTTCGCTCGTAGTGGAGGTGACGTTATTTCAAGATGGCGACGCCCTTGTGAAATAGTTCTACACAGGAGTACAATCTGAAGCAGGCTTAAGGCTTTACACGGCCTGTTCATGGCGTCATCCAAAGAGCCCTCCGGTGGCCACAAGATAAGAGGGGGGGGAGGAGATCCCCTCTTACCAGGATTCCTTTTGTGTCCCCCAGATTTGCCTAAACGTCGCTATTCTCCTCCAAGAAGATTGCAGATTAACCCGTCACTCGAAGTTCAAACAAAAGCAGCTTCCTTCCCTCTCTCTTTCATAGTGGTCGAAAGTATGCGATGTGACGTCAGGGCGTTTGGAAGTCCGGTCTCAGGGCGCCGCCATCTTGTTCGGTTGGGGTGCGCTTAAACGCATCATAACCCGATTACGAAGCCTTGGTAGGGCGTCGTAATCGGATTATGGCCGCTCCCAAGCTCACCCCAGAGAGCAAGATGGCGGCGCCCTGAGGCCGGACTTGCAAGTGTGACCTTACGTCCGGCCGCAACGGATGCTAAGAGCCATCGGAGCCAAACCAAGGCCGTGTGAGTTTTGCGCGACTTTGGAGAGCAGGCGTCCTCACGCGCGAAAAGCGTAGTCAAATGCTACGTTGCATTCGCTGTGGTCAAACGTACGGTGAAACCAGTCAGGCGTGTTTAGCTAAGCCTCGCCCCTACCTCACTCCGAAATTGGCCCAAAGACTTCCTCCACAATGTTTTCCAAACATACGCCCGGATTGAGTGCGTGGAGCAGCGATGTGCCTTCTGTTTTCGCCTACGACGAGAGCAGAGCCGTTTACATTCAGAGAGTTCGGCCGATGGGCGGAGCTTGTGGCCCACTAGAACCAGCAGATTTCGCTTTAGCACAAAATGGCGTTACGTCTTTCTCTACTATATTTCAGATAACCAGCATAGTATTCTTATGAATCAACGCCACAAAATGGCGGACGAAAGTAGTCGTCCCCCGGTTGTCACACTATACGTTGCTGCGGTTGCCAGGCTGTCAAAATCTATTTCAGAGAGCCAAACTCTCGCAGTATAAAAGGTTCCGGACGAGAGAACACGCTGGCGCCATCTAGCGAACACACGCACTTCACGGATATTCCCCAATTTTGTTTGTGCATCATTTTTTCACCGTCGGCTTGGAAGACTTTAGACGATTCGCAACAAGGAACAGTTGCATGATAATTCATTGGGGAGCTCATTGCTGTTTGAAGCTAAAACGGGGATGCTAAGAACGAAAACTTATAGGGCTAAATTCCAGGATATAGACACTCTATGTGACATATGCAAACGCGAAAGGGAAACTACTGAACATCTAATTTTAAGGTGCACGGGTATTCGTCCCACTTTTTTGGGGGAGGGGGGCGGAGCAATGGGGGGGGGGGGGGGAGGGATGACTACGGATTCGGAGGGGGCACTGGGATTCGCAGACGTGGACGAATGGATAGGGAAAGAATTGCAGTAACTAAGAGGAGATTGGAAGATTGGTGCAAAAGACCTAGGGAGGGGTAAAAATACGAATAAAAATAAGCAATCGAAACACTTTAAAGGGGGGGGGGGGGGGTTGTGTTAGAAAATAATTTATAGAAATTTAAAAAAAGGAGGGATGACAAAATGTTAGGCTAGGTAACGCAAGCTGCCGCCCGTTACTAGGGGCATAGCCATTACCATCCATCCATCCGTCTATCCTTTGCAGAAGGTCAACCAAATCGTAATGAACACTACTTGTTCTTTGTTCACAAAAAATATGGGGTCCGTTTTGTCCCGCGTGGCGCAAATTCGTTGAGTATCCACAGACTGCTCGGATGCACGAAAATGTTGAGATTGCTGTATAATATACGTCACGATACCTTCCTCGCACCGAACGCGACGGGAAGGATCGGGTTTCAGTGCTATATTGAAAGCTCTGTTGTGGCTACTTGGCGCATCAATATGAAATATGATTTTGATATTCGCATTTCGGGAGGCCAAAAAAACATGCTTTAAGTGTTGTTTTTCCTCAAACACAGAAACGCTTCAATTTCCCTTTAAAGCGCGGTCCAGCTACAGCTGGTCAATGTGATTTTTAACCCTTTCCCTATACGCAAATACAAAATATAAACGAAAAAAAAACAGGGTAGCGGCAAGTGGTGCACGCAACTTGTTACAATGTCACAGTCTATCAAATAAACGTACCAAAATTTCATTTTGCAAGTATTACTGCCACGTATACGTGGTCAATCAGCATTCACCAAGTTCTGATGTTTTACATCTTTTGGCGTATGTTTAAACGACGCGCGTCGTGCAGCATTCCACCCTGGAGAAGTGTTTTACATCTTAGCACCCCGCTACGAAACGACATGCACTCATGCAAAGAATCGCGCTGTCTACTCCGAGGCCGTGAGAAGCGCACTTAACGAATCTACGTAATTGAACCGCACCGAGCCCAAGAACAACGAGAAATGCTTCAAAACTTCTGAGTACCGAGTCATGCTCGATACAAAGAGCCTATGAAATTACGCGATACCCGAAACTTTGGAAAATTCACGCAAGCTTACCGTGACAATCCGGCGGTGTAGTGAGGCCTGAACTTTTTGTTTTTGTATACTGACATGAGCTCTTGACGCAATGTTGGCGGAAAGCCCTCCCATTTTTATGGAATAAAGCAGCATGGTTACAGGGGAAGCACTTAGGCGCAAATGGCGTATAGTCATATCACTGCAGCTACGCCTCGATTGCCACGTGCACATAAGAACGCCCGAGCTCAGAGTTGCACTTCCTTACATCCCGTCAACAGGGCTCAAAGGTACTACGAGGAAAAACAACCGAACATAAAGTGGCAATCTGGCGTACAAAAGAAATACGGCATTCCAGTTTGTTTTTCATGGCGCTACTCCATAAGCAATCCAGACATCCCGACTTGCCCACACCCATTACCCCATGAACATTTATTGTGTTCATCCTCATAAACATTTATGTTTATTCCCAACACCCCTGTCTCCCCAACAGCCGAAGGAGCCTGTTACTCGATGCAGTCCTTGGCCGAACACTTTCGAGGCGACGACTCCGGCCGACGTCCGGCCGAAGCCCTCACGGGCCGACGGCCCAGCTCCCCGAGCACGGCAGCCGTCGTCCCCATTGACTGCGGCTTCACCAAGACCGACCTGGCGCTGGCAACCATACCGGGACAAGACGACTTCGACCCGAGCCACCACCCCTTCTCCGAAGACGAGCTCAAGCCCCAGCCCATCGTGAAGAAGTCCCGCAAGCAGTTCGTCCCCAACGAGCTCAAGGACGACAAGTACTGGGCCCGCCGTCAGAAGAACAACATCGCGGCCAAGCGGTCCCGCGAAGTGCGCAGGGTCAAGGAGAACCAGATCGTCCTCAGAGCATCGTACCTCGAGAAAGAGAACATCGCGCTACGGGAGGAAGTTCACAAGCTGCAGCAGGAGAACGACATGCTCCGCAAGAGACTGCACGAGTACGAGCCCTGACCAATGCCCGATCCGACGGCCGGGGCCCAGGGGTCGTCTTGGGGCTACGCGTGTCCGCCGGCAGAAGGCGGTTGGCACCGCTACGCGGACGTGGGGGTCCAATGGACGGGCGAGAGTGCAGACGCGAGGTGCACGAACGGGTACGGTTGATCCGGAGGACGAGCAGCAACGCAGATGTGAACCGTCTGGCATTCTGGCCACCCGCCCACAACGATTGGGCGTGATGTTCTGCAGCGATCGAGAGGACATCAAGTGCAGACAATGGTGTAGATATATCCAAAGTAAGTGTTCACGAGCCCCTTTCCCGAATCGTCGGCGGGCAGATGTATACGTGGACTCTCCACGATGAACTTGAGTCAACCTTTAATGCGATGGGAAGTTACGTATAAATAATAAAAATTAAAAAAAAACTTTGGCGACGTAGTTGCTAAGTGGATGTTAGTCTGAAAGGAGCAGTTTTTCTGTGGAATGGTCTCGTGTTACGGCGTCAGGCCCCAATGTGTGGCAGTTAACGATTGGCCACTGCTGCAAATGTGCAAGGGTAAACGGTGCACGAAGACTTTCGCCAGCTTTGCTTTTGAGTGTGATCGACTGCGTGGCAACGGCTTGTGACCACTTACAGAGGGAGAGCGTACTGGCCCCATTAATCGCGTAGCCCTGGAAGATCTTCCGATCTGCAAATATCTTATGCACCATTCCTTCACCGTGTGCTTGACATAATTCTTGCAACGCTATGAGTGACCATTGCTCAGATAGTGCCGCAGAGGACTATACTCGGCATCAACGTTTTTTGTGCTACGTTGTAAAGGCTAGCGCAGCTCCGCAGTGCTCCAACTCTATCAAAGCTGTAGTTGCGCGAGCGGATGCAAATGAGACGCAAGGCGAAGCTCTCGCAAAAGTGCAGGGTTGCAGACTGCAGCACCGTGGAACCTCTGATGATGTAGCAGAAAATAGTTCGTGCTGAGTATACGGGCATAAACTGAGGAAAAAGAGGAAATGAGAGCGAAACTAGCTGCCTTGTTGTTTGAACGCCAGCATTCGAACAGCGAGTATGGACAAAGGCAGCCCTATTTGACGCCTTCCCACTAACCATTCCAACCAGAGCTTGGTGCTTTAATGTCCCCACACGCTCTCACCTCCTTTTCTCCCTCAGTTTCTATCCATGCAGCAGCAGCGATGTGATCGGTCAGAGTCATTTTGGAGCACCTTTTCGAGTAGCAAAAAGAACGTTTGGAGCATAAGCACAGATCATTTGTATTCGCACCAGTGCAAATATCACGTTAATATTATATAGTGTTTCTCTACTTTGCCTTCCTGCTTCTTTGCAACCTTTTGATGACATCAACAGTATGGCAGGCTTGATTCCGTACCTAGCAGCTTAATACCTTAATACAGAAGACACAGTAACAATGGTTTTTTACTTATCCGTTTATTTATTTATCAATACTGTCAGCCCAATGCCGCCCAAAGAAGGAGAAAATGATCAAAGTACAATGCACATTTTTTTCACTGAAATACCACGACAGTTAGCGTACATATACTTTTTTTACACAATATACTCAGCTGCACACACCCAAAATTTGCGTTTTTCAAAATTTGATAAAGCCATGCTTGGTTTATAACATTACACATATTTATAGGTTGGTACCTAAACAATACACTATATAGCAAAATGTCTATACTGTGCCAAAACAACTAGGCACCGAAGAAGAATATCTAGAAAGTTTGCAAAAGCTGAAAATGAATTAAAGTCAACAACGTCACTGGGTAGCTGGTTTCATAAATTTATTGTATTCAAGAAAAAATAATTTTTAAGTGTATTTATTCGAGCAGTACCAGGAGTCACAATTTCTGAATGATGGAATCGGTCAGAGTAGAAGACTCTTTGTTTTAGGTATTTACAGTCATACATTTTTAAGAGTTTACTATAAATCTAAAAAAAAAAAAAAACTTAACGCGCCCGTATTATCTTCTATTTATTAGCGGTTGTAAATTTGCTCAGGTTTTAAGTCCCGTGACCGACGTTGATCGCATGAAGTATGATCAAATTCATCCGCGCCGCCATGCAGTGATTGGACATCATCAAGCTCTTTAACAAGGTTTACCTGCCAGAAATCCAAAGCTTTGGACGCGTAACCTAGGATAGGTCTAATTATAGTTCTTTATGCTAGAAGTTGAACCGAGGGTGGAGCTCTTCCAAGCGCTCTAAGAGAGCACAATTTGTTCGTTGCTTGCTTTCCGGTGTACTCCTCACGGCGGTTCCATTTTAAATCGCTTCAAATTATTACACAAAGGGATTTATAGCTGCCGGCTTTTCCTAGTGTGACTCCATCAGCCTCGTAATTAAAATTTCGACTATTTTTCTTTGTTGCAATTTTCATATACTGAGTTTTGTTGATGTTAAGCAGCGTGTTATATTCACAACACCACAGCGCCACACCAGATAGCACGTTCTTTAGCTTTATTTGGTCCTGAATTGATAAAACGGTGCTATAAATTAAGCAGTCACCAGCGAACACTCGTATTTTCACAGGGCCGTTAGCAACAGGTCCGAACAAACTATTGACGTAAACTAAAAAAAGCCAAGGGGCCCAAAGCAGAACCTTGTGGCACCCCGAAGTATACATCAAGCATCCCTGAAGGCGTACCAATGACATCCACGAAATACTGACGATTTGTGAGATATCCGTTAATCCATCTGATTAGACATCAAGGAACACCAAGGTGTATTAATACTTTCACTAGTCAACGATCAGGTACTCTGTCGAAGGCATTCGACAGGACAATGAACACGTACTGCATCCACCTGCTTACGACCATTCACTAGCTGCATATTTCATGATAAGATTCAATTAGCTGAGTCACTGTTGACAAAAGGCTCCACGAAAACAATGTTGGTTGTGGTCTAGCACGACATTTTCCATTATGAAAGAAACGAGTTGTTTGTTTACATTGTGTTCCAGTAAGTTGCAAGATGTGCAGGTAAGTGAAATGGGGCGATGGTTTTGAACTGCGTCATATCTTCCGCTTTTTTCTTTTTTTTTTTACGGGAACAACTCTAGCCACCACTAGCCAGTCATGCGGCAATACTGCACCTTTGATTGAGCTAGAAAATATATACAGGGAGTCACAAAAGAAAATTTGCGGGTCTTTTTTTAACCGCAAAAATAAACTAGGCATTGCCGAACGCTCATTCTCCGTCCGAAGGTAGCTCTAGAGGTCACAACCAGATGCCAAAGTTTCAGCCCGATCCGATAACTTAATCAAAAGTTATAAGTGATTTTCTGAAAATTTCAATGTGAAAATATACTCATACAGGCAACTTTCCTGCTACCATACAAACTAATCTTACAAAGAATAAAACATGCCTGCGTACGTGCACGAGCTCTGTCATTAATTCACGAAGAAGCTACATTTATGTAAAGCAACCCTGTTCCACGAGCACTTCAAAGGCTTTCAGACCCAGGGCCTTTAAAACATCTGCGAACCAGCGCATGCAGAGTGGCACGCGCAGGGAAAGTGTTTTGGTGCAAATGGCGCAGATCACATCACCGATAAAGTATCAAAATTATGCTGCCCTTAGGTCTTCAAGGAAGGGAGGCAGTAGTGATTAAGGCCTGGTGAAATGCTTCAAGCCTGGTAGTCACTTCATCAGTCTTTTAACTAAAGCCCCTTGATAATATTCACTCTTCGCATTTATTACAAATGCCAGTCAACCTGCAGTCTTCTGCAAATGCGCAAGTCACGTGCCACGAGCGGGTGATCCGCTGTTACGCCTCATTCACACTGGCGGTTGAACCGCAATCGCGAAGCGGTTACGAACGCGGTTGCTTAAAGAATCAGTGCGGTTTCACGCGCATTTGATGATGAAAATGCGCGGACCCGCTTCACGGT
This sequence comes from Ixodes scapularis, assembly GCF_016920785.2. NCBI lineage: Eukaryota > Metazoa > Arthropoda > Arachnida > Ixodida > Ixodidae > Ixodes > Ixodes scapularis. Next base: position 29,612,285 of record NW_024609839.1, read on the forward strand.
TGCGATTCGAGCTCCAGTGTGAATTAAAGTGATGCTGAATTAGGCTGAACCAAACATTGCAGTGTCTATAATAAGTGTCGCACGATCTCTTTACGAGCCAGCGGCCGCCGCGGTGTGTGCGAGCACACGCTACGAAATTGACGTCACAGTCCCCCATTCACGCTTAAGATGACAGTGAAATAGGTGGACTCCAGGGAAAGATTTAATAATGACAAGCTTTTCATCTCCACAGTAGGGTCTCCTCTAAAAGGTAAGCGATCAATTGGTCTAACAACCACGTAGCTTTCACTTGTGGAGATGAAAAGCCTGTCTTTATTCTCCCTTGGCCCGAAGCCTATAGGAAGTATTCACTGGCGGCCATAGCTGTGTGCGCGACTGCTGAGCGCGTACTGATGGCAAGCTTCCAAAGTTCTTTTGTAACGTGCATTCTGCACCCTCAAGATTGCCGGTCTTAACAGCCTATTGATGTGGGCTCGTTCTGAGCATGCGCTCTAAACAGCACCCACAAATATGGCGCCCAGTGAACCAGTGAATACTCCTTATACATTTCACTCATTTCACTGTCATTGTAAGCGCGAATGGAGGACTATGACGTCAATTTTGTTGCGTGTGCTCGCACGCACCGGCGGCTGCTGGCTCGTGGAAAGACCGTGCGCCACCTATTGTGGACACTAAATTGTTTGGTTCAGTACCCCTTTAAGCCAAGAGTACAGCGAAAGCTACAAGCGCGAGATAGCCCCCGCTACTGGCTTTGACACGTGTTTTTTTAGGGCGAGTGATTGTTCTGCGGCAGAGCGCTTCAAAGCAACGACCTCGAGCATAGCCTCCTCCATACTGACAAAGCCTGGCAGATCGCCACGAGAAGCGGCCGCCGAAATTGAATAGGTAGAGCGGCAGACAACAGATGAGGGGTATGTATGTATGTATGTATGTATTTATGCGGCGCTTGCTCTTTGCAACGAGCGTCTACAAAACAGACAGACACCTCCCCCCCCCCCCCCCCCCCCCCAGAAAAAAAAGGAGAAGAAATTGGAGTATTGTTGCTGCTGGAGTCACCGCACTGGCGCTCCTCGTAGTTAATGGGCTAAAACAGCTCGTCAGATCTCCCGAGACTCGTGCCGTTGAGAACTTCCTGAAGTCTCTCCTGAAGCTTGTCTGCCCGTCTTCTTTCCGTCTGGAACTGCCTCTTCAACTCCCTCACCGTAGACAATCCTCTCTTGTGCTGCATCCTGCACCCCTCGATGTTGTCCTGTGTTCTTGCTTCAGCTTCTTTGCTTTCTCTCGAAATCGCACTTCTGGTTGTTTGACATCTCCAGATGAATGGTGAGATCCTTTACGGCATCGTCCAGCTGCGCCTTGAGCTTGGTGCAGCCGTCCGAACGTTGCCTTGCTTTGCACTGCTCCAGGTCATCTTTGGACTCCTCAATGGCTTTCTGTAGCATGTCCACGCGTTCCTGCGCCTCAGCCTTGCGCTGAAGCACCTGATCCTTCATAGAGGGCAGCAGACGCTTGTATAGTGTCAGCGCCGCTTCGTTCTCTATCACCTTCGTCGCACGCTCCTGCTCAACAAGAAGTGCTTCGTTTGACAAGTGTAGCTTCTCCTCAAACTCCTGCCACATTTTCTCTGGGGCCTGCCTGTGTTTCTCCTCTTCCTCCAGCAGGTATGCCCCTATCTCCTCTACCAACGCCTTCCCCTTCTCCGCCCCCTTGTTTGTCTCGGAAGCAGCAATAGCGCTACGTCGGGAAGCATCTTCTAAACCATGAATGGTGGTGTGCATTGAAGTTATCTTGCCTTCCATTTGCTTTGCTCACCCTAAGCAGAGCCTCCCGCTCCTTGTCGGAGTAGTCGATCTGTTGGCACGAGTCTTGCAGCAGCGTCTCCAGCAATGCCTTCTCGGCGAGCGTAACAGGTGAATCGCCCACCAAGCCTCGAGCCTCCGCTTCGCGCACGCCACAAAAGTGGTTTCTTCCGTAAATCCAAGAGCTTGCTCAATGCGAGTACCGACGCCTGCTACAGGTTCCAGTGCTGGACACTCGAGAAGCAAATGTTGTAAAGTTTCGTCCGCATCACCACATGCACTGCACAGCACGTCCGTTACGTTGGTGTCATATCTTCTTCTGTACAGACGGGTACGCAAGGCACCACCGTGGGCCTCGGCGAGGAGCCGACTTCCCAACGTATTTCCACACCAGTGGATAGGAGCGATGTCGGTCTTGTAAGACGCGTAGAGGTGCATACTTGAATGTTCTTGCATGTCTGCCCTCCAGCGGTCTGCCTCGACAGTCTATTGTCACATTCAGTTGGGGCGCACGCAGCACCGAGAAAGTGCTGCCCCCAAGGCCGCGCCACCGCGCGGGTGCAGCGTATGACGCACTACCAAGTGAACACGAAGCATTCCGCCTTGCAACGCGCTTGGCGCGGTCACTTCAAGGGCAAAGCATAAACGGGTGGACCACTGAACAAAATCCGCCGCGAGTGGGGCGGCGGCGCGCGCCATCTAGCGAGAGTCTCCCGAGCCGCCATGTTTACCGAGACGAGGAAGACGAAGCGAGGGAAAGAGGGGCCGAAGGAGGTGGAGAGCGGTAGCTCAAGGCCGCGCCGGCCCGCAGTACGCGAAGCTGCACGGTCTCCTTTCGACGGTGCAGCTGGTGCAGCAACGCGCCGGTGTCGTGCGCCGCACCAAGTCCCAAATGAACGTAGTGCAGCCGCACCGACACGACCATGTGAACGCGACGCGTCCGTCGGTGCAGTGCGGTGCGGTGTGGTGCGCCCCAATTGAATGTGACATTTATGTGCCCTCTAACCTTGGCTACCCAGTCTTTCTTTGTAGATGGCTCGTCGGTCATTGAGAAGGCACCATACTTTGTTCCAAGTCGAATGACTACGCCTCCACGTGACGGGCACCCTGCTGCGGCGAGACGCCGAAACACACTTCTCTCGAGCGATGGAATGTCCGCTCGTGCTCCTCGCGTTACTCGCGCTACCGCTTATTTCCTCGTCGGGTTCGAAAACCATGTTTCGGGTCCTCGCCGCTGCAAAAGCTGTGCGCTGAATGCCAGGTTCCCCGAGAAATGCTCCCTGCTACCAGATCCTCGCGCTCCAAATCTGCGACCGGGCACTCTATGGCTCCGTTGTCGAACTGCCAGGCTTTAACTGATCGAAAGAAAAAGCCAAAAACAAAAGGCATCTTGCACGCACGTTCGTCAACGCTTTATTTTGGTTATTTACTTTGAATAATTTACACGGAGAAGGCGTGCGCGTGCGGCGGTGCGAGCGTCACTGCACGCGAAAAATCCACGGAACCCTAATCATAAACAGCTTCGCTGTAAAATCTACACGAAACTACTATTCAAGTATTCCCGAACCTACAATCGCACATCCCACGGTCTCTCGCAGGCAGTGGCGTACCAACTTGTTTTTCAGCGGAGGGGGGGGCGGGGGGGGGGGCAAACCAGACCCAGACACCCCCCCCAAGGAGTGAGGGACGGTGCCCTCGGTATCCCTTGGGCGCCACCGGCCAGTGTTTGCTTTGCCCAGTGGCGGCTGTTTCGGGGGGGGGGGGGGGGGGGGGGGGGGGGCAAAACGCATGCTCTGCCCCCCCCCCCTCCCACGCACACTCTGAGAACTAAGGGGGCCAAAGCCCCCCTTGCCCCCCACAGTTGGCACGCCCATGCTCGCAGGTTCCTTCTGCAGCGCGAACTACTCCACACACGTTCTACTGAGCTACGGTGCTCTAACACCGATCCCCCCATACCACTCATCTTAACATAAATGCCCTGTCTCTTCTGACCTTCTACAATAACTCTACCAATATGAAAGATGCACCAGCAAGTTTTCGGCAATCCGAAACTGTATAACTGCAACCCCCCCCCCCCCCCCCCCCCAAAAAAAAAAAAGTATAGCAGTGTCCTGTCTGTACCTTTCGTCACTTGAGAAACCAAAGAACTTGACAAAGCTGTGGCCACCGGAATTAGAGCACCACCGAATCGAGCAATAGACGAGGTGCCGTTTGCTCGACGTACTGGGGCCCTAAACTCGTCAAACTCAACGTTGGAGCCAAAAGTTCGCGGAGCGCGGCGATTGGACGTCGACGAAAAAAAACGCGAAGTCATCGTCGTGATAGGCCAATCGGTGCGCTCCGTCAACTTCGGCCCCAACTTTGTGTTTGACGAGTTTAGCGACTCTGGTAAACGAAATAGCCTAACCAACAGGCCAACGCCACTTCCCTCTGCCGAAACGAAAACCACCACCGCACCGCTGGCACAGGTAGGGGCGCTGACGGAGGGGGGGGGGGGAGGGGGAGCCTTATTGGGGTTTTAGTTTTCCCCGAAATATCCCAGCCGACCCTATAATATACACATGCAATTTGACCCCCACCCCCCGAAAAAAAATTCCTGGCTATGCCACTGAGCACAGGCGCCGTCAAGCAGCCGAAGCGCAACTGTTCCCAAAGGTCGAAACACAAATAACAACCGACCAATGAGAGCAAAGTATGAGGGCGAAACTGGAATGAATAATTACAAATATTTTTAATGAACGTCTTACTGAAAGTCTGCCAGTGAAGTCGCAGGTTTACCTTGGTCAGCCGGACGTACAACCCTCATGAATAGGCACATAATGTGCACCGCTGTGCATAATTTTTTACTACTTTCCGTCAAACAAAACAGTGTTGTAGTAGAGATTAGATTTGTTTTCGTCCTGCTTTTGTGGAAAATGTTCAGTTAAAGCTCCTAGAACTTCCTCATTGTTGAAATAAGTACAAAGGGAAAGCAAGCAGGTATTGTTGTAATGCGTAAAATACTTGAACTTGAGCGCAATACCCCAATGCAGCACAAAAATATATCTAGTCATACAATACACGGAATCGATAGATAAGGTCGTCTGTGGCATTGGGCAAAAATACCGGCCTGGAAGGTGTACTTTGCAGCGCTGCAACTTTGAAGGAAACAAAAATGATGCAACATGTTTGTTTTGATGAAAAACACAAGAGTACAGCGAAAGATAATCACTGTAAAATTCAAACAAAAATAGACGATCCTTTATCCTTTTTTTTTTTTTTTTTTTTGCCCTTGCGAAGTTTTTTTTAGCTTAGTATTCAGGGACAAGTTTGGAGCGAGCTAAAAAAGTGTTTTCAAGATAAAGCATTTATTTATATATCATTCGAAAGAACGTTTTAATAAAATACTTATGACGTACGTTTTAATATTGCATCTATTCATTTTTGTAGATAGCGGCTCGGGAAATCTTGTGACAAAACCTAAAAAGGAGCCATGTTTTCGGAATTTTGACGCGAAATATGTAACCTCCGCAATGACGTACATATTTAAATCAATAGTTCTCATGATCTACCATAAGTTCAATATATTTGAGATTTCTGATAGTTGTAGTTGGTACAGTAGATGTAACCAAACATGATATAAACGAAAACTTCAAAAAGCGAATATGCCGTTTTAGCGAAACTGCTTGGTGATCTGGCAGCACTTTACACGCCGCCATCTTGGCAGCGTAAAGTATCTTGAGTTTCAGTTTCTTAGCATTTCCAAGGGTATGTATGGTCTCTATGTTTCCAAAGCATGGAAGCTCTGCCAATAAGTGCAATTCGGAAACTTTATTGTTTTCTGTCTTCCGATCACCCAACATGGACAAGGGAATAGGCCGTCACGCCCTTCATCTGTGAGGACACTTTCCACACTTTTTTCGATGCGAATACGTATGAAGTCGTACTCATCCCCCCCCCCCCCCCCCACCCACCCAAGGGGTAGACTGCTCCTTGCAAATACATGGAACTCAAGGATAATTTTCTTTTTCTTTTTTTTTTTTTTTGGGGGGGGGGGAGAGAGAGAAAGCTGTGTTATTCCAAAGGAAACTGTGCCCTGGGCAATATTTTTCAGGCGTTGCAAAGAGCTCAGATTTGTTCAACCCTGCAAGAAGAACTGCTTTGACTTTCTCAAAACTACCCCCCGAGCTTCTTTGCACTAAATAAAATGTTTACCTCGGCTGCGACGAAAAAGACAAAGGGAAACTGTGAAATGAAGTTGGCACCGCCCGTGTTGCTCCACTTGACGTCCGCAAAGTAAATTTTCGCCGCCGCCGACATCGAAGTTTTTGGCCACTGCGATCTACCTGAGAGGAGCGCCACGTTCGATGCAATCGAACGTGGCGTTCGACAAGAGACAGTAGGGAATTGTAGTAGACCGTTTTTCTCCTCCGCTACGGTATCCGTAAACAAAGCGCCACAGCTGCGCATGCGCGCCGCCAGCCTTGTCTGCATAGTTCGATTACGGAGCGCTATCCGGGTGCTTAGCGGGCTGCGGAAACGGTCTACTACAATTCCCCAGTAAAATCCCGTCACGTGAGTATACGCCTCGCATGTGGGCTCATTTTAGTCTTCTGCGCATGAGAAAGGAAGTAGCGGTGACGTCAGAACGCCGAGCCCTGATTGGCTGATCGCGACCCCCTATCTGAGCGTCGTCTGCTCCTTTGCAACGTCGTCTGCTCGCAACATCGTCTGCATCTGTCTCACCTTTCCTGCGACTTTCGGAAGTGCAGGTCTTTACGAGCGAGCTCGACTTCGCCTTTCAGAGAGGGCAGACGAAATAACTCGAGCGGTACGTTGTTTTTGTCTAACAACTAGCAGACGCGCATCAAGGAGAGAAGTCGAAGGACTCACTGGCGAGGTGTCCCGAGGCGCCGAGGTTTGTTTGCTGAACCGAGAGTGAGCGTGAGTGTCCGCAAGTTCCCTCCCAAATACTTTTTCCCTCCTTTCGTGTGCGGCGAGACCCCTCATTCTTTAACGGCGTCGGCGGGTTGGCGCAGTTAACGTCGCCTGCTTTACGTCTGCTCGTCAAAGCGATGGCTGCTTTACCTTTCTTGCGTTCGTCGGAGATTCACCGCTTTTTCACCGGCGAGAGTCACCGTTGCCTCGGAAAACAAGGAGATAACAAGAGGAATAAATTGACCTCTTAATTCAAAAATTGAGGTCAGCGATCAAAGTATAATACGGGAAGGGTTCACAAGGGTCGCGCGGGCATATCCCATTCAGCACGCCAGCCGGTCAGGGGCAAACGGTCGCCGAGTGCCTGCTAGGCCTAACTGCCGAAGCTCACTTGGTCGCATTCGGCGGAATCGTGGCCGTTGGAGCTTTTCCCGGGTGTTTGTGGATCCAGCGTTCTTGTTCGTCGTGGTCTGTTTCAAGTACTCTTATACCCCTGTCAGACGGCAGCTAAAATGGCATTTACGCCAAATGACATTCAGGTTTTCAAATGACATTCATGATGGGACCTGCCAGACGACAACTAATAGCATCTTCGATCAACTCGCACCGGAATCGCCCTGAAACCAGCACAGTGCACAGCGCTCTTCGGTCGTGCAGCGCGATGTCGGTGCAACATCGAGGACAAACTGCGCCGCGCCGGTGCACCGCGGCGAGCTCCACCTTGCGTCACTTCGCGTTTTGTTCGTTTTTTCTTGCGTAGGTCAGCGCACGATGCCCGTCTGCTGTCAATTTCTTTTATTTCTTTACTCGCGGATTTGACGGTCCCACAGAAATAAACATCGTGGACGTGATTGTCGATGGGTTCACGAAGCGGGTGACAATTCCACATGCGAAACGCCAGATAATACGGATAATACCGTACCTCGCTGTCATCGAAACGCCTCGCGCCGCTTTCCACGAAGTTCGTGCTTTTCGGGCGCTCCTTGCCACCGCAGCAATCGCCAGTAATCGCGGCGATGGTGAGAAGCTCGTCGTCTCGCCGTCAGAAGACCCGAGGAAATCATCTAGTGCAGCTGCAAGGCGTGTTCGTTTTTGCAAGATCGCCATCTCGATAGTCTGCGCGTCTGCTACTCCCGCCATCTTCTCGATTCCCGCTCCCGGCCGCAATGCCTGATGGGACTGCACCCCGGCGCACCGCCGATTTTCTTGGTGCACGTTGGGGCAACGAAAAGCCGCACCGGGAGGGTGCGCTTCGTTGATCGAGGACGTACGGTGCGCACCGGTGCACCTGATCGAAGATGAAGGGGCGCACCTCAGTGCCCCGGTGCGCACCGGTGCGGATGATCGAGGATGCTATAAAATGACATTTAAGTGATGTCTATTACAATTGCGATCGCAAATTCGTCTCGTGCACATAGAACACGTTTTCGTCAATAAACAATTTTAACACGGCAAAACACTTGTTTTTGTGTGTGTTGTCTGCTGGGACAAGAAAATATAACAAAAAACTGGGATAGAAAGTTGCGCTCACTAGTTTCTGACGAAAAAATAAAGCGAAGCGTGGGGCGAAATCCATTAGCGAACCTAACGTCGTCATAAGCCGATCCGTAAGCCGAGCCTCCCGCGCTCCGCCACTACAGCTGACAGCTTGCTGGGGGGCTATGTTGCGCTTTCGTTAATTTCGGTAGTGCTTGCTTGCTCTGGCTGTCCCTCACGCTCGATCTTCGGCTGCCGTGTCCACTTCTACGTCTGCGAGGGATCTGGGATGCCGTATTGCGCTTCCGCCGTCACTATCATGACGGTATGGATTGATCTTGGTTCGAGCGTCTCCGACTGTTGAGGAGGCCGTCCATCATCTTCGTCGTAGACGCATTCCGCGAGCTTCGGTTAGAAGACAGGCTACCGTACCTACTAACGTACTGCGTCTTCAAGCAGGCGTTTGGCTGATGTCGGCGACGTGATCAGGCACCTTGTCGGTGTTACATAGAGTGCTTGGTTCGCCAGGTGACTTGCGTGCACCTAACCACCCCAGTGACAAAGTGAGTCGGCGCTGCAAAGCCATACTCTCCTGCGGAGGACAGAACCATCGCCAACTTGCTCGTCGTGAGGCAAACCACTGCCAAGTGATCGCACCCCTCCGACGCGACTAGCCGAAGATCGTGAGCGCCGCCGCGACCGCTGAACGGTTAAACACACACGGGATAACCGAACTGCCCCAGAACTCCCTCAGGTCATAGGGAATCGCTGTAGGAATGCCACCTGGGACATCAAGTTTCCGCACCAGCGGCTACCAAAGCACAATAAAAATAGTAAGTACCCTTTTTTGCAAAAACCAAGAAAAAAAGAAAAAGTGTTTGAACTAGTAGAAATAATATCCCTACATGTTTTGTTAGCTCTTAGAAAATGCAGGCAATCTTGTTTCAAACTCACAAAATTAAACAGAAAAAAAAATTCACTTGTCTTCCTTTTACTGAATGTCACTCAAAACTAACTGATATAGCTCCTGTCAGCATTCTAAAGTTATTCGTTAACTCGTTTTAATGTGAATAAAACAACTGGATTGATCATCTTCCCAATTGTGCATCTTTGATGAGGTGAAAATGACTGAATAACTGTTTCTAAATACAAGACAAAAGTGCCAGCTTCTAGCACTGTAAATACTATGTTTAGAAGCTATAGAATGTTTGCCATTCTGTGAAGTTTCCAAGAAATGTTCCAAGCTAGCTGTGTGGTGAAATTTTGACTGCTCTGCTTCCCCATTGAATCTACAATTTTGAGAATAATATGTCTAAGGTGTAAGATATTTTATGCCTAGAGGACTGATGCATCTGTTGCAATGTTTCTATCCAACTACAGTGATTCCTCTGGCTCTCCTAGACCACTGCTACCAGTTCCAGTATCTCAATGTTGGGATGCTGAGGCAGTTTCGTGACCATCTTCCAGAGGTTGGCACTGGCTAGCACTCAGGAAGCAGTGACGCCACAGGCACATATGGCCACAGTCAATGGGGCCGCCGTGTCCCCACGGATCCTGTGTAACCACGTGTTCCTGATAACATCCAACATGCTCGAACCTTGCCCAACCCAGGACATTATCTTGCAGGGAACGGCACGTCGATCAGTCAATTCCGTACATGCGACGACCCTCCCAGACTTCTCAGCATCACTCCCAACTTCTTGTAGTGATGGATAAATTTCAGCCTACTACTGACTTGGAGAGTTAGAGAGGATAGAGGGGCTATGGTTTCATTTACTTCATGCGCGAGTGAAGCTGAAGCTATGAGCATGAGTTATGGCCTGAACGATGCTACCACTACATGATCGTGCATGCTTGGTAGCGACATTGAAAGCCTGGATCTTGCACTTAAAATGAAACGGAATCTTGCGTCGTGAGTGTTGTGTGTGCATCTGGCAACATCGGTGAGTCGGCAGAAGTCAAGCCAAGTCGAGTCAAGCTGGTTTTACCGAACCGTTTGTCATTCTGGGGACTCGTCGTAAACCACGTGTCTCCTGTCTAACTCCTCTTTTCTGCGCGGCCAAGTCGGCCGCCTGAATAAAGCTTTGGGCAACAACGAGAATGAAGAAATTCAAACTCCGAGGCACGCAATTACACTTTTTTGAGCAACGACAGCTTCGTGGCAACTTGGCAACGACGAGAGCATATGGCGAAAAAAGACGAGCCTAACGTTGTCATCATGGGGCGGCTTAGACATCTCGAAGAGTTCGACCCAAAAAGATTGAAACATGGCCCCTGTACCAGGAGCGACTAAATGTTTTCTTCGTTGTGCTCAACATCGTCGAGGAGTCCCCAATATGCGCAGTCCCGTGTAGCGTTTGTGGACCGACAATCTACTCCGTCGTATGCTCGTTGTGTGTGCCAGTGGACTCCCTATGCAGACATTGTGTTGGAGCTCACCGCCCACTTCACACGGTGCCTGTCAGTGATTGTTCAGTGCTTTGCGTTTCATTAGTGCAGCCAACAGCCTGGAGAAAGCATGTCGAATTTCGTCCCTGCCCCACGCCGCTTCTCCGAACACTGCACCTTTGGTGAGACCTTGTCAGCCATGCTATGGGACCGTCTGGTGTGTGGTGTCCTGGAAAAAAGGGTGCAGCGTCGTCCCCTGGGCAAACCAGTGCTGGAGCTCAACAAGGCGTTTGAGGCTGCAGATCCTTTGCCTTTGTAGGATTTGCAGCAACGACATTGATTTCCGTCAACAGCTTAAAGGGGCACTAAAGTGGATTCTGAGATCGTCTATTTATTGGCATAACTCAATTATGGGCTTTAAGCATCCTAAAAAACCCAAGATAGCACTCAAGGGCAGCCGATTTTCATAGTAAAATTCCAATTAAAGATTGTGGCACGCCACCTTTTCTGTGCCGTAGCGCAGAACACCAGGGGGTGCCACCGGCCGGGAAGGCAGCATGGGAGGGCACGCGACAGCCAGTCACGAGTGACGGCTTCTCGGCAGACTGATTTTTCCAAGGCGCACATGTTTGAAAATTTAGTGTGTTGGGAAGCCATTATTCGTAATTGGCTGTCATGTGCCCTCCCCTGTTGCCTTCCCGTCCGATGGCACCCTCTGGCGTTCTGCGCCACGGCGCAGAAAGGAGGGCATGCCGCAATTTTTAATAGAATTTTAAATAGCGAGATTGACCGCCCTTGTATGTAATTTCGGGTTTCTTAGGATGCTTAGAGTCCGTAGATTGAGTTATGACATGAAATAGACGATCTCAGAATCCACCTGAGTGCCCCTTTAAGATGATGACCGCCTTTTTTATTGAAAGTAGCTACCCACTCAGTATTCTGCGCAATGCGAGCAGTCGCGTCTCTAACATTTCGCGACACGACGCTCTATTTCCCCAACCAAGATCTAAACCACCATGCAACACCCTCATCATCACGTTCCATCCCTCCATACCCAGGCTCAGCAGACTAATCATGGAGACCACTTTCCACCTGGTAGACTCTACAGTTATCTCTAAAGCACCCGCCCTAACGTCCTATCAAAGCACAACTTACGATCCCTTCCAGTATGCAGCAACCACTCCAAAACCCCCTCATCTTCACGGTCCATCCCTCCATACCCAGCCTCGGCATACTAATCATGGAGACCACTTCCCACCTCATAGACTCTGCAGTTATGTCTAAAGCACCCACCCTAACTTCCTATCGAAGCCCAACTTACGATCCCTTCCAGTATGCAGCAACCACTCCGAAACCCCCTCATCTTCACGGTCCATCCCTCCATACCCAGCCTCGGCAAACTGATCATGGAGACCACTTCCCACTTCATAGACTCTACAGTTATTTCTAAAGCACCCACCCTAACTTCCTATCGACAGCCCAACATACAATCCCTTCAGTATGCAGCAACCGCTCCGAAACCCCCTCATCTTTACGTTCCATCCCTCCATAACCAGGCTCGGCAAACTAATCATGGAGATCACTTTCCACCTCGTAGAATCTACAGTTATTTCTAAAGCACCCACCCTAACTTCCTATCGAAGCCCAACTTACGATCCCTTCCAGTATGCAGCAACCATTCCGAAACCCCCTCATCTTTACGTTCCACCCCTCCGTACCCAGGCTCGGCAAACTAATCATGGAGACCACTTTCCACCTCGTAGACTCTGCAGTTATTTCTAAAGCACCCACCCTAACTTCCTATCGAAGCCCAACTTACGATCCCTTCCAGTATGCAGCAACCACTCCGAAACCCCCTCATCTTCACGGTCCATCCCTCCATACCCAGCCTCGGCAAACTGATCATGGAGACCACTTCCCACTTCATAGACTCTACAGTTATTTCTAAAGCACCCACCCTAACTTCCTATCGACAGCCCAACATACAATCCCTTCAGTATGCAGCAACCGCTCCGAAACCCCCTCATCTTTACGTTCCATCCCTCCATAACCAGGCTCGGCAAACTAATCATGGAGATCACTTTCCACCTCGTAGAATCTACAGTTATTTCTAAAGCACCCACCCTAACTTCCTATCGAAGCCCAACTTACGATCCCTTCCAGTATGCAGCAACCATTCCGAAACCCCCTCATCTTTACGTTCCACCCCTCCGTACCCAGGCTCGGCAAACTAATCATGGAGACCACTTTCCACCTCGTAGACTCTGCAGTTATTTCTAAAGCACCCACCCTAACTTCCTATCGAAGCCCAACTTACGATCCCTTCCAGTATGCAGCAACCACTCCGAAACCCCCTCATCTTCACGGTCCATCCCTCCATACCCAGCCTCGGCAAACTGATCATGGAGACCACTTCCCACTTCATAGACTCTACAGTTATTTCTAAAGCACCCACCCTAACTTCCTATCGACAGCCCAACATACAATCCCTTCAGTATGCAGCAACCGCTCCGAAACCCCCTCATCTTTACGTTCCATCCCTCCATAACCAGGCTCGGCAAACTAATCATGGAGATCACTTTCCACCTCGTAGAATCTACAGTTATTTCTAAAGCACCCACCCTAACTTCCTATCGAAGCCCAACTTACGATCCCTTCCAGTATGCAGCAACCACTCCGAAACCCCCTCATCTTTACGTTCCATCCCTCCATACCCAGGCTCGGCAAACTAATCATGGAGACCACTTTCCACCTCGTAGACTCTGCAGTTATTTCTAAAGCACCCACCCTAACTTCCTATCGACAGCCCAACTTACGATCCCTTCCAGTATGCAGCAACCATTCCGAAACCCCCTCATCTTTACGTTCCATCCCTCCATACCCAGGCTCGGCAAACTAATCATGGAGACCACTTCCCACCTCATAGACTCTACAGTCATTTCTAAAGCACCCACCCTAACTTCCTATCGACAGCCCAACATACAATCCCTTCAGTATGCAGCAACCGCTCCGAAACCCCCTCATCTTTACGTTCCATCCCTCCATACCCAGGCTCGGCAAACTAATCATGGAGACCACTTTCCACCTCGTAGACTCTGCAGTTATTTCTAAAGCACCCACCCTAACTTCCTATCGACAGCCCAACTTACGATCCCTTTCAGTATGCAGCAACCACTCCGAAACCCCCTCATCTTTACGTTCCATCCCTCCATACCCAGGCTCGGCAAACTAATCATGGAGACCACTTTCCACCTCGTAGACTCTACAGTCATTTCTAAAGCACCCACCCTAACTTCCTATCGACAGCCCAACATACAATCCCTTCAGTATGCAGCAACCGCTCCGAAACCCCCTCATCTTTACGTTCCATCCCTCCATAACCAGGCTCGGCAAACTAATCATGGAGACCACTTTCCACCTCGTAGACTCTGCAGTTATTTCTAAAGCACCCACCCTAACTTCCTATCGACAGCCCAACTTACGATCCCTTCCAGTATGCAGCAACCATTCCGAAACCCCCTCATCTTTACGTTCCATCCCTCCATACCCAGGCTCGGCAAACTAATCATGGAGACCACTTTCCACCTCGTAGACTCTACATTCATTTCTAAAGCACCCACCCTAACTTCCTATCGACAGCCCAACATACAATCCCTTCAGTATGCAGCAACCACTCCGAAACCCCCTCATCTTTACGTTCCATCCCTCCATAACCAGGCTCGGCAAACTAATCATGGAGACCACTTTCCACCTCGTAGACTCTACAGTCATTTCTAAAGCACCCACCCTAACTTCCTATCGACAGCCCAACATACAATCCCTTCAGTATGCAGCAACCGCTCCGAAACCCCCTCATCTTTACGTTCCATCCCTCCATAACCAGGCTCGGCAAACTAATCATGGAGACCACTTTCCACCTCGTAGACTCTACAGTCATTTCTAAAGCACCCACCCTAACTTCCTATCGACAGCCCAACATACAATCCCTTCAGTATGCAGCAACCGCTCCGAAACCCCCTCATCTTTACGTTCCATCCCTCCATAACCAGGCTCGGCAAACTAATCATGGAGACCACTTTCCACCTCGTAGACTCTACAGTCATTTCTAAAGCACCCACCCTAACTTCCTATCGACAGCCCAACATACAATCCCTTCAGTATGCAGCAACCGCTCCGAAACCCCCTCATCTTTACGTTCCATCCCTCCATAACCAGGCTCGGCAAACTAATCATGGAGATCACTTTCCACCTCGTAGACTCTGCAGTTATTTCTAAAGCACCCACCCTAACTTCCTATCGACAGCCCAACTTACGATCCCTTTCAGTATGCAGCAACCACTCCGAAACCCCCTCATCTTTACGTTCCATCCCTCCATACCCAGGCTCGGCAAACTAATCATGGAGACCACTTTCCACCTCGTAGACTCTACAGTCATTTCTAAAGCACCCACCCTAACTTCCTATCGACAGCCCAACATACAATCCCTTCAGTATGCAGCAACCACTCCGAAACCCCCTCATCTTTACGTTCCATCCCTCCATAACCAGGCTCGGCAAACTAATCATGGAGACCACTTTCCACCTCGTAGACTCTGCAGTTATTTCTAAAGCACCCACCCTAACTTCCTATCGACAGCCCAACTTACGATCCCTTCCAGTATGCAGCAACCATTCCGAAACCCCCTCATCTTTACGTTCCATCCCTCCATACCCAGGCTCGGCAAACTAATCATGGAGACCACTTTCCACCTCGTAGACTCTACAGTCATTTCTAAAGCACCCACCCTAACTTCCTATCGACAGCCCAACATACAATCCCTTCAGTATGCAGCAACCACTCCGAAACCCCCTCATCTTTACGTTCCACCCCTCCGTACCCAGGCTCGGCAAACTAATCATGGAGACCACTTTCCACCTCGTAGACTCTGCAGTTATTTCTAAAGCACCCACCCTAACTTCCTATCGACAGCCCAACTTACGATCCCTTCCAGTATGCAGCAACCACTCCGAAACCCCCTCATCTTTACGTTCCATCCCTCCATACCCAGGCTCGGCAAACTAATCATGGAGACCACTTCCCACCTCATAGACTCTACAGTCATTTCTAAAGCACCCACCCTAACTTCCTATCGACAGCCCAACATACAATCCCTTCAGTATGCAGCAACCGCTCCGAAACCCCCTCATCTTTACGTTCCATCCCTCCATACCCAGGCTCGGCAAACTAATCATGGAGACCACTTTCCACCTCGTAGACTCTGCAGTTATTTCTAAAGCACCCACCCTAACTTCCTATCGACAGCCCAACTTACGATCCCTTTCAGTATGCAGCAACCACTCCGAAACCCCCTCATCTTTACGTTCCATCCCTCCATACCCAGGCTCGGCAAACTAATCATGGAGACCACTTTCCACCTCGTAGACTCTGCAGTTATTTCTAAAGCACCCACCCTAACTTCCTATCGACAGCCCAACTTACGATCCCTTCCAGTATGCAGCAACCACTCCGAAACCCCCTCATCTTTACGTTCCATCCCTCCATACCCAGGCTCGGCAAACTAATCATGGAGACCACTTTCCACCTCGTAGACTCTGCAGTTATTTCTAAAGCACCCACCCTAACTTCCTATCGACAGCCCAACTTACGATCCCTTTCAGTATGCAGCAACCACTCCGAAACCCCCTCATCTTTACGTTCCATCCCTCCATACCCAGGCTCGGCAAACTAATCATGGAGACCACTTTCCACCTCGTAGACTCTACAGTTATTTCTAAAGCACCCACCCTAACTTCCTATCGAAGCCCAACTTACGATCCCTTCCAGTATGCAGCAACCACTCCGAAACCCCCTCATCTTTACGTTCCATCCCTCCATACCCAGGCTCGGCAAACTAATCATGGAGACCACTTTCCACCTCGTAGACTCTGCAGTTATTTCTAAAGCACCCACCCTAACTTCCTATTGACAGCCCAACTTACGATCCCTTCCAGTATGCAGCAACCACTCCGAAACCCCCTCATCTTTAAGTTCCATCCCTCCATACCCAGGCTCGGCAAACTAATCATGGAGACCACTTTCCACCTCGTAGACTCTACAGTTATTTCTAAAGCA
Organism: Ixodes scapularis; assembly: GCF_016920785.2. Classification (NCBI taxonomy): domain Eukaryota; kingdom Metazoa; phylum Arthropoda; class Arachnida; order Ixodida; family Ixodidae; genus Ixodes; species Ixodes scapularis. The sequence goes on from NW_024609839.1 coordinate 29,628,977, forward strand.
CCCACCCTAACTTCCTATCGAAGCCCAACTTACGATCCCTTCCAGTATGCAGCAACCACTCCGAAACCCCCTCATCTTTACGTTCCATCCCTCCATACCCAGGCTCGGCAAACTAATCATGGAGACCACTTTCCACCTCGTAGACTCTACAGTTATTTCTAAAGCACCCACCCTAACTTCCTATCGAAGCCCAACTTACGATCCCTTCCAGTATGCAGCAACCACTCCGAAACCCCCTCATCTTTACGTTCCATCCCTCCATACCCAGGCTCGGCAAACTAATCATGGAGACCACTTTCCACCTCGTAGACTCTGCAGTTATTTCTAAAGCACCCACCCTAACTTCCTATCGACAGCCCAACTTACGATCCCTTCCAGTATGCAGGAACCACTCCGAAACCCCCTCATCTTTACGTTCCATCCCTCCATACCCAGGCTCGGCAAACTAATCATGGAGACCACTTTCCACCTCGTAGACTCTGCAGTTATTTCTAAAGCACCCACCCTAACTTCCTATCGACAGCCCAACTTACGATCCCTTTCAGTATGCAGCAACCACTCCGAAACCCCCTCATCTTTACGTTCCATCCCTCCATACCCAGGCTCGGCAAACTAATCATGGAGACCACTTTCCACCTCGTAGACTCTGCAGTTATTTCTAAAGCACCCACCCTAACTTCCTATCGAAGCCCAACTTACGATCCCTTCCAGTATGCAGCAACCACTCCGAAACCCCCTCATCTTTACGTTCCATCCCTCCATACCCAGGCTCGGCAAACTAATCATGGAGACCACTTTCCACCTCGTAGACTCTGCAGTTATTTCTAAAGCACCCACCCTAACTTCCTATCGACAGCCCAACTTACGATCCCTTCCAGTATGCAGCAACCACTCCGAAACCCCCTCATCTTTACGTTCCATCCCTCCATACCCAGGCTCGGCAAACTAATCATGGAGACCACTTTCCACCTCGTAGACTCTGCAGTTATTTCTAAAGCACCCACCCTAACTTCCTATCGAAGCCCAACTTACATTCCCTTCCAGTATGCAGCAACCACTCCGAAACCCCCTCATCTTTACGTTCCATCCCTCCATACCCAGCCTCGGCAAACTAATCATGGAGACCACTTTCCACCTCGTAGACTCTGCAGTTATTTCTAAAGCACCCACCCTAACTTCCTATCGAAGCCCAACTTACGATCCCTTCCAGTATGCAGCAACCACTCCGAAACCCCCTCATCTTTACGTTCCATCCCTCCATACCCAGGCTCGGCAAACTAATCATGGAGACAACTTTCCACCTCGTAGACTCTGCAGTTATTTCTAAAGCACCCACCCTAACTTCCTATCGACAGCCCAACTTACGATCCCTTTCAGTATGCAGCAACCACTCCGAAACCCCCTCATCTTTACGTTCCATCCCTCCATACCCAGGCTCGGCAAACTAATCATGGAGACCACTTTCCACCTCGTAGACTCTGCAGTTATTTCTAAAGCACCCACCCTAACTTCCTATCGACAGCCCAACTTACGATCCCTTCCAGTATGCAGCAACCACTCCGAAACCCCCTCATCTTTACGTTCCATCCCTCCATACCCAGGCTCGGCAAACTAATCATGGAGACCACTTTCCACCTCGTAGACTCTGCAGTTATTTCTAAAGCACCCACCCTAACTTCCTATCGACAGCCCAACTTACGATCCCTTCCAGTATGCAGCAACCACTCCGAAACCCCCTCATCTTTACGTTCCATCCCTCCATACCCAGCCTCGGCAAACAAATCATGGAGACCACTTTCCACCTCGTAGACTCTGCAGTTATTTCTAAAGCACCCACCCTAACTTCCTATCGAAGCCCAACTTACGATCCCTTCCAGTATGCAGCAACCACTCCGAAACCCCCTCATCTTTACGTTCCATCCCTCCATACCCAGCCTCGGCAAACTAATCATGGAGACCACTTTCCACCTCGTAGACTCTGCAGTTATTTCTAAAGCACCCACCCTAACTTCCTATCGAAGCCCAACTTACGATCCCTTCCAGTATGCAGCAACCACTCCGAAACCCCCTCATCTTTACGTTCCATCCCTCCATACCCAGGCTCGGCAAACTAATCATGGAGACCACTTTCCACCTCGTAGACTCTGCAGTTATTTCTAAAGCACCCACCCTAACTTCCTATCGACAGCCCAACTTACCACTCCGAAACCCCCTCATCTTTACGTTCCATCCCTCCATACCCGGCTCGGCAAACTAATCATGGAGACCACTTTCCACCTCGTAGACTCTGCAGTTATTTCTAAAGCACCCACCCTAACTTCCTATCGACAGCCCAACTTACGATCCTTTCCAGTATGCAGCAACCACTCCGAAACCCCCTCATCTTTACGTTCCATCATTCCATACCCAGCCTCGGCAAACTAATCATGGAGACCACTTTCCACCTCGTAGACTCTGCAGTTATTTCTAAAGCACCCACCCTAACTTCCTATCGAAGCCCAACTTACGATCCCTTCCAGTATGCAGCAACCACTCCGAAACCCCCTCATCTTTACGTTCCATCCCTCCATACCCAGCCTCGGCAAACTAATCATGGAGACCACGTTCCACCTCGTAGACTCTGCAGTTATTTCTAAAGCACCCACCCTAACTTCCTATCGAAGCCCAACTTACGATCCCTTCCAGTATGCAGCAACCACTCCGAAACCCCCTCATCTTTACGTTCCATCCCTCCATACCCAGGCTCGGCAAACTAATCATGGAGACCACTTTCCACCTCGTAGACTCTGCAGTTATTTCTAAAGCACCCACCCTAACTTCCTATCGAAGCCCAACTTACGATCCCTTCCAGTATGCAGCAACCACTCCGAAACCCCCTCATCTTTACGTTCCATCCCTCCATACCCAGGCTCGGCAAACTAATCAAGGAGACCACTTTCCACCTCGTAGACTCTGCAGTTATTTCTAAAGCACCCACCCTAACTTCCTATCGACAGCCCAACATACAATCCCTTCCAGTATGCAGGAACCACTCCGAAACCCCCTCATCTTTACGTTCCATCCCTCCATACCCAGGCTCGGCAAACTAATCATGGAGACCACTTTCCACCTCGTAGACTCTGCAGTTATTTCTAAAGCACCCACCCTAACTTCCTATCGAAGCCCAACTTACGATCCCTTCCAGTATGCAGCAACCACTCCGAAACCCCCTCATCTTTACGTTCCATCCCTCCATACCCAGGCTAGGCAAACTAATCATGGAGACCACTTTCCACCTCGTAGACTCTGCAGTTATTTCTAAAGCACCCACCCTAACTTCCTATCGACAGCCCAACATACAATCCCTTCCAGTATGCAGGAACCACTCCGAAACCCCCTCATCTTTACGTTCCATCCCTCCATACCCAGGCTCGGCAAACTAATCATGGAGACCACTTTCCACCTCGTAGACTCTGCAGTTATTTCTAAAGCACCCGCCCTAACTTCCTATCGACAGCCCAACATACAATCCCTTCAGTATGCAGCAACCACTCCGAAACCCCCTCATCTTTACGTTCCATCCCTCCATACCCAGGCTCGGCAAACTAATCATGGAGACCACTTTCCACCTCGTAGACTCTGCAGTTATTTCTAAAGCACCCACCCTAACTTCCTATCGACAGCCCAACTTACGATCCCTTCCAGTATGCAGCAACCACTCCGAAACCCCCTCATCTTTACGTTCCATCCCTCCATACCCAGGCTCGGCAAACTAATCATGGAGACCACTTTCCACCTCGTAGACTCTGCAGTTATTTCTAAAGCACCCACCCTAACTTCCTATCGAAGCCCAACTTACATTCCCTTCCAGTATGCAGCAACCACTCCGAAACCCCCTCATCTTTACGTTCCATCCCTCCATACCCAGCCTCGGCAAACTAATCATGGAGACCACTTTCCACCTCGTAGACTCTGCAGTTATTTCTAAAGCACCCACCCTAACTTCCTATCGAAGCCCAACTTACGATCCCTTCCAGTATGCAGCAACCACTCCGAAACCCCCTCATCTTTACGTTCCATCCCTCCATACCCAGGCTCGGCAAACTAATCATGGAGACAACTTTCCACCTCGTAGACTCTGCAGTTATTTCTAAAGCACCCACCCTAACTTCCTATCGACAGCCCAACTTACGATCCCTTTCAGTATGCAGCAACCACTCCGAAACCCCCTCATCTTTACGTTCCATCCCTCCATACCCAGGCTCGGCAAACTAATCATGGAGACCACTTTCCACCTCGTAGACTCTGCAGTTATTTCTAAAGCACCCACCCTAACTTCCTATCGACAGCCCAACTTACGATCCCTTCCAGTATGCAGCAACCACTCCGAAACCCCCTCATCTTTACGTTCCATCCCTCCATACCCAGGCTCGGCAAACTAATCATGGAGACCACTTTCCACCTCGTAGACTCTGCAGTTATTTCTAAAGCACCCACCCTAACTTCCTATCGACAGCCCAACTTACGATCCCTTCCAGTATGCAGCAACCACTCCGAAACCCCCTCATCTTTACGTTCCATCCCTCCATACCCAGCCTCGGCAAACAAATCATGGAGACCACTTTCCACCTCGTAGACTCTGCAGTTATTTCTAAAGCACCCACCCTAACTTCCTATCGAAGCCCAACTTACGATCCCTTCCAGTATGCAGCAACCACTCCGAAACCCCCTCATCTTTACGTTCCATCCCTCCATACCCAGCCTCGGCAAACTAATCATGGAGACCACTTTCCACCTCGTAGACTCTGCAGTTATTTCTAAAGCACCCACCCTAACTTCCTATCGAAGCCCAACTTACGATCCCTTCCAGTATGCAGCAACCACTCCGAAACCCCCTCATCTTTACGTTCCATCCCTCCATACCCAGGCTCGGCAAACTAATCATGGAGACCACTTTCCACCTCGTAGACTCTGCAGTTATTTCTAAAGCACCCACCCTAACTTCCTATCGACAGCCCAACTTACCACTCCGAAACCCCCTCATCTTTACGTTCCATCCCTCCATACCCGGCTCGGCAAACTAATCATGGAGACCACTTTCCACCTCGTAGACTCTGCAGTTATTTCTAAAGCACCCACCCTAACTTCCTATCGACAGCCCAACTTACGATCCTTTCCAGTATGCAGCAACCACTCCGAAACCCCCTCATCTTTACGTTCCATCATTCCATACCCAGCCTCGGCAAACTAATCATGGAGACCACTTTCCACCTCGTAGACTCTGCAGTTATTTCTAAAGCACCCACCCTAACTTCCTATCGAAGCCCAACTTACGATCCCTTCCAGTATGCAGCAACCACTCCGAAACCCCCTCATCTTTACGTTCCATCCCTCCATACCCAGCCTCGGCAAACTAATCATGGAGACCACGTTCCACCTCGTAGACTCTGCAGTTATTTCTAAAGCACCCACCCTAACTTCCTATCGAAGCCCAACTTACGATCCCTTCCAGTATGCAGCAACCACTCCGAAACCCCCTCATCTTTACGTTCCATCCCTCCATACCCAGGCTCGGCAAACTAATCATGGAGACCACTTTCCACCTCGTAGACTCTGCAGTTATTTCTAAAGCACCCACCCTAACTTCCTATCGAAGCCCAACTTACGATCCCTTCCAGTATGCAGCAACCACTCCGAAACCCCCTCATCTTTACGTTCCATCCCTCCATACCCAGGCTCGGCAAACTAATCATGGAGACCACTTTCCACCTCGTAGACTCTGCAGTTATTTCTAAAGCACCCACCCTAACTTCCTATCGACAGCCCAACATACAATCCCTTCCAGTATGCAGGAACCACTCCGAAACCCCCTCATCTTTACGTTCCATCCCTCCATACCCAGGCTCGGCAAACTAATCATGGAGACCACTTTCCACCTCGTAGACTCTGCAGTTATTTCTAAAGCACCCACCCTAACTTCCTATCGAAGCCCAACTTACGATCCCTTCCAGTATGCAGCAACCACTCCGAAACCCCCTCATCTTTACGTTCCATCCCTCCATACCCAGGCTAGGCAAACTAATCATGGAGACCACTTTCCACCTCGTAGACTCTGCAGTTATTTCTAAAGCACCCACCCTAACTTCCTATCGACAGCCCAACATACAATCCCTTCCAGTATGCAGGAACCACTCCGAAACCCCCTCATCTTTACGTTCCATCCCTCCATACCCAGGCTCGGCAAACTAATCATGGAGACCACTTTCCACCTCGTAGACTCTGCAGTTATTTCTAAAGCACCCGCCCTAACTTCCTATCGACAGCCCAACATACAATCCCTTCAGTATGCAGCAACCACTCCGAAACCCCCTCATCTTTACGTTCCATCCCTCCATACCCAGGCTCGGCAAACTAATCATGGAGACCACTTTCCACCTCGTAGACTCTGCAGTTATTTCTAAAGCACCCACCCTAACTTCCTATCGACAGCCCAACTTACGATCCCTTCCAGTATGCAGCAACCACTCCGAAACCCCCTCATCTTTACGTTCCATCCCTCCATACCCAGGCTCGGCAAACTAATCATGGAGACCACTTTCCACCTCGTAGACTCTGCAGTTATTTCTAAAGCACCCACCCTTACTTCCTATCGACAGCCCAACTTACGATCCCTTCCAGTATGCAGCAACCACTCCGAAACCCCCTCATCTTTACGTTCCATCCCTCCATACCCACGCTCGGCAAACTAATCATGGAGACCACTTTCCACCTCGTAGAATCTGCAGTTATTTCTAAAGCACCCACCCTAACTTCCTATCGAAGCCCAACTTACGATCCCTTCCAGTATGCAGCAACCACTCCGAAACCCCCTCATCTTTACGTTCCATCCCTCCATACCCAGGCTCGGCAAACTAATCATGGAGACCACTTTCCACCTCGTAGACTCTGCAGTTATTTCTAAAGCACCCACCCTAACTTCCTATCGAAGCCCAACTTACGATCCCTTCCAGTATGCAGCAACCACTCCGAAACCCCCTCATCTTTACGTTCCATCCCTCCATACCCAGGCTCGGCAAACTAATCATGGAGACCACTTTCCACCTCGTAGACTCTGCAGTTATTTCTAAAGCACCCACCCTAACTTCCTATCGACAGCCCAACTTACGATCCCTTTCAGTATGCAGCAACCACTCCGAAACCCCCTCATCTTTACGTTCCATCCCTCCATACCCAGGCTCGGCAAACTAATGATGGAGACCACTTTCCACCTCATAGACTCTGCAGTTATTTCTAAAGCACCCACCCTAACTTCCTATCGACAGCCCAACTTACGATCCCTTCCAGTATGCAGCAACCACTCCGAAACCCCCTCATCTTTACGTTCCATCCCTCCATACCCAGCCTCGGCAAACTAATCATGGAGACCACGTTCCACCTCGTAGACTCTGCAGTTATTTCTAAAGCACCCACCCTAACTTCCTATCGAAGCCCAACTTACGATCCCTTCCAGTATGCAGCAACCACTCCGAAACCCCCTCATCTTTACGTTCCATCCCTCCATACCCAGGCTCGGCAAACTAATCATGGAGACCACTTTCCACCTCGTAGACTCTGCAGTTATTTCTAAAGCACCCACCCTAACTTCCTATCGAAGCCCAACTTACGATCCCTTCCAGTATGCAGCAACCACTCCGAAACCCCCTCATCTTTACGTTCCATCCCTCCATACCCAGGCTCGGCAAACTAATCATGGAGACCACTTTCCACCTCGTAGACTCTGCAGTTATTTCTAAAGCACCCACCCTAACTTCCTATCGACAGCCCAACATACAATCCCTTCCAGTATGCAGGAACCACTCCGAAACCCCCTCATCTTTACGTTCCATCCCTCCATACCCAGGCTCGGCAAACTAATCATGGAGACCACTTTCCACCTCGTAGACTCTGCAGTTATTTCTAAAGCACCCACCCTAACTTCCTATCGAAGCCCAACTTACGATCCCTTCCAGTATGCAGCAACCACTCCGAAACCCCCTCATCTTTACGTTCCATCCCTCCATACCCAGGCTAGGCAAACTAATCATGGAGACCACTTTCCACCTCGTAGACTCTGCAGTTATTTCTAAAGCACCCACCCTAACTTCCTATCGACAGCCCAACATACAATCCCTTCCAGTATGCAGGAACCACTCCGAAACCCCCTCATCTTTACGTTCCATCCCTCCATACCCAGGCTCGGCAAACTAATCATGGAGACCACTTTCCACCTCGTAGACTCTGCAGTTATTTCTAAAGCACCCACCCTAACTTCCTATCGACAGCCCAACATACAATCCCTTCAGTATGCAGCAACCACTCCGAAACCCCCTCATCTTTACGTTCCATCCCTCCATACCCAGGCTCGGCAAACTAATCATGGAGACCACTTTCCACCTCGTAGACTCTGCAGTTATTTCTAAAGCACCCACCCTAACTTCCTATCGACAGCCCAACTTACGATCCCTTCCAGTATGCAGCAACCACTCCGAAACCCCCTCATCTTTACGTTCCATCCCTCCATACCCAGGCTCGGCAAACTAATCATGGAGACCACTTTCCACCTCGTAGACTCTGCAGTTATTTCTAAAGCACCCACCCTTACTTCCTATCGACAGCCCAACTTACGATCCCTTCCAGTATGCAGCAACCACTCCGAAACCCCCTCATCTTTACGTTCCATCCCTCCATACCCACGCTCGGCAAACTAATCATGGAGACCACTTTCCACCTCGTAGAATCTGCAGTTATTTCTAAAGCACCCACCCTAACTTCCTATCGAAGCCCAACTTACGATCCCTTCCAGTATGCAGCAACCACTCCGAAACCCCCTCATCTTTACGTTCCATCCCTCCATACCCAGGCTCGGCAAACTAATCATGGAGACCACTTTCCACCTCGTAGACTTGCAGTTATTTCTAAAGCACCCACCCTAACTTCCTATCGAAGCCCAACTTACGATCCCTTCCAGTATGCAGCAACCACTCCGAAACCCCCTCATCTTTACGTTCCATCCCTCCATACCCAGGCTCGGCAAACTAATCATGGAGACCACTTTCCACCTCGTAGACTCTGCAGTTATTTCTAAAGCACCCACCCTAACTTCCTATCGACAGCCCAACTTACGATCCCTTTCAGTATGCAGCAACCACTCCGAAACCCCCTCATCTTTACGTTCCATCCCTCCATACCCAGGCTCGGCAAACTAATCATGGAGACCACTTTCCACCTCATAGACTCTGCAGTTATTTCTAAAGCACCCACCCTAACTTCCTATCGACAGCCCAACTTACGATCCCTTCCAGTATGCAGCAACCACTCCGAAACCCCCTCATCTTTACGTTCCATCCCTCCATACCCAGGCTCGGCAAACTAATCATGGAGACCACTTTCCACCTCGTAGACTCTGCAGTTATTTCTAAAGCACCCACCCTAACTTCCTATCGACAGCCCAACTTACGATCCCTTCCAGTATGCAGCAACCACTCCGAAACCCCCTCATCTTTACGTTCCATCCCTCCATACCCAGGCTCGGCAAACTAATCATGGAGACCACTTTCCACCTCGTAGAATCTGCAGTTATTTCTAAAGCACCCACCCTAACTTCCTATCGAAGCCCAACTTACGATCCCTTCCAGTATGCAGCAACCACTCCGAAACCCCCTCATCTTTACGTTCCATCCCTCCATACCCAGGCTCGGCAAACTAATCATGGAGACCACTTTCCACCTCGTAGACTCTGCAGTTATTTCTAAAGCACCCACCCTAACTTCCTATCGAAGCCCAACTTACGATCCCTTCCAGTATGCAGCAACCACTCCGAAACCCCCTCATCTTTACGTTCCATCCCTCCATACCCAGGCTCGGCAAACTAATCATGGAGACCACTTTCCACCTCGTAGACTCTGCAGTTATTTCTAAAGCACCCACCCTAACTTCCTATCGACAGCCCAACTTACGATCCCTTTCAGTATGCAGCAACCACTCCGAAACCCCCTCATCTTTACGTTCCATCCCTCCATACCCAGGCTCGGCAAACTAATCATGGAGACCACTTTCCACCTCGTAGACTCTGCAGTTATTTCTAAAGCACCCACCCTAACTTCCTATCGACAGCCCAACTTACGATCCCTTCCAGTATGCAGCAACCACTCCGAAACCCCCTCATCTTTACGTTCCATCCCTCCATACCCAGGCTCGGCAAACTAATCATGGAGACCACTTTCCACCTCGTAGACTCTGCAGTTATTTCTAAAGCACCCACCCTAACTTCCTATCGACAGCCCAACTTACGATCCCTTCCAGTATGCAGCAACCACTCCGAAACCCCCTCATCTTTACGTTCCATCCCTCCATACCCAGCCTCGGCAAACAAATCATGGAGACCACTTTCCACCTCGTAGACTCTGCAGTTATTTCTAAAGCACCCACCCTAACTTCCTATCGAAGCCCAACTTACGATCCCTTCCAGTATGCAGCAACCACTCCGAAACCCCCTCATCTTTACGTTCCATCCCTCCATACCCAGCCTCGGCAAACTAATCATGGAGACCACTTTCCACCTCGTAGACTCTGCAGTTATTTCTAAAGCACCCACCCTAACTTCCTATCGAAGCCCAACTTACGATCCCTTCCAGTATGCAGCAACCACTCCGAAACCCCCTCATTTTTACGTTCCATCCCTCCATACCCAGGCTCGGCAAACTAATCATGGAGACCACTTTCCACCTCGTAGACTCTGCAGTTATTTCTAAAGCAGCCACCCTAACTTCCTATCGACAGCCCAACTTACGATCCCTTTCAGTATGCAGCAACCACTCCGAAACCCCCTCATCTTTACGTTCCATCCCTCCATACCCAGGCTCGGCAAACTAATCATGGAGACCACTTTCCACCTCGTAGACTCTACAGTTATTTCTAAAGCACCCACCCTAACTTCCTATCGACAGCCCAACTTACGATCCCTTCCAGTATGCAGCAACCACTCCGAAACCCCATCTTTACGTTCCATCCCTCCATACCCAGGCTCGGCAAACTAATCATGGAGACCACTTTCCACCTCGTAGACTCTGCAGTTATTTCTAAAGCACCCACCCTAACTTCCTATCGACAGCCCAACTTACGATCCCTTTCAGTATGCTGCAACCACTCCGAAACCCCCTCATCTTTACGTTCCATCCCTCCATACCCAGGCTCGGCAAACTAATCATGGAGACCACTTTCCACCTCGTAGACTCTGCAGTTATTTCTAAAGCACCCACCCTAACTTCCTATCGACAGCCCAACTTACGATCCCTTTCAGTATGCAGCAACCACTCCGAAACCCCCTCATCTTTACGTTCCATCCCTCCATACCCAGGCTCGGCAAACTAATCATGGAGACCACTTTCCACCTCGTAGACTCTGCAGTTATTTCTAAAGCACCCACCCTAACTTCCTATCGACAGCCCAACTTACGATCCCTTCCAGTATGCAGCAACCACTCCGAAACCCCCTCATCTTTACGTTCCATCCCTCCATACCCAGGCTCGGCAAACTAATCATGGAGACCACTTTCCACCTCGTAGACTCTGCAGTTATTTCTAAAGCACCCACCCTAACTTCCTATCGACAGCCCAACTTACGATCCCTTTCAGTATGCAGCAACCACTCCGAAACCCCCTCATCTTTACGTTCCATCCCTCCATACCCAGGCTCGGCAAACTAATCATGGAGACCACTTTCCACCTCGTAGACTCTACAGTTATTTCTAAAGCACCCACCCTAACTTCCTATCGAAGCCCAACTTACGATCCCTTCCAGTATGCAGCAACCACTCCGAAACCCCCTCATCTTTACGTTCCATCCCTCCATACCCAGGCTCGGCAAACTAATCATGGAGACCACTTTCCACCTCGTAGACTCTACAGTTATTTCTAAAGCACCCACCCTAACTTCCTATCGAAGCCCAACTTACGATCCCTTCCAGTATGCAGCAACCACACCGAAACCCCCTCATCTTTACGTTCCATCCCTCCATACCCAGCCTCGGCAAACTAATCATAGAGACCACTTTCCACCTCGTAGACTCTGCAGTTATTTCTAAAGCACCCACCCTAACTTCCTATCGAAGCCCAACTTACGATCCCTTCCAGTATGCAGCAACCACTCCGAAACCCCCTCATCTTTACGTTCCATCCCTCCATACCCAGCCTCGGCAAACTAATCATGGAGACCACTTTCCACCTCGTAGACTCTGCAGTTATTTCTAAAGCACCCACCCTAACTTCCTATCGACAGCCCAACTTACGATCCCTTCCAGTATGCAGCAACCACTCCGAAACCCCCTCATCTTTACGTTCCATCCCTCCCTACCCAGCCTCGGCAAACTAATCATGGAGACCACTTTCCACCTCGTAGACTCTGCAGTTATTTCTAAAGCACCCACCCTAACTTCCTATCGACAGCCCAACATACAATCCCTTCAGTATGCAGCAACCGCTCCGAAACCCCCTCATCTTTACGTTCCATCCCTCCATACCCAGCCTCGGCAAACTAATCATGGAGACCACTTTCCACCTCGTAGACTCTGCAGTTATTTCTAAAGCACCCACCCTAACTTCCTATCGAAGCCCAACTTACGATCCCTTCCAGTATGCAGCAACCACTCCGAAACCCCCTCATCTTTACGTTCCATCCCTCCATACCCAGCCTCGGCAAACTAATCATGGAGACCACTTTCCACCTCGTAGACTCTGCAGTTATTTCTAAAGCACCCACCCTAACTTCCTATCGAAGCCCAACTTACGATCCCTTCCAGTATGCAGCAACCACTCCGAAACCCCCTCATCTTTACGTTCCATCCCTCCATACCCAGGCTCGGCAAACTAATCATGGAGACCACTTTCCACCTCCTAGACTCTGCAGTTATTTCTAAAGCACCCACCCTAACTTCCTATCGACAGCCCAACATACAATCCCTTCAGTATGCAGCAACCACTCCGAAACCCCCTCATCTTTACGTTCCATCCCTCCATACCCAGGCTCGGCAAACTAATCGTGGAGACCACTTTCCACCTCGTAGACTCTACAGTTATTTCTAAAGCACCCACCCTAACTTCCTATCGACAGCCCAACATACAATCCCTTCAGTATGCAGCAACCACTCCGAAACCCCCTCATCTTTACGTTCCATCCCTCCATACCCAGGCTCGGCAAACTAATCATGGAGACCACTTTCCACCTCGTAGACTCTACAGTTATTTCTAAAGCACCCACCCTAACTTCCTATCGAAGCCCAACTTACGATCCCTTCCAGTATGCAGCAACCACACCGAAACCCCCTCATCTTTACGTTCCATCCCTCCATACCCAGCCTCGGCAAACTAATCATGGAGACCACTTTCCACCTCGTAGACTCTGCAGTTATTTCTAAAGCACCCACCCTAACTTCCTATCGAAGCCCAACTTACGATCCCTTCCAGTATGCAGCAACCACTCCGAAACCCCCTCATCTTTACGTTCCATCCCTCCATACCCAGCCTCGGCAAACTAATCATGGAGACCACTTTCCACCTCGTAGACTCTGCAGTTATTTCTAAAGCACCCACCCTAACTTCCTATCGACAGCCCAACTTACGATCCCTTCCAGTATGCAGCAACCACTCCGAAACCCCCTCATCTTTACGTTCCATCCCTCCCTACCCAGCCTCGGCAAACTAATCATGGAGACCACTTTCCACCTCGTAGACTCTACAGTTATTTCTAAAGCACCCACCCTAACTTCCTATCGACAGCCCAACATACAATCCCTTCAGTATGCAGCAACCGCTCCGAAACCCCCTCATCTTTACGTTCCATCCCTCCATACCCAGCCTCGGCAAACTAATCATGGAGACCACTTTCCACCTCGTAGACTCTGCAGTTATTTCTAAAGCACCCACCCTAACTTCCTATCGAAGCCCAACTTACGATCCCTTCCAGTATGCAGCAACCACTCCGAAACCCCCTCATCTTTACGTTCCATCCCTCCATACCCAGCCTCGGCAAACTAATCATGGAGACCACTTTCCACCTCGTAGACTCTGCAGTTATTTCTAAAGCACCCACCCTAACTTCCTATCGAAGCCCAACTTACGATCCCTTCCAGTATGCAGCAACCACTCCGAACCCCCTCATCTTTACGTTCCATCCCTCCATACCCAGGCTCGGCAAACTAATCATGGAGACCACTTTCCACCTCGTAGACTCTGCAGTTATTTCTAAAGCACCCACCCTAACTTCCTATCGACAGCCCAACATACAATCCCTTCAGTATGCAGCAACCACTCCGAAACCCCCTCATCTTTACGTTCCATCCCTCCATACCCAGGCTCGGCAAACTAATCGTGGAGACCACTTTCCACCTCGTAGACTCTACAGTTATTTCTAAAGCACCCACCCTAACTTCCTATCGACAGCCCAACATACAATCCCTTCAGTATGCAGCAACCACTCCGAAACCCCCTCATCTTTACGTTCCATCCCTCCATACCCAGGCTCGGCAAACTAATCATGGAGACCACTTTCCACCTCGTAGACTCTGCAGTTATTTCTAAAGCACCCACCCTAACTTCCTATCGACAGCCCAACTTACGATCCCTTTCAGTATGCAGCAACCACTCCGAAACCCCCTCATCTTTACGTTCCATCCCCCCATACCCAGGCTCGGCAAACTAATCATGGAGACCACTTTCCACCTCGTAGACTCTGCAGTTATTTCTAAAGCACCCACCCTAACTTCCTATCGACAGCCCAACTTACGATCCCTTTCAGTATGCAGCAACCACTCCGAAACCCCCTCATCTTTACGTTCCATCCCTCCATACCCAGGCTCGGCAAACTAATCATGGAGACCACTTTCCACCTCGTAGACTCTGCAGTTATTTCTAAAGCACCCACCCTAACTTCCTATCGAAGCCCAACTTACGATCCCTTCCAGTATGCAGCAACCACTCCGAAACCCCCTCATCTTTACGTTCCATCCCTCCATACCCAGGCTCGGCAAACTAATCATGGAGACCACTTTCCACCTCGTAGACTCTGCAGTTATTTCTAAAGCACCCACCCTAACTTCCTATCGACTGCCCAACTTACGATCCCTTTCAGTATGCAGCAACCACTCCGAAACCCCCTCATCTTTACGTTCCATCCCTCCATACCCAGGCTCGGCAAACTAATCATGGAGACCACTTTCCACCTCGTAGACTCTGCAGTTATTTCTAAAGCACCCACCCTAACTTCCTATCGACAGCCCAACTTACGATCCCTTTCAGTATGCAGCAACCACTCCGAAACCCCCTCATCTTTACGTTCCATCCCTCCATACCCAGGCTCGGCAAACTAATCATGGAGACCACTTTCCACCTCGTAGACTCTGCAGTTATTTCTAAAGCACCCACCCTAACTTCCTATCGACAGCCCAACTTACGATCCCTTTCAGTATGCAGCAACCACTCCGAAACCCCCTCATCTTTACGTTCCATCCCTCCATACCCAGGCTCGGCAAACTAATCATGGAGACCACTTTCCACCTCGTAGACTCTGCAGTTATTTCTAAAGCACCCACCCTAACTTCCTATCGACAGCCCAACTTACGATCCCTTTCAGTATGCAGCAACCACTCCGAAACCCCCTCATCTTTACGTTCCACCCCTCCATACCCAGGCTCGGCAAACTAATCATGGAGACCACTTTCCACCTCGTAGACTCTGCAGTTATTTCTAAAGCACCCACCCTAACTTCCTATCGACAGCCCAACTTACGATCCCTTCCAGTATGCAGCAACCACTCCGAAACCCCCTCATCTTTACGTTCCATCCCTCCATACCCAGGCTCGGCAAACTAATCATGGAGACCACTTTCCACCTCGTAGACTCTGCAGTTATTTCTAAAGCACCCACCCTAACTTCCTATTGACAGCCCAACTTACGATCCCTTCCAGTATGCAGCAACCACTCCGAAACCCCCTCATCTTTACGTTCCATCCCTCCATACCCAGGCTCGGCAAACTAATCATGGAGACCACTTTCCACCTCGTAGACTCTGCAGTTATTTCTAAAGCACCCACCCTAACTTCCTATCGAAGCCCAACTTACGATCCCTTCCAGTATGCAGCAACCACTCCGAAACCCCCTCATCTTTACGTTCCATCCCTCCATACCCAGGCTCGGCAAACTAATCATGGAGACCACTTTCCACCTCGTAGACTCTGCAGTTATTTCTAAAGCACCCACCCTAACTTCCTATCGACAGCCCAACTTACGATCCCTTTCAGTATGCAGCAACCACTCCGAAACCCCCTCATCTTTACGTTCCATCCCTCCATACCCAGGCTCGGCAAACTAATCATGGAGACCACTTTCCACCTCGTAGACTCTACAGTTATTTCTAAAGCACCCACCCTAACTTCCTATCGACAGCCCAACTTACGATCCCTTCCAGTATGCAGCAACCACTCCGAAACCCCCTCATCTTTACGTTCCATCCCTCCATACCCAGGCTCGGCAAACTAATCATGGAGACCACTTTCCACCTCGTAGACTCTGCAGTTATTTCTAAAGCACCCACCCTAACTTCCTATCGACAGCCCAACTTACGATCCCTTTCAGTATGCAGCAACCACTCCGAAACCCCCTCATCTTTACGTTCCATCCCTCCATACCCAGGCTCGGCAAACTAATCATGGAGACCACTTTCCACCTCGTAGACTCTGCAGTTATTTCTAAAGCACCCACCCTAACTTCCTATCGACAGCCCAACTTACGATCCCTTTCAGTATGCAGCAACCACTCCGAAACCCCCTCATCTTTACGTTCCATCCCTCCATACCCAGGCTCGGCAAACTAATCATGGAGACCACTTTCCACCTCGTACACTCTGCAGTTATTTCTAAAGCACCCACCCTAACTTCCTATCGACAGCCCAACTTACGATCCCTTCCAGTATGCAGCAACCACTCCGAAACCCCCTCATCTTTACGTTCCATCCCTCCATACCCAGGCTCGGCAAACTAATCATGGAGACCACTTTCCACCTCGTAGACTCTGCAGTTATTTCTAAAGCACCCACCCTAACTTCCTATTGACAGCCCAACTTACGATCCCTTCCAGTATGCAGCAACCACTCCGAAACCCCCTCATCTTTACGTTCCATCCCTCCATACCCAGGCTCGGCAAACTAATCATGGAGACCACTTTCCACCTCGTAGACTCTGCAGTTATTTCTAAAGCACCCACCCTAACTTCCTATCGACAGCCCAACTTACGATCCCTTCCAGTATGCAGCAACCACTCCGAAACCCCCTCATCTTTACGTTCCATCCCTCCATACCCAGGCTCGGCAAACTAATCATGGAGACCACTTTCCACCTCGTAGACTCTGCAGTTATTTCTAAAGCACCCACCCTAACTTCCTATCGACAGCCCAACTTACGATCCCTTTCAGTATGCAGCAACCACTCCGAAACCCCCTCATCTTTACGTTCCATCCCTCCATACCCAGGCTCGGCAAACTAATCATGGAGACCACTTTCCACCTCGTAGACTCTGCAGTTATTTCTAAAGCACCCACCCTAACTTCCTATCGAAGCCCAACTTACGATCCCTTCCAGTATGCAGCAACCACTCCGAAACCCCCTCATCTTTACGTTCCATCCCTCCATACCCAGGCTCGGCAAACTAATCATGGAGACCACTTTCCACCTCGTAGACTCTGCAGTTATTTCTAAAACACCCACCCTAACTTCCTATCGACAGCCCAACTTACGATCCCTTCCAGTATGCAGCAACCACTCCGAAACCCCCTCATCTTTACGTTCCATCCCTCCATCCCCAGGCTCGGCAAACTAATCATGGAGACCACTTTCCACCTCGTAGACTCTGCAGTTATTTCTAAAGCACCCACCCTAACTTCCTATCGAAGCCCAACTTACGATCACTTCCAGTATGCAGCAACCACTCCGAAACCCCCTCATCTTTACGTTCCATCCCTCCATACCCAGCCTCGGCAAACTAATCATGGAGACCACTTTCCACCTCGTAGACTCTGCAGTTATTTCTAAAGCACCCACCCTAACTTCCTATCGAAGCCCAACTTACGATCCCTTCCAGTATGCAGCAACCACTCCGAAACCCCCTCATCTTTACGTTCCATCCCTCCATACCCAGGCTCGGCAAACTAATCATGGAGACCACTTTCCACCTCGTAGACTCTGCAGTTATTTCTAAAGCACCCACCCTAACTTCCTATCGACAGCCCAACTTACGATCCCTTTCAGTATGCAGCAACCACTCCGAAACCCCCTCATCTTTACGTTCCATCCCTCCATACCCAGGCTCGGCAAACTAATCATGGAGACCACTTTCCACCTCGTAGACTCTACAGTTATTTCTAAAGCACCCACCCTAACTTCCTATCGAAGCCCAACTTACGATCCCTTCCAGTATGCAGCAACCACTCCGAAACCCCCTCATCTTTACGTTCCATCCCTCCATACCCAGCCTCGGCAAACTAATCATGGAGACCACTTCCCACCTTATAGACTCTACAGTTATTTCTAAAGCACCCACCCTAACTTCCTATCGACAGCCCAACATACAATCCCTTCAGTATGCAGCAACCGCTCCGAAACCCCCTCATCTTTACGTTCCATCCCTCCATACCCAGGCTCGGCAAACTAATCATGGAGACCACTTTCCACCTCGTAGACTCTGCAGTTATTTCTAAAGCACCCACCCTAACTTCCTATCGACAGCCCAACTTACGATCCCTTTCAGTATGCAGCAACCACTCCGAAACCCCCTCATCTTTACGTTCCATCCCTCCATACCCAGGCTCGGCAAACTAATCATGGAGACCACTTTCCACCTCGTAGACTCTGCAGTTATTTCTAAAGCACCCACCCTAACTTCCTATCGACAGCCCAACTTACGATCCCTTTCAGTATGCAGCAACCACTCCGAAACCCCCTCATCTTTACGTTCCATCCCTCCATACCCAGCCTCGGCAAACTAATCATGGAGACCACTTCCCACCTCATAGACTCTACAGTTATTTCTAAAGCACCCACCCTAACTTCCTATCGACAGCCCAACATACAATCCCTTCAGTATGCAGCAACCGCTCCGAAACCCCCTCATCTTTACGTTCCATCCCTCCATACCCAGGCTCGGCAAACTAATCATGGAGACCACTTTCCACCTCGTAGACTCTGCAGTTATTTCTAAAGCACCCACCCTAACTTCCTATCGACAGCCCAACTTACGATCCCTTTCAGTATGCAGCAACCACTCCGAAACCCCCTCATCTTTACGTTCCATCCCTCCATACCCGGCACGGCAAACTAATCATGGAGACCACTTTCCACCTCGTAGACTCTGCAGTTATTTCTAAAGCACCCACCCTAACTTCCTATCGACAGCCCAACTTACGATCCCTTTCAGTATGCAGCAACCACTCCGAAACCCCCTCATCTTTACGTTCCATCCCTCCATACCCAGCCTCGGCAAACTAATCATGGAGACCACTTTCCACCTCGTAGACTCTGCAGTTATTTCTAAAGCACCCACCCTAACTTCCTATAGACAGCCCAACTTACGATCCCTTTCAGTATGCAGCAACCACTCCGAAACCCCCTCATCTTTACGTTCCATCCCTCCATACCCGGCTCGGCAAACTAATCATGGAGACCACTTTCCACCTCGTAGACCCTGCAGTTATTTCTAAAGCACCCACCCTAACTTCCTATCGACAGCCCAACTTACGATCCTTTCCAGTATGCAGCAACCACTCCGAAACCCCCTCATCTTTACGTTCCATTCCTCCATACCCAGCCTCGGCAAACTAATCATGGAGACCACTTTCCACCTCGTAGACTCTGCAGTTATTTCTAAAGCACCCACCCTAACTTCCTATCGACAGCCCAACTTATGATCCCTTTCAGTATGCAGCAACCACTCCGAAACCCCCACATCTTTACGTTCCATCCCTCCATACCCAGGCTCGGCAAACTAATCATGGAGACGACTTTCCACCTCGTAGACTCTGCAGTTATTTCTAAAGCACCCACCCTAACTTCCTATCGACAGCCCAACATATAATCCCTTCAGTATGCAGCAACCGCTCCGAAACCCCCTCATCTTTACGTTCCATCCCTCCATACCCAGCCTCGGCAAACTAATCATGGAGACCACTTTCCACCTCGTAGACTCTGCAGTTATTTCTAAAGCACCCACCCTAACTTCCTATCAACAGCCCAACTAACGATCCCTTTCAGTATGCAGCAACCACTCCGAAACCCCCTCATCTTTACGTTCCATCCCTCCATACCCAGGCTCGGCAAACTAATCATGGAGACCACTTTCCACCTCGTAGACTCTGCAGTTATTTCTAAAGCACCCACCCTAACTTCCTATCGACAGCCCAACATACAATCCCTTCAGTATGCAGCAACCGCTCCGAAACCCCCTCATCTTTACGTTCCATCCCTCCATACCCAGGCTCGGCAAACTAATCATGGAGACCACTTTCCACCTCGTAGACTCTGCAGTTATTTCTAAAGCACCCACCCTAACTTCCTATCGACAGCCCAACTTACGATCCCTTTCAGTATGCAGCAACCACTCCGAAACCCCCTCATCTTTACGTTCCATCCCTCCATACCCAGCCTCGGCAAACTAATCATGGAGACCACTTCCCACCTCATAGACTCTACAGTTATTTCTAAAGCACCCACCCTAACTTCCTATCGACAGCCCAACATACAATCCCTTCAGTATGCAGCAACCGCTCCGAAACCCCCTCATCTTTACTTTCCATCCCTCCATACCCAGGCTCGGCAAACTAATCATGGAGACCACTTTCCACCTCGTAGACTCTGCAGTTATTTCTAAAGCACCCACCCTAACTTCCTATCGACAGCCCAACTTACGATCCCTTTCAGTATGCAGCAACCACTCCGAAACCCCCTCATCTTTACGTTCCATCCCTCCATACCCAGGCTCGGCAAACTAATCATGGAGACCACTTTCCACATCGTAGACTCTGCAGTTATTTCTAAAGCACCCACCCTAACTTCCTATCGACAGCCCAACATACAATCCCTTCAGTATGCAGCAACCGCTCCGAAACCCCCTCATCTTTACGTTCCATCCCTCCATACCCAGGCTCGGCAAACTAATCATGGAGACCACTTTCCACCTCGTAGACTCTGCAGTTATTTCTAAAGCACCCACCCTAACTTCCTATCGACAGCCCAACTTACGATCCCTTTCAGTATGCAGCAACCACTCCGAAACCCACTCATCTTTACGTTCCATCCCTCCATACCCAGCCTCGGCAAACTAATCATGGAGACCACTTCCCACCTCATAGACTCTACAGTTATTTCTAAAGCACCCACCCTAACTTCCTATCGACAGCCCAACATACAATCCCTTCAGTATGCAGCAACCGCTCCGAAACCCCCTCATCTTTACGTTCCATCCCTCCATACCCAGGCTCGGCAAACTAATCATGGAGACCACTTTCCACCTCTTAGACTCTGCAGTTATTTCTAAAGCACCCACCCTAACTTCCTATCGACAGCCCAACTTACGATCCCTTTCAGTATGCAGCAACCACTCCGAAACCCCCTCATCTTTACGTTCCATCCCTCCATACCCAGGCTCGGCAAACTAATCATGGAGACCACTTTCCACCTCGTAGACTCTGCAGTTATTTCTAAAGCACCCACCCTAACTTCCTATCGACAGCCCAACTTACGATCCCTTCCAGTATGCAGCAACCACTCCGAAACCCCCTCATCTTTACGTTCCATCCCTCCATACCCGGCTCGGCAAACTAATCATGGAGACCACTTTCCACCTCGTAGACTCTGCAGTTATTTCTAAAGCACCCACCCTAACTTCCTATCGACAGCCCAACTTACGATCCCTTTCAGTATGCAGCAACCACTCCGAAACCCCCTCATCTTTACGTTCCATCCCTCCATACCCAGGCTCGGCAAACTAATCATGGAGACCACTTTCCACCTCGTAGACTCTGCAGTTATTTCTAAAGCACCCACCCTAACTTCCTATCGACAGCCCAACATACAATCCCTTCAGTATGCAGCAACCACTCCGAAACCCCCTCATCTTTACGTTCCATCCCTCCATACCCAGCCTCGGCAAACTCATCATGGAGACCACTTCCCACCTCATAGACTCTACAGTTATTTCTAAAGCACCCACCCTAACTTCCTATCGACAGCCCAACATACAATCCCTTCAGTATGCAGCAACCGCTCCGAAACCCCCTCATCTTTACGTTCCATCCCTCCATACCCAGCCTCGGCAAACTAATCATGGAGACCACTTCCCACCTCGTAGACTCTGCAGTTATTTCTAAAGCACCCACCCTAACTTCCTATCGACAGCCCAACTTACGATCCCTTCCAGTATGCAGCAACCACTCCGAGACCCCCTCATCTTTACGTTCCATCCCTCCATACCCAGGCTCGGCAAACTAATCATGGAGACCACTTTCCACCTCGTAGACTCTGCAGTTATTTCTAAAGCACCCACCCTAACTTCCTATCGACAGCCCAACATACAATCCCTTCAGTATGCAGCAACCACTCCGAAACCCCCTCATCTTTACGTTCCATCCCTCCATACCCAGCCTCGGCAAACTAATCATGGAGACCACTTCCCACCTCATAGACTCTACAGTTATTTCTAAAGCACCCACCCTAACTTCCTATCGACAGCCCAACATACAATCCCTTCAGTATGCAGCAACCACTCCGAAACCCCCTCATCTTTACGTTCCATCCCTCCATACCCAGGCTCGGCAAACTAATCATGGAGACCACTTTCCACCTCGTAGACTCTACAGTTATTTCTAAAGCACCCACCCTAACTTCCTATCGACAGCCCAACTTACGATCCCTTCCAGCATGCAGCAACCACTCCGAAACCCCCTCATCTTTACATTCCATCCCTCCATACCCAGGCTCGGCAAACTAATCATGGAGACCACTTTCCACCTCGTAGACTCTGCAGTTATTTCTAAAGCACCCACCCTAACTTCCTATCGACAGCCCAACTTACGATCCCTTCAGTATGCAGCAACCACTCCGAAACCCCCTCATCTTTACGTTCCATCCCTCCATACCCGGCTCGGCAAACTAATCATGGAGACCACTTTCCACCTCGTAGACTCTGCAGTTATTTCTAAAGCACCCACCCTAACTTCCTATCGACAGCCCAACATACAATCCCTTCAGTATGCAGCAACCACTCCGAAACCCCCTCATCTTTACGTTCCATCCCTCCATACCCAGGCTCGGCAAACTAATCATGGAGACCACTTTCCACCTCGTAGACTCTGCAGTTATTTCTAAAGCACCCACCCTAACTTCCTATCGAAGCCCAACTTACGATCCCTTCCAGTATGCAGCAACCACTCCGAAACCCCCTCATCTTTACGTTCCATCCCTCCATACCCAGGCTCGGCAAACTAATCATGGAGACAACTTCCCACCTCATAGACTCTACAGTTATTTCTAAAGCACCCACCCTAACTTCCTATCGACAGCCCAACATACAATCCCTTCAGTATGCAGCAACCACTCCGAAACCCCCTCATCTTTACGTTCCATCCCTCCATACCCAGGCTCGGCAAACTAATCATGGAGACCACTTTCCACCTCGTAGACTCTGCAGTTATTTCTAAAGCACCCACCCTAACTTCCTATCGACAGCCCAACTTACGATCCCTTCCAGTATGCAGCAACCACTCCGAAACCCCCTCCTCTTTACGTTCCATCCCTCCATACCCAGGCTCGGCAAACTAATCATGGAGACCACTTTCCACCTCGTAGACTCTGCAGTTATTTCTAAAGCACCCACCCTAACTTCCTATCGACAGCCCAACATACAATCCCTTCAGTATGCAGCAACCACTCCGAAACCCCCTCATCTTTACGTTCCATCCCTCCATACCCAGCCTCGGCAAACTAATCATGGAGACCACTTCCCACCTCATAGACTCTGCAGTTATTTCTAAAGCACCCACCCTAACTTCCTATCGAAGCCCAACTTACGATCCCTTCCAGTATGCAGCAACCACTCCGAAACCCCCTCATCTTTACGTTCCATCCCTCCATACCCAGGCTCGGCAAACTAATCATGGAGACCACTTTCCACCTCGTAGACTCTGCAGTTATTTCTAAAGCACCCACCCTAACTTCCTATCGACAGCCCAACTTACGATCCCTTCCAGTATGCAGCAACCACTCCGAAACCCCCTCATCTTTACGTTCCATCCCTCCATACCCAGGCTCGGCAAACTAATCATGGAGACCACTTTCCACCTCGTAGACTCTACAGTTATTTCTAAAGCACCCACCCTAACTTCCTATCGAAGCCCAACTTACGATCCCTTCCAGTATGCAGCAACCACTCCGAAACCCCCTCATCTTTACGTTCCATCCCTCCATACCCAGCCTCGGCAAACTAATCATGGAGACCACTTTCCACCTCGTAGACTCTGCAGTTATTTCTAAAGCACCCACCCTAACTTCCTATCGACAGCCCAACTTACGATCCCTTTCAGTATGCAGCAACCACTCCGAAACCCCCACATCTTTACGTTCCATCCCTCCATACCCAGGCTCGGCAAACTAATCATGGAGACCACTTTCCACCTCGTAGACTCTGCAGTTATTTCTAAAGCACCCACCCTAACTTCCTATCGACAGCCCAACTTACGATCCCTTTCAGTATGCAGCAACCACTCCGAAACCCCCACATCTTTACGTTCCATCCCTCCATACCCAGGCTCGGCAAACTAATCATGGAGACCACTTTCCACCTCGTAGACTCTGCAGTTATTTCTAAAGCACCCACCCTAACTTCCTATCGACAGCCCAACATATCATCCCTTCAGTATGCAGCAACCGCTCCGAAACCCCCTCATCTTTACGTTCCATCCCTCCATACCCAGGCTCGGCAAACTAATCATGGAGACCACTTTCCACCTCGTAGACTCTGCAGTTATTTCTAAAGCACCCACCCTAACTTCCTATCGACAGCCCAACTTACGATCCCTTTCAGTATGCAGCAACCACTCCGAAACCCCCACATCTTTACGTTCCATCCCTCCGTACCCAGGCTCGGCAAACTAATCATGGAGACCACTTTCCACCTCGTAGACTCTGCAGTTATTTCTAAAGCACCCACCCTAACTTCCTATCGACAGCCCAACATATAATCCCTTCAGTATGCAGCAACCGCTCCGAAACCCCCTCATCTTTACGTTCCATCCCTCCATACCCAGGCTCGGCAAACTAATCATGGAGACCACTTTCCACCTCGTAGACTCTGCAGTTATTTCTAAAGCACCCACCCTAACTTCCTATCGACAGCCCAACTTACGATCCCTCTCAGTATGCAGCAACCACTCCGAAACCCCCACATCTTTACGTTCCATCCCTCCATACCCAGGCTCGGCAAACTAATCATGGAGACCACTTTCCACCTCGTAGACTCTGCAGTTATTTCTAAAGCACCCACCCTAACTTCCTATCGACAGCCCAACATACAATCCCTTCAGTATGCAGCAACCGCTCCGAAACCCCCTCATCTTTACGTTCCATCCCTCCATACCCAGGCTCGGCAAACTAATCATGGAGACCACTTTCCACCTCGTAGACTCTGCAGTTATTTCTAAAGCACCCACCCTAACTTCCTATCGACAGCCCAACTTACGATCCCTTCCAGTATGCAGCAACCACTCCGAAACCCCCTCCTCTTTACGTTCCATCCCTCCATACCCAGGCTCGGCAAACTAATCATGGAGACCACTTTCCACCTCGTAGACTCTGCAGTTATTTCTAAAGCACCCACCCTAACTTCCTATCGACAGCCCAACATATAATCCCTTCAGTATGCAGCAACCGCTCCGAAACCCCCTCATCTTTACGTTCCATCCCTCCATACCCAGGCTCGGCAAACTAATCATGGAGACCACTTTCCACCTCGTAGACTCTGCAGTTATTTCTAAAGCACCCACCCTAACTTCCTATCGACAGCCCAACTTACGATCCCTTTCAGTATGCAGCAACCACTCCGAAACCCCCACATCTTTACGTTCCATCCCTCCATACCCAGGCTCGGCAAACTAATCATGGAGACCACTTTCCACCTCGTAGACTCTGCAGTTATTTCTAAAGCACCCACCCTAACTTCCTATCGACAGCCCAACTTACGATCCCTTCCAGTATGCAGCAACCACACCGAAACCCCCTCATCTTTACGTTCCATCCCTCCATACCCAGCCTCGGCAAACTAATCATGGAGACCACTTTCCACCTCGTAGACTCTGCAGTTATTTCTAAAGCACCCACCCTAACTTCCTATCGACAGCCCAACTTACGATCCCTTTCAGTATGCAGCAACCACTCCGAAACCCCCACATCTTTACGTTCCATCCCTCCATACCCAGGCTCGGCAAACTAATCATGGAGACCACTTTCCACCTCGTAGACTCTGCAGTTATTTCTAAAGCACCCACCCTAACTTCCTATCGACAGCCCAACATATAATCCCTTCAGTATGCAGCAACCGCTCCGAAACCCCCTCATCTTTACGTTCCATCCCTCCATACCCAGCCTCGGCAAACTAATCATGGAGACCACTTTCCACCTCGTAGACACTGCAGTTATTTCTAAAGCACCCACCCTAACTTCCTATCGACAGCCCAACTTACGATCCCTTTCAGTATGCAGCAACCACTCCGAAACCCCCTCATCTTTACGTTCCATCCCTCCATACCCAGGCTCGGCAAACTAATCATGGAGACCACTTTCCACCTCGTAGACTCTGCAGTTATTTCTAAAGCACCCACCCTAACTTCCTATCGACAGCCCAACATACAATCCCTTCAGTATGCAGCAACCGCTCCGAAACCCCCTCATCTTTACGTTCCATCCCTCCATACCCAGGCTCGGCAAACTAATCATGGAGACCACTTTCCACCTCGTAGACTCTGCAGTTATTTCTAAAGCACCCACCCTAACTTCCTATCGACAGCCCAACTTACGATCCCTTTCAGTATGCAGCAACCACTCCGAAACCCCCTCATCTTTACGTTCCATCCCTCCATACCCAGGCTCGGCAAACTAATCATGGAGACCACTTTCCACCTCGTAGACTCTGCAGTTATTTCTAAAGCACCCACCCTAACTTCCTATCGACAGCCCAACATACAATCCCTTCAGTATGCAGCAGCCGCTCCGAAACCCCCTCATCTTTACGTTCCATCCCTCCATACCCAGGCTCGGCAAACTAATCATGGAGACCACTTTCCACCTCGTAGACTCTGCAGTTATTTCTAAAGCACCCACCCTAACTTCCTATCGACAGCCCAACTTACGATCCCTTTCAGTATGCAGCAACCACTCCGAAACCCACTCATCTTTACGTTCCATCCCTCCATACCCAGCCTCGGCAAACTAATCATGGAGACCACTTCCCACCTCATAGACTCTACAGTTATTTCTAAAGCACCCACCCTAACTTCCTATCGACAGCCCAACATACAATCCCTTCAGTATGCAGCAACCGCTCCGAAACCCCCTCATCTTTACGTTCCATCCCTCCATACCCAGGCTCGGCAAACTAATCATGGAGACCACTTTCCACCTCGTAGACTCTGCAGTTATTTCTAAAGCACCCACCCTAACTTCCTATCGACAGCCCAACTTACGATCCCTTCCAGTATGCAGCAACCACTCCGAAACCCCCTCATCTTTACGTTCCATCCCTCCATACCCGGCTCGGCAAACTAATCATGGAGACCACTTTCCACCTCGTAGACTCTGCAGTTATTTCTAAAGCACCCACCCTAACTTCCTATCGACAGCCCAACTTACGATCCCTTTCAGTATGCAGCAACCACTCCGAAACCCCCTCATCTTTACGTTCCATCCCTCCATACCCAGGCTCGGCAAACTAATCATGGAGACCACTTTCCACCTCGTAGACTCTGCAGTTATTTCTAAAGCACCCACCCTAACTTCCTATCGACAGCCCAACATACAATCCCTTCAGTATGCAGCAACCACTCCGAAACCCCCTCATCTTTACGTTCCATCCCTCCATACCCAGCCTCGGCAAACTAATCATGGAGACCACTTCCCACCTCATAGACTCTACAGTTATTTCTAAAGCACCCACCCTAACTTCCTATCGACAGCCCAACATACAATCCCTTCAGTATGCAGCAACCGCTCCGAAACCCCCTCATCTTTACGTTCCATCCCTCCATACCCAGCCTCGGCAAACTAATCATGGAGACCACTTCCCACCTCGTAGACTCTGCAGTTATTTCTAAAGCACCCACCCTAACTTCCTATCGACAGCCCAACTTACGATCCCTTCCAGTATGCAGCAACCACTCCGAGACCCCCTCATCTTTACGTTCCATCCCTCCATACCCAGGCTCGGCAAACTAATCATGGAGACCACTTTCCACCTCGTAGACTCTGCAGTTATTTCTAAAGCACCCACCCTAACTTCCTATCGACAGCCCAACATACAATCCCTTCAGTATGCAGCAACCACTCCGAAACCCCCTCATCTTTACGTTCCATCCCTCCATACCCAGCCTCGGCAAACTAATCATGGAGACCACTTCCCACCTCATAGACTCTACAGTTATTTCTAAAGCACCCACCCTAACTTCCTATCGACAGCCCAACATACAATCCCTTCAGTATGCAGCAACCACTCCGAAACCCCCTCATCTTTACGTTCCATCCCTCCATACCCAGGCTCGGCAAACTAATCATGGAGACCACTTTCCACCTCGTAGACTCTACAGTTATTTCTAAAGCACCCACCCTAACTTCCTATCGACAGCCCAACTTACGATCCCTTCCAGCATGCAGCAACCACTCCGAAACCCCCTCATCTTTACATTCCATCCCTCCATACCCAGGCTCGGCAAACTAATCATGGAGACCAGTTTCCACCTCGTAGACTCTGCAGTTATTTCTAAAGCACCCACCCTAACTTCCTATCGACAGCCCAACTTACGATCCCTTTCAGTATGCAGCAACCACTCCGAAACCCCCTCATCTTTACGTTCCATCCCTCCATACCCAGGCTCGGCAAACTAATCATAGAGACCACTTTCCACCTCGTAGACTCTGCAGTTATTTCTAAAGCACCCACCCTAACTTCCTATCGACAGCCCAACTTACGATCCCTTCAGTATGCAGCAACCACTCCGAAACCCCCTCATCTTTACGTTCCATCCCTCCATACCCGGCTCGGCAAACTAATCATGGAGACCACTTTCCACCTCGTAGACTCTGCAGTTATTTCTAAAGCACCCACCCTAACTTCCTATCGACAGCCCAACATACAATCCCTTCAGTATGCAGCAACCACTCCGAAACCCCCTCATCTTTACGTTCCATCCCTCCATACCCAGGCTCGGCAAACTAATCATGGAGACCACTTTCCACCTCGTAGACTCTGCAGTTATTTCTAAAGCACCCACCCTAACTTCCTATCGAAGCCCAACTTACGATCCCTTCCAGTATGCAGCAACCACTCCGAAACCCCCTCATCTTTACGTTCCATCCCTCCATACCCAGGCTCGGCAAACTAATCATGGAGACCACTTCCCACCTCATAGACTCTACAGTTATTTCTAAAGCACCCACCCTAACTTCCTATCGACAGCCCAACATACAATCCCTTCAGTATGCAGCAACCACTCCGAAACCCCCTCATCTTTACGTTCCATCCCTCCATACCCAGGCTCGGCAAACTAATCATGGAGACCACTTTCCACCTCGTAGACTCTGCAGTTATTTCTAAAGCACCCACCCTAACTTCCTATCGACAGCCCAACTTACGATCCCTTTCAGTATGCAGCAACCACTCCGAAACCCCCACATCTTTACGTTCCATCCCTCCATACCCAGGCTCGGCAAACTAATCATGGAGACCACTTTCCACCTCGTAGACTCTGCAGTTATTTCTAAAGCACCCACCCTAACTTCCTATCGACAGCCCAACATACAATCCCTTCAGTATGCAGCAACCGCTCCGAAACCCCCTCATCTTTACGTTCCATCCCTCCATACCCAGGCTCGGCAAACTAATCATGGAGACCACTTTCCACCTCGTAGACTCTGCAGTTATTTCTAAAGCACCCACCCTAACTTCCTATCGACAGCCCAACTTACGATCCCTTCCAGTATGCAGCAACCACTCCGAAACCCCCTCCTCTTTACGTTCCATCCCTCCATACCCAGGCTCGGCAAACTAATCATGGAGACCACTTTCCACCTCGTAGACTCTGCAGTTATTTCTAAAGCACCCACCCTAACTTCCTATCGACAGCCCAACATATAATCCCTTCAGTATGCAGCAACCGCTCCGAAACCCCCTCATCTTTACGTTCCATCCCTCCATACCCAGGCTCGGCAAACTAATCATGGAGACCACTTTCCACCTCGTAGACTCTGCAGTTATTTCTAAAGCACCCACCCTAACTTCCTATCGACAGCCCAACTTACGATCCCTTTCAGTATGCAGCAACCACTCCGAAACCCCCACATCTTTACGTTCCATCCCTCCATACCCAGGCTCGGCAAACTAATCATGGAGACCACTTTCCACCTCGTAGACTCTGCAGTTATTTCTAAAGCACCCACCCTAACTTCCTATCGACAGCCCAACTTACGATCCCTTCCAGTATGCAGCAACCACTCCGAAACCCCCTCATCTTTACGTTCCATCCCTCCATACCCAGCCTCGGCAAACTAATCATGGAGACCACTTTCCACCTCGTAGACTCTGCAGTTATTTCTAAAGCACCCACCCTAACTTCCTATCGACAGCCCAACTTACGATCCCTTTCAGTATGCAGCAACCACTCCGAAACCCCCACATCTTTACGTTCCATCCCTCCATACCCAGGCTCGGCAAACTAATCATGGAGACCACTTTCCACCTCGTAGACTCTGCAGTTATTTCTAAAGCACCCACCCTAACTTCCTATCGACAGCCCAACATATAATCCCTTCAGTATGCAGCAACCGCTCCGAAACCCCCTCATCTTTACGTTCCATCCCTCCATACCCAGCCTCGGCAAACTAATCATGGAGACCACTTTCCACCTCGTAGACTCTGCAGTTATTTCTAAAGCACCCACCCTAACTTCCTATCGACAGCCCAACTTACGATCCCTTTCAGTATGCAGCAACCACTCCGAAACCCCCTCATCTTTACGTTCCATCCCTCCATACCCAGGCTCGGCAAACTAATCATGGAGACCACTTTCCACCTCGTAGACTCTGCAGTTATTTCTAAAGCACCCACCCTAACTTCCTATCGACAGCCCAACATACAATCCCTTCAGTATGCAGCAACCGCTCCGAAACCCCCTCATCTTTACGTTCCATCCCTCCATACCCAGGCTCGGCAAACTAATCATGGAGACCACTTTCCACCTCGTAGACTCTGCAGTTATTTCTAAAGCACCCACCCTAACTTCCTATCGACAGCCCAACTTACGATCCCTTTCAGTATGCAGCAACCACTCCGAAACCCCCTCATCTTTACGTTCCATCCCTCCATACCCAGGCTCGGCAAACTAATCATGGAGACCACTTTCCACCTCGTAGACTCTGCAGTTATTTCTAAAGCACCCACCCTAACTTCCTATCGACAGCCCAACATACAATCCCTTCAGTATGCAGCAGCCGCTCCGAAACCCCCTCATCTTTACGTTCCATCCCTCCATACCCAGGCTCGGCAAACTAATCATGGAGACCACTTTCCACCTCGTAGACTCTGCAGTTATTTCTAAAGCACCCACCCTAACTTCCTATCGACAGCCCAACTTACGATCCCTTTCAGTATGCAGCAACCACTCCGAAACCCACTCATCTTTACGTTCCATCCCTCCATACCCAGCCTCGGCAAACTAATCATGGAGACCACTTCCCACCTCATAGACTCTACAGTTATTTCTAAAGCACCCACCCTAACTTCCTATCGACAGCCCAACATACAATCCCTTCAGTATGCAGCAACCGCTCCGAAACCCCCTCATCTTTACGTTCCATCCCTCCATACCCAGGCTCGGCAAACTAATCATGGAGACCACTTTCCACCTCTTAGACTCTGCAGTTATTTCTAAAGCACCCACCCTAACTTCCTATCGACAGCCCAACTTACGATCCCTTTCAGTATGCAGCAACCACTCCGAAACCCCCTCATCTTTACGTTCCATCCCTCCATACCGAGGCTCGGCAAACTAATCATGGAGACCACTTTCCACCTCGTAGACTCTGCAGTTATTTCTAAAGCACCCACCCTAACTTCCTATCGACAGCCCAACTTACGATCCCTTCCAGTATGCAGCAACCACTCCGAAACCCCCTCATCTTTACGTTCCATCCCTCCATACCCGGCTCGGCAAACTAATCATGGAGACCACTTTCCACCTCGTAGACTCTGCAGTTATTTCTAAAGCACCCACCCTAACTTCCTATCGACAGCCCAACTTACGATCCCTTTCAGTATGCAGCAACCACTCCGAAACCCCCTCATCTTTACGTTCCATCCCTCCATACCCAGGCTCGGCAAACTAATCATGGAGACCACTTTCCACCTCGTAGACTCTGCAGTTATTTCTAAAGCACCCACCCTAACTTCCTATCGACAGCCCAACATACAATCCCTTCAGTATGCAGCAACCACTCCGAAACCCCCTCATCTTTACGTTCCATCCCTCCATACCCAGCCTCGGCAAACTAATCATGGAGACCACTTCCCACCTCATAGACTCTACAGTTATTTCTAAAGCACCCACCCTAACTTCCTATCGACAGCCCAACATACAATCCCTTCAGTATGCAGCAACCGCTCCGAAACCCCCTCATCTTTACGTTCCATCCCTCCATACCCAGCCTCGGCAAACTAATCATGGAGACCACTTCCCACCTCGTAGACTCTGCAGTTATTTCTAAAGCACCCACCCTAACTTCCTATCGACAGCCCAACTTACGATCCCTTCCAGTATGCAGCAACCACTCCGAGACCCCCTCATCTTTACGTTCCATCCCTCCATACCCAGGCTCGGCAAACTAATCATGGAGACCACTTTCCACCTCGTAGACTCTGCAGTTATTTCTAAAGCACCCACCCTAACTTCCTATCGACAGCCCAACATACAATCCCTTCAGTATGCAGCAACCACTCCGAAACCCCCTCATCTTTACGTTCCATCCCTCCATACCCAGCCTCGGCAAACTAATCATGGAGACCACTTCCCACCTCATAGACTCTACAGTTATTTCTAAAGCACCCACCCTAACTTCCTATCGACAGCCCAACATACAATCCCTTCAGTATGCAGCAACCACTCCGAAACCCCCTCATCTTTACGTTCCATCCCTCCATACCCAGGCTCGGCAAACTAATCATGGAGACCACTTTCCACCTCGTAGACTCTACAGTTATTTCTAAAGCACCCACCCTAACTTCCTATCGACAGCCCAACTTACGATCCCTTCCAGCATGCAGCAACCACTCCGAAACCCCCTCATCTTTACATTCCATCCCTCCATACCCAGGCTCGGCAAACTAATCATGGAGACCAGTTTCCACCTCGTAGACTCTGCAGTTATTTCTAAAGCACCCACCCTAACTTCCTATCGACAGCCCAACTTACGATCCCTTTCAGTATGCAGCAACCACTCCGAAACCCCCTCATCTTTACGTTCCATCCCTCCATACCCAGGCTCGGCAAACTAATCATAGAGACCACTTTCCACCTCGTAGACTCTGCAGTTATTTCTAAAGCACCCACCCTAACTTCCTATCGACAGCCCAACTTACGATCCCTTCAGTATGCAGCAACCACTCCGAAACCCCCTCATCTTTACGTTCCATCCCTCCATACCCGGCTCGGCAAACTAATCATGGAGACCACTTTCCACCTCGTAGACTCTGCAGTTATTTCTAAAGCACCCACCCTAACTTCCTATCGACAGCCCAACATACAATCCCTTCAGTATGCAGCAACCACTCCGAAACCCCCTCATCTTTACGTTCCATCCCTCCATACCCAGGCTCGGCAAACTAATCATGGAGACCACTTTCCACCTCGTAGACTCTGCAGTTATTTCTAAAGCACCCACCCTAACTTCCTATCGAAGCCCAACTTACGATCCCTTCCAGTATGCAGCAACCACTCCGAAACCCCCTCATCTTTACGTTCCATCCCTCCATACCCAGGCTCGGCAAACTAATCATGGAGACCACTTCCCACCTCATAGACTCTACAGTTATTTCTAAAGCACCCACCCTAACTTCCTATCGACAGCCCAACATACAATCCCTTCAGTATGCAGCAACCACTCCGAAACCCCCTCATCTTTACGTTCCATCCCTCCATACCCAGGCTCGGCAAACTAATCATGGAGACCACTTTCCACCTCGTAGACTCTGCAGTTATTTCTAAAGCACCCACCCTAACTTCCTATCGACAGCCCAACTTACGATCCCTTCCAGTATGCAGCAACCACTCCGAAACCCCCTCCTCTTTACGTTCCATCCCTCCATACCCAGGCTCGGCAAACTAATCATGGAGACCACTTTCCACCTCGTAGACTCTGCAGTTATTTCTAAAGCACCCACCCTAACTTCCTATCGACAGCCCAACATACAATCCCTTCAGTATGCAGCAACCACTCCGAAACCCCCTCATCTTTACGTTCCATCCCTCCATACCCAGCCTCGGCAAACTAATCATGGAGACCACTTCCCACCTCATAGACTCTGCAGTTATTTCTAAAGCACCCACCCTAACTTCCTATCGAAGCCCAACTTACGATCCCTTCCAGTATGCAGCAACCACTCCGAAACCCCCTCATCTTTACGTTCCATCCCTCCATACCCAGGCTCGGCAAACTAATCATGGAGACCACTTTCCACCTCGTAGACTCTGCAGTTATTTCTAAAGCACCCACCCTAACTTCCTATCGACAGCCCAACTTACGATCCCTTCCAGTATGCAGCAACCACTCCGAAACCCCCTCATCTTTACGTTCCATCCCTCCATACCCAGGCTCGGCAAACTAATCATGGAGACCACTTTCCACCTCGTAGACTCTACAGTTATTTCTAAAGCACCCACCCTAACTTCCTATCGAAGCCCAACTTACGATCCCTTCCAGTATGCAGCAACCACTCCGAAACCCCCTCATCTTTACGTTCCATCCCTCCATACCCAGCCTCGGCAAACTAATCATGGAGACCACTTTCCACCTCGTAGACTCTGCAGTTATTTCTAAAGCACCCACCCTAACTTCCTATCGACAGCCCAACTTACGATCCCTTTCAGTATGCAGCAACCACTCCGAAACCCCCTCATCTTTACGTTCCATCCCTCCATACCCGGCTCGGCAAACTAATCATGGAGACCACTTTCCACCTCGTAGACTCTGCAGTTATTTCTAAAGCACCCACCCTAACTTCCTATCGACAGCCCAACTTACGATCCTTTCCAGTATGCAGCAACCACTCCGAAACCCCCTCATCTTTACGTTCCATTCCTCCATACCCAGCCTCGGCAATCTAATCATGGAGACCACTTTCCACCTCGTAGACTCTGCAGTTATTTCTAAAGCACCCACCCTAACTTCCTATCGACAGCCCAACTTACGATCCCTTTCAGTATGCAGCAACCACTCCGAAACCCCCACATCTTTACGTTCCATCCCTCCATACCCAGGCTCGGCAAACTAATCATGGAGACCACTTTCCACCTCGTAGACTCTGCAGTTATTTCTAAAGCACCCACCCTAACTTCCTATCGACAGCCCAACATATAATCCCTTCAGTATGCAGCAACCGCTCCGAAACCCCCTCATCTTTACGTTCCATCCCTCCATACCCAGCCTCGGCAAACTAATCATGGAGACCACTTTCCACCTCGTAGACTCTGCAGTTATTTCTAAAGCACCCACCCTAACTTCCTATCGACAGCCCAACTTACGATCCCTTTCAGTATGCAGCAACCACTCCGAAACCCCCTCATCTTTACGTTCCATCCCTCCATACCCAGGCTCGGCAAACTAATCATGGAGACCACTTTCCACCTCGTAGACTCTGCAGTTATTTCTAAAGCACCCACCCTAACTTCCTATCGACAGCCCAACATACAATCCCTTCAGTATGCAGCAACCGCTCCGAAACCCCCTCATCTTTACGTTCCATCCCTCCATACCCAGGCTCGGCAAACTAATCATGGAGACCACTTTCCACCTCGTAGACTCTGCAGTTATTTCTAAAGCACCCACCCTAACTTCCTATCGACAGCCCAACTTACGATCCCTTTCAGTATGCAGCAACCACTCCGAAACCCCCTCATCTTTACGTTCCATCCCTCCATACCCAGCCTCGGCAAACTAATCATGGAGACCACTTCCCACCTCATAGACTCTACAGTTATTTCTAAAGCACCCACCCTAACTTCCTATCGACAGCCCAACATACAATCCCTTCAGTATGCAGCAACCGCTCCGAAACCCCCTCATCTTTACGTTCCATCCCTCCATACCCAGGCTCGGCAAACTAGTCATGGAGACCACTTTCCACCTCGTAGACTCTGCAGTTATTTCTAAAGCACCCACCCTAACTTCCTATCGACAGCCCAACTTACGATCCCTTCCAGCATGCAGCAACCACTCCGAAACCCCCTCATCTTTACGTTCCATCCCTCCATACCCGGCTCGGCAAACTAATCATGGAGACCACTTTCCACCTCGTAGACTCTGCAGTTATTTCTAAAGCACCCACCCTAACTTCCTATCGACAGCCCAACATACAATCCCTTCAGTATGCAGCAACCACTCCGAAACCCCCTCATCTTTACGTTCCATCCCTCCATACCCAGGCTCGGCAAACTAATCATGGAGACCACTTTCCACCTCGTAGACTCTGCAGTTATTTCTAAAGCACCCACCCTAACTTCCTATCGAAGCCCAACTTACGATCCCTTCCAGTATGCAGCAACCACTCCGAAACCCCCTCATCTTTACGTTCCATCCCTCCATACCCAGGCTCGGCAAACTAATCATGGAGACCACTTCCCACCTCATAGACTCTACAGTTATTTCTAAAGCACCCACCCTAACTTCCTATCGACAGCCCAACATACAATCCCTTCAGTATGCAGCAACCACTCCGAAACCCCCTCATCTTTACGTTCCATCCCTCCATACCCAGGCTCGGCAAACTAATCATGGAGACCACTTTCCACCTCGTAGACTCTGCAGTTATTTCTAAAGCACCCACCCTAACTTCCTATCGACAGCCCAACTTACGATCCCTTCCAGTATGCAGCAACCACTCCGAAACCCCCTCCTCTTTACGTTCCATCCCTCCATACCCAGGCTCGGCAAACTAATCATGGAGACCACTTTCCACCTCGTAGACTCTGCAGTTATTTCTAAAGCACCCACCCTAACTTCCTATCGACAGCCCAACATACAATCCCTTCAGTATGCAGCAACCACTCCGAAACCCCCTCATCTTTACGTTCCATCCCTCCATACCCAGCCTCGGCAAACTAATCATGGAGACCACTTCCCACCTCATAGACTCTGCAGTTATTTCTAAAGCACCCACCCTAACTTCCTATCGAAGCCCAACTTACGATCCCTTCCAGTATGCAGCAACCACTCCGAAACCCCCTCATCTTTACGTTCCATCCCTCCATACCCAGGCTCGGCAAACTAATCATGGAGACCACTTTCCACCTCGTAGACTCTGCAGTTATTTCTAAAGCACCCACCCTAACTTCCTATCGACAGCCCAACTTACGATCCCTTCCAGTATGCAGCAACCACTCCGAAACCCCCTCATCTTTACGTTCCATCCCTCCATACCCAGGCTCGGCAAACTAATCATGGAGACCACTTTCCACCTCGTAGACTCTACAGTTATTTCTAAAGCACCCACCCTAACTTCCTATCGAAGCCCAACTTACGATCCCTTCCAGTATGCAGCAACCACTCCGAAACCCCCTCATCTTTACGTTCCATCCCTCCATACCCAGCCTCGGCAAACTAATCATGGAGACCACTTTCCACCTCGTAGACTCTGCAGTTATTTCTAAAGCACCCACCCTAACTTCCTATCGACAGCCCAACTTACGATCCCTTTCAGTATGCAGCAACCACTCCGAAACCCCCTCATCTTTACGTTCCATCCCTCCATACCCGGCTCGGCAAACTAATCATGGAGACCACTTTCCACCTCGTAGACTCTGCAGTTATTTCTAAAGCACCCACCCTAACTTCCTATCGACAGCCCAACTTACGATCCTTTCCAGTATGCAGCAACCACTCCGAAACCCCCTCATCTTTACGTTCCATTCCTCCATACCCAGCCTCGGCAATCTAATCATGGAGACCACTTTCCACCTCGTAGACTCTGCAGTTATTTCTAAAGCACCCACCCTAACTTCCTATCGACAGCCCAACTTACGATCCCTTTCAGTATGCAGCAACCACTCCGAAACCCCCACATCTTTACGTTCCATCCCTCCATACCCAGGCTCGGCAAACTAATCATGGAGACCACTTTCCACCTCGTAGACTCTGCAGTTATTTCTAAAGCACCCACCCTAACTTCCTATCGACAGCCCAACATATAATCCCTTCAGTATGCAGCAACCGCTCCGAAACCCCCTCATCTTTACGTTCCATCCCTCCATACCCAGCCTCGGCAAACTAATCATGGAGACCACTTTCCACCTCGTAGACTCTGCAGTTATTTCTAAAGCACCCACCCTAACTTCCTATCGACAGCCCAACTTACGATCCCTTTCAGTATGCAGCAACCACTCCGAAACCCCCTCATCTTTACGTTCCATCCCTCCATACCCAGGCTCGGCAAACTAATCATGGAGACCACTTTCCACCTCGTAGACTCTGCAGTTATTTCTAAAGCACCCACCCTAACTTCCTATCGACAGCCCAACTTACGATCCCTTTCAGTATGCAGCAACCACTCCGAAACCCCCTCATCTTTACGTTCCATCCCTCCATACCCAGGCTCGGCAAACTAATCATGGAGACCACTTTCCACCTCGTAGACTCTGCAGTTATTTCTAAAGCACCCACCCTAACTTCCTATCGACAGCCCAACTTACGATCCCTTCAGTATGCAGCAACCACTCCGAAACCCCCTCATCTTTACGTTCCATCCCTCCATACCCGGCTCGGCAAACTAATCATGGAGACCACTTTCCACCTCGTAGACTCTGCAGTTATTTCTAAAGCACCCACCCTAACTTCCTATCGACAGCCCAACATACAATCCCTTCAGTATGCAGCAACCGCTCCGAAACCCCCTCATCTTTACGTTCCATCCCTCCATACCCAGGCTCGGCAAACTAGTCATGGAGACCACTTTCCACCTCGTAGACTCTGCAGTTATTTCTAAAGCACCCACCCTAACTTCCTATCGACAGCCCAACTTACGATCCCTTTCAGTATGCAGCAACCACTCCGAAACCCCCTCATCTTTACGTTCCATCCCTCCATACCCAGGCTCGGCAAACTAATCATGGAGACCACTTTCCACCTCGTAGACTCTGCAGTTATTTCTAAAGCACCCACCCTAACTTCCTATCGACAGCCCAACATACAATCCCTTCAGTATGCAGCAGCCGCTCCGAAACCCCCTCATCTTTACGTTCCATCCCTCCATACCCAGGCTCGGCAAACTAATCATGGAGACCACTTTCCACCTCGTAGACTCTGCAGTTATTTCTAAAGCACCCACCCTAACTTCCTATCGACAGCCCAACTTACGATCCCTTTCAGTATGCAGCAACCACTCCGAAACCCACTCATCTTTACGTTCCATCCCTCCATACCCAGCCTCGGCAAACTAATCATGGAGACCACTTCCCACCTCATAGACTCTACAGTTATTTCTAAAGCACCCACCCTAACTTCCTATCGACAGCCCAACATACAATCCCTTCAGTATGCAGCAACCGCTCCGAAACCCCCTCATCTTTACGTTCCATCCCTCCATACCCAGGCTCGGCAAACTAATCATGGAGACCACTTTCCACCTCGTAGACTCTGCAGTTATTTCTAAAGCACCCACCCTAACTTCCTATCGACAGCCCAACATATAATCCCTTCAGTATGCAGCAACCGCTCCGAAACCCCCTCATCTTTACGTTCCATCCCTCCATACCCAGCCTCGGCAAACTAATCATGGAGACCACTTTCCACCTCGTAGACTCTGCAGTTATTTCTAAAGCACCCACCCTAACTTCCTATCGACAGCCCAACTTACGATCCCTTTCAGTATGCAGCAACCACTCCGAAACCCCCTCATCTTTACGTTCCATCCCTCCATACCCAGGCTCGGCAAACTAATCATGGAGACCACTTTCCACCTCGTAGACTCTGCAGTTATTTCTAAAGCACCCACCCTAACTTCCTATCGACAGCCCAACATACAATCCCTTCAGTATGCAGCAACCGCTCCGAAACCCCCTCATCTTTACGTTCCATCCCTCCATACCCAGGCTCGGCAAACTAATCATGGAGACCACTTTCCACCTCGTAGACTCTGCAGTTATTTCTAAAGCACCCACCCTAACTTCCTATCGACAGCCCAACTTACGATCCCTTTCAGTATGCAGCAACCACTCCGAAACCCCCTCATCTTTACGTTCCATCCCTCCATACCCAGCCTCGGCAAACTAATCATGGAGACCACTTCCCACCTCATAGACTCTACAGTTATTTCTAAAGCACCCACCCTAACTTCCTATCGACAGCCCAACATGCAATCCCTTCAGTATGCAGCAACCGCTCCGAAACCCCCTCATCTTTACGTTCCATCCCTCCATACCCAGGCTCGGCAAACTAGTCATGGAGACCACTTTCCACCTCGTAGACTCTGCAGTTATTTCTAAAGCACCCACCCTAACTTCCTATCGACAGCCCAACATACAATCCCTTCAGTATGCAGCAACCACTCCGAAACCCCCTCATCTTTACGTTCCATCCCTCCATACCCAGCCTCGGCAAACTAATCATGGAGACCACTTCCCACCTCATAGACTCTACAGTTATTTCTAAAGCACCCACCCTAACTTCCTATCGACAGCCCAACTTACGATCCCTTCCAGTATGCAGCAACCACTCCGAGACCCCCTCATCTTTACGTTCCATCCCTCCATACCCAGGCTCGGCAAACTAATCATGGAGACCACTTTCCACCTCGTAGACTCTGCAGTTATTTCTAAAGCACCCACCCTAACTTCCTATCGACAGCCCAACATACAATCCCTTCAGTATGCAGCAACCACTCCGAAACCCCCTCATCTTTACGTTCCATCCCTCCATACCCTGCCTCGGCAAACTAATCATGGAGACCACTTCCCACCTCATAGACTCTACAGTTATTTCTAAAGCACCCACCCTAACTTCCTATCGACAGCCCAACATACAATCCCTTCAGTATGCAGCAACCACTCCGAAACCCCCTCATCTTTACGTTCCATCCCTCCATACCCAGGCTCGGCAAACTAATCATGGAGACCACTTTCCACCTCGTAGACTCTACAGTTATTTCTAAAGCACCCACCCTAACTTCCTATCGACAGCCCAACTTACGATCCCTTCCAGCATGCAGCAACCACTCCGAAACCCCCTCATCTTTACATTCCATCCCTCCATACCCAGGCTCCGCAAACTAATCATGGAGACCAGTTTCCACCTCGTAGACTCTGCAGTTATTTCTAAAGCACCCACCCTAACTTCCTATCGACAGCCCAACTTACGATCCCTTTCAGTATGCAGCAACCACTCCGAAACCCCCTCATCTTTACGTTCCATCCCTCCATACCCAGGCTCGGCAAACTAATCATGGAGACCACTTTCCACCTCGTAGACTCTGCAGTTATTTCTAAAGCACCCACCCTAACTTCCTATCGACAGCCCAACTTACGATCCCTTCAGTATGCAGCAACCACTCCGAAACCCCCTCATCTTTACGTTCCATCCCTCCATACCCGGCTCGGCAAACTAATCATGGAGACCACTTTCCACCTCGTAGACTCTGCAGTTATTTCTAAAGCACCCACCCTAACTTCCTATCGACAGCCCAACATACAATCCCTTCAGTATGCAGCAACCACTCCGAAACCCCCTCATCTTTACGTTCCATCCCTCCATACCCAGGCTCGGCAAACTAATCATGGAGACCACTTTCCACCTCGTAGACTCTGCAGTTATTTCTAAAGCACCCACCCTAACTTCCTATCGAAGCCCAACTTACGATCCCTTCCAGTATGCAGCAACCACTCCGAAACCCCCTCATCTTTACGTTCCATCCCTCCATACCCAGGCTCGGCAAACTAATCATGGAGACCACTTCCCACCTCATAGACTCTACAGTTATTTCTAAAGCACCCACCCTAACTTCCTATCGACAGCCCAACATACAATCCCTTCAGTATGCAGCAACCACTCCGAAACCCCCTCATCTTTACGTTCCATCCCTCCATACCCAGGCTCGGCAAACTAATCATGGAGACCACTTTCCACCTCGTAGACTCTGCAGTTATTTCTAAAGCACCCACCCTAACTTCCTATCGACAGCCCAACTTACGATCCCTTCCAGTATGCAGCAACCACTCCGAAACCCCCTCATCTTTACGTTCCATCCCTCCATACCCAGGCTCGGCAAACTAATCATGGAGACCACTTTCCACCTCGTAGACTCTGCAGTTATTTCTAAAGCACCCACCCTAACTTCCTATCGACAGCCCAACATACAATCCCTTCAGTATGCAGCAACCACTCCGAAACCCCCTCATCTTTACGTTCCATCCCTCCATACCCAGCCTCGGCAAACTAATCATGGAGACCACTTCCCACCTCATAGACTCTGCAGTTATTTCTAAAGCACCCACCCTAACTTCCTATCGAAGCCCAACTTACGATCCCTTCCAGTATGCAGCAACCACTCCGAAACCCCCTCATCTTTACGTTCCATCCCTCCATACCCAGGCTCGGCAAACTAATCATGGAGACCACTTTCCACCTCGTAGACTCTGCAGTTATTTCTAAAGCACCCACCCTAACTTCCTATCGACAGCCCAACTTACGATCCCTTCCAGTATGCAGCAACCACTCCGAAACCCCCTCATCTTTACGTTCCATCCCTCCATACCCAGGCTCGGCAAACTAATCATGGAGACCACTTTCCACCTCGTAGACTCTACAGTTATTTCTAAAGCACCCACCCTAACTTCCTATCGAAGCCCAACTTACGATCCCTTCCAGTATGCAGCAACCACTCCGAAACACCCTCATCTTTACGTTCCACCCCTCCGTACCCAGGCTCGGCAAACTAATCATGGAGACCACTTTCCACCTCGTAGACTCTACAGTTATTTCTAAAGCACCCACCCTAACTTCCTATCGAAGCCCAACTTACGATCCCTTCCAGTATGCAGCAACCACTCCGAAACCCCCTCATCTTTACGTTCCACCCCTCCGTACCCAGGCTCGGCAAACTAATCATGGAGACCACTTTCCACCTCGTAGACTCTACAGTTATTTCTAAAGCACCCACCCTGACTTCCTATCGAAGCCCAACTTACGATCCCTTCCAGTATGCAGCAACCACTCCGAAACCCCCTCATCTTTACGTTCCATCCCTCCATACCCAGGCTCGGCAAACTAATCATGGAGACCACTTTCCACCTCGTAGACTCTACAGTTATTTCTAAAGCACCCACCCTAACTTCCTATCGAAGCCCAACTTACGATCCCTTCCAGTATGCAGCAACCACTCCGAAACCCCCTCATCTTTAGGTTCCACCCCTCCGTACCCAGGCTCGACAAACTAATCATGGAGACCACTTTCCACCTCGTAGACTCTACAGTTATTTCTAAAGCACCCACCCTAACTTCCTATCGAAGCCCAACTTACGATCCCTTCCAGTATGCAGCAACCACTCCGAAACCCCCTCATCTTTACGTTTCATCCCTCCATACCCAGGCTCGGCAAACTAATCATGGAGACCACTTTCCACCTCGTAGACTCTACAGTTATTTCTAAAGCACCCACCCTAACTTCCTATCGAAGCCCAACTTACGATCCCTTCCAGTATGCAGCAACCACTCCGAAACCCCCTCATCTTTACGTTCCACCCCTCCGTACCCAGGCTCGGCAAACTAATCATGGAGACCACTTTCCACCTCGTAGACTCTACAGTTATTTCTAAAGCACCCACCCTAACTTCCTATCGACAGCCCAACTTACGATCCCTTCCAGTATGCAGCAACCACTCCGAAACCCCCTCATCTTTACGTTCCATCCCTCCATACCCAGGCTCGGCAAACTAATCATGGAGACCACTTTCCACCTCGTAGACTCTACAGTTATTTCTAAAGCACCCACCCTAACTTCCTATCGAAGCCCAACTTACGATCCCTTCCAGTATGCAGCAACCACTCCGAAACCCCCTCATCTTTACGTTCCACCCCTCCATACCCAGGCTCGGCAAACTAATCATGGAGACCACTTTCCACCTCGTAGACTCTACAGTTATTTCTAAAGCACCCACCCTAACTTCCTATCGAAGCCCAACTTACGATCCCTTCCAGTATGCAGCAACCACTCCGAAACCCCCTCATCTTTACGTTCCATCCCTCCATACCCAGGCTTGGCAAACTAATCATGGAGACCACTTTCCACCTCGTAGACTCTACAGTTATTTCTAAAGCACCCACCCTAACTTCCTATCGAAGCCCAACTTACGATC
Source organism: Ixodes scapularis (assembly GCF_016920785.2). NCBI lineage: Eukaryota > Metazoa > Arthropoda > Arachnida > Ixodida > Ixodidae > Ixodes > Ixodes scapularis. The sequence continues at coordinate 29,673,899 of NW_024609839.1, forward strand.
CCTTCCAGTATGCAGCAACCACTCCGAAACCCCCTCATCTTTACGTTCCACCCCTCCGTACCCAGGCTCGGCAAACTAATCATGGAGACCACTTTCCACCTCGTAGACTCTACAGTTATTTCTAAAGCACCCACCCTAACTTCCTATCGAAGCCCAACTTACGATCCCTTCCAGTATGCAGCAACCACTCCGAAACCCCCTCATCTTTACGTTCCACCCCTCCGTACCCAGGCTCGGCAAACTAATCATGGAGACCACTTTCCACCTCGTAGACTCTACAGTTATTTCTAAAGCACCCACCCTAACTTCCTATCGAAGCCCAACTTACGATCCCTTCCAGTATGCAGCAACCACTCCGAAACCCCCTCATCTTTACGTTCCACCCCTCCGTACCCAGGCTCGGCAAACTAATCATGGAGACCACTTTCCACCTCGTAGACTCTACAGTTATTTCTAAAGCACCCACCCTAACTTCCTATCGAAGCCCAACTTACGATCCCTTCCAGTATGCAGCAACCATTCCGAAACCCCCTCATCTTTACGTTCCATCCCTCCATACCCAGGCTCGGCAAACTAATCATGGAGACCACTTTCCACCTCGTAGACTCTACAGTTATTTCTAAAGCACCCACCCTAACTTCCTATCGAAGCCCAACTTACGATCCCTTCCAGTATGCAGCAACCACTCCGAAACCCCCTCATCTTTACGTTCCACCCCTCCGTACCCAGGCTCGGCAAACTAATCATGGAGACCACTTTCCACCTCGTAGACTCTACAGTTATTTCTAAAGCACCCACCCTAACTTCCTATCGAAGCCCAACTTACGATCTTTTCCAGTATGCAGCAACCACTCCGAAACCCCCTCATCTTTACGTTCCACCCCTCCGTACCCAGGCTCGGCAAACTAATCATGGAGACCACTTTCCACCTCGTAGACTCTACAGTTATTTCTAAAGCACCCACCCTAACTTCCTATCGAAGCCCAGCTTACGATCCCTTCCAGTATGCAGCAACCACTCCGAAACCCCCTCATCTTTACGTTCCACCCCTCCGTACCCAGGCTCGGCAAACTAATCATGGAGACCACTTTCCACCTCGTAGACTCTACAGTTATTTCTAAAGCACCCACCCTAACTTCCTATCGAAGCCCAACTTACGATCCCTTCCAGTATGCAGCAACCATTCCGAAACCCCCTCATCTTTACGTTCCACCCCTCCGTACCCAGGCTCGGCAAAGTAATCATGGAGACCACTTTCCACCTCGTAGACTCTACAGTTATTTCTAAAGCACCCACCCTAACTTCCTATCGAAGCCCAACTTACGATCTTTTCCAGTATGCAGCAACCACTCCGAAACCCCCTCATCTTTACGTTCCACCCCTCCGTACCCAGGCTCGGCAAACTAATCATGGAGACCACTTTCCACCTCGTAGACTCTACAGTTATTTCTAAAGCACCCACCCTAACTTCCTATCGAAGCCCAACTTACGATCCCTTCCAGTATGCAGCAACCATTCCGAAACCCCCTCATCTTTACGTTCCACCCCTCCGTACCCAGGCTCGGCAAAGTAATCATGGAGACCACTTTCCACCTCGTAGACTCTGCAGTTATTTCTGAAGCACCCACCCTAACTTCCTATCGAAGCCCAACTTACGATCCCTTTCAGTATGCAGCAACCACTCCGAAACCCCCTCATCTTTACGTTCCACCCCTCCGTACCCAGGCTCGGCAAACTAATCATGGAGACCACTTTCCACCTCGTAGACTCTACAGTTATTTCTAAAGCACCCACCCTAACTTCCTATCGAAGCCCAACTTACGATCCCTTCCAGTATGCAGCAACCACTCCGAAACCCCCTCATCTTTACGTTCCACCCCTCCGTACCCAGGCTCGGCAAACTAATCATGGAGACCACTTTCCACCTCGTAGACTCTACAGTTATTTCTAAAGCACCCACCCTGACTTCCTATCGAAGCCCAACTTACGATCCCTTCCAGTATGCAGCAACCACTCCGAAACCCCCTCATCTTTACGTTCCATCCCTCCATACCCAAGCTCGGCAAACTAATCATGGAGACCACTTTCCACCTCGTAGACTCTACAGTTATTTCTAAAGCACCCACCCTAACTTCCTATCGAAGCCCAACTTACGATCCCTTCCAGTATGCAGCAACCACTCCGAAACCCCCTCATCTTTAGGTTCCACCCCTCCGTACCCAGGCTCGGCAAACTAATCATGGAGACCACTTTCCACCTCGTAGACTCTACACTTATTTCTAAAGCACCCACCCTAACTTCCTATCGAAGCCCAACTTACGATCCCTTCCAGTATGCAGCAACCACTCCGAAACCCCCTCATCTTTACGTTCCATCCCTCCATACCCAGGCTCGGCAAACTAATCATGGAGACCACTTTCCACCTCGTAGACTCTACAGTTATTTCTAAAGCACCCACCCTAACTTCCTCTCGAAGCCCAACTTACGATCCCTTCCAGTATGCAGCAACCACTCCGAAACCCCCTCATCTTTACGTTCCACCCCTCCGTACCCAGGCTCGGCAAACTAATCATGGAGACCACTTTCCACCTCGTAGACTCTACAGTTATTTCTAAAGCACCCACCCTAACTTCCTATCGACAGCCCAACTTACGATCCCTTCCAGTATGCAGCAACCACTCCGAAACCCCCTCATCTTTACGTTCCATCCCTCCATACCCAGGCTCGGCAAACTAATCATGGAGACCACTTTCCACCTCGTAGACTCTACAGTTATTTCTAAAGCACCCACCCTAACTTCCTATCGAAGCCCAACTTACGATCCCTTCCAGTATGCAGCAACCACGCCGAAACCCCCTCATCTTTACGTTCCACCCCTCCATACCCAGGCTCGGCAAACTAATCATGGAGACCACTTTCCACCTCGTAGACTCTACAGTTATTTCTAAAGCACCCACCCTAACTTCCTATCGAAGCCCAACTTACGATCCCTTCCAGTATGCAGCAACCACTCCGAAACCCCCTCATCTTTACGTTCCATCCCTCCATACCCAGGCTTGGCAAACTAATCATGGAGACCACTTTCCACCTCGTAGACTCTACAGTTATTTCTAAAGCACCCACCCTAACTTCCTATCGAAGCCCAACTTACGATCCCTTCCAGTATGCAGCAACCACTCCGAAACCCCCTCATCTTTACGTTCCACCCCTCCGTACCCAGGCTCGGCAAACTAATCATGGAGACCACTTTCCACCTCGTAGACTCTACGGTTATTTCTAAAGCACCCACCCTAACTTCCTATCGAAGCCCAACTTACGATCCCTTCCAGTATGCAGCAACCACTCCGAAACCCCCTCATCTTTACGTTCCACCCCTCCGTACCCAGGCTCGGCAAACTAATCATGGAGACCACTTTCCACCTCGTAGACTCTACAGTTATTTCTAAAGCACCCACCCTAACTTCCTATCGAAGCCCAACTTACGATCCCTTCCAGTATGCAGCAACCACTCCGAAACCCCCTCATCTTTACGTTCCACCCCTCCGTACCCAGGCTCGGCAAACTAATCATGGAGACCACTTTCCACCTCGTAGACTCTACAGTTATTTCTAAAGCACCCACCCTAACTTCCTATCGAAGCCCAACTTACGATCCCTTCCAGTATGCAGCAACCATTCCGAAACCCCCTCATCTTTACGTTCCATCCCTCCATACCCAGGCTCGGCAAACTAATCATGGAGACCACTTTCCACCTCGTAGACTCTACAGTTATTTCTAAAGCACCCACCCTAACTTCCTATCGAAGCCCAACTTACGATCCCTTCCAGTATGCAGCAACCACTCCGAAACCCCCTCATCTTTACGTTCCACCCCTCCGTACCCAGGCTCGGCAAACTAATCATGGAGACCACTTTCCACCTCGTAGACTCTACAGTTATTCCTAAAGCACCCACCCTAACTTCCTATCGAAGCCCAACTTACGATCTTTTCCAGTATGCAGCAACCACTCCGAAACCCCCTCATCTTTACGTTCCACCCCTCCGTACCCAGGCTCGGCAAACTAATCATGGAGACCACTTTCCACCTCGTAGACTCTACAGTTATTTCTAAAGCACCCACCCTAACTTCCTATCGAAGCCCAGCTTACGATCCCTTCCAGTATGCAGCAACCACTCCGAAACCCCCTCATCTTTACGTTCCACCCCTCCGTACCCAGGCTCGGCAAACTAATCATGGAGACCACTTTCCACCTCGTAGACTCTACAGTTATTTCTAAAGCACCCACCCTAACTTCCTATCGAAGCCCAACTTACGATCCCTTCCAGTATGCAGCAACCATTCCGAAACCCCCTCATCTTTACGTTCCACCCCTCCGTACCCAGGCTCGGCAAACTAATCATGGAGACCACTTTCCACCTCGTAGACTCTGCAGTTATTTCTAAAGCACCCACCCTAACTTCCTATCGAAGCCCAACTTACGATCCCTTTCAGTATGCAGCAACCACTCCGAAACCCCCTCATCTTTACGTTCCACCCCTCCGTACCCAGGCTCGGCAAACTAATCATGGAGACCACTTTCCACCTCGTAGACTCTGCAGTTATTTCTAAAGCACCCACCCTAACTTCCTATCGACAGCCCAACTTACGATCCCTTCCAGTATGCAGCAACCACTCCGAAACCCCCTCATCTTTACGTTCCATCCCTCCATACCCAGGCTCGGCAAACTAATCATGGAGACCACTTTCCACCTCGTAGACTCTACAGTTATTTCTAAAGCACCCACCCTAACTTCCTATCGACAGCCCAACATCAATCCCTTCAGTATGCAGCAACCACTCCGAAACCCCCTCATCTTTACGTTCCATCCCTCCATACCCAGGCTCGGCAAACTAATCATGGAGACCACTTTCCACCTCGTAGACTCTACAGTTATTTCTAATGCACCCACCCTAACTTCCTATCGACAGCCCAACATACAATCCCTTCAGTATGCAGCAACCACTCTGAAACCCCCTCATCTTTACGTTCCATCCCTCCATACCCAGGCTCGGCAAACTAATCATGGAGACCACTTTCCACCTCGTAGACTCTGCAGTTATTTCTAAAGCACCCACCCTAACTTCCTATCGACAGCCCAACTTACGATCCCTTCCAGTATGCAGCAACCACTCCGAAACCCCCTCATCTTTACGTTCCATCCCTCCATACCCAGGCTCGGCAAACTAATCATGGAGACCACTTTCCACCTCGTAGACTCTACAGTTATTTCTAAAGCACCCACCCTAACTTCCTATCGACAGCCCAACATACAATCCCTTCAGTATGCAGCAACCACTCCGAAACCCCCTCATCTTCACGGTCCATCCCTCCATACCCAGCCTCGGCAAACTAATCATGGAGACCACTTTCCACCTCATAGACTCTACAGTTATTTCTAAAGCACCCACCCTAACTTCCTATCGAAGCCCAACTTACGATCCCTTCCAGTATGCAGCAACCACTCCGAAACCCCCTCATCTTCACGGTCCATCCCTCCGTACCCAGGCTCGGCAAACTAATCATGGAGACCACTTTCCACCTCGTAGACTCTGCAGTTATTTCTAAAGCACCCACCCTAACTTCCTATCGACAGCCCAACTTACGATCCCTTCCAGTATGCAGCAACCACTCCGAAACCCCCTCATCTTTACGTTCCATCCCTCCATACCCAGGCTCGGCAAACTAATCATGGAGACCACTTTCCACCTCGTAGACTCTGCAGTTATTTCTAAAGCACCCACCCTAACTTCCTATCGACAGCCCAACTTACGATCCCTTCCAGTATGCAGCAACCACTCCGAAACCCCCTCATCTTTACGTTCCATCCCTCCATACCCAGGCTCGGCGAACTAATCATGGAGACCACTTTCCACCTCGTAGACTCTGCAGTTATTTCTAAAGCACCCACCCTAACTTCCTATCGACAGCCCAACATACAATCCCTTCAGTATGCAGCAACCACTCCGAAACCCCCTCATCTTTACGTTCCATCCCTCCATACCCAGGCTCGGCAAACTAATCATGGAGACCACTTTCCACCTCGTAGACTCTGCAGTTATTTCTAAAGCACCCACCCTAACTTCCTATCGACAGCCCAACTTACGATCCCTTCAGTATGCAGCAACCACTCCGAAACCCCCTCATCTTTACGTTCCATCCCTCCTTACCCAGGCTCGGCATACTAATCATGGAGACCACTTTCCACCTCGTAGACTCTGCAGTTATTTCTAAAGCACCCACCCTAACTTCCTATCGACAGCCCAACATACAATCCCTTCAGCATGCAGCAACCACTCCGAAACCCCCTCATCTTTACGTTCCATCCCTCCATACCCAGGCTCGGCAAACTAATCATGGAGACCACTTTCCACCTCGTAGACCCTGCAGTTATTTCTAAAGCACCCACCCTAACTTCCTATCGACAGCCCAACTTACGATCCCTTCCAGTATGCAGCAACCACTCCGAAACCCCCTCATCTTTACGTTCCATCCCTCCATACCCAGGCTCGGCAAACTAATCATGGAGACCACTTCCCACCTCATAGACTCTACAGTTATTTCTAAAGCACCCACCCTAACTTCCTATCGACAGCCCAACATACAATCCCTTCAGTATGCAGCAACCACTCCGAAACCCCCTCATCTTTACGTTCCATCCCTCCATACCCAGGCTCGGCAAACTAATCATGGAGACCACTTTCCACCTCGTAGACTCTGCAGTTATTTCTAAAGCACCCACCCTAACTTCCTATCGACAGCCCAACTTACGATCACTTCCAGTATGCAGCAACCACTCCGAAACCCCCTCCTCTTTACGTTCCATCCCTCCATACCCAGGCTCGGCAAACTAATCATGGAGACCACTTTCCACCTCGTAGACTCTGCAGTTATTTCTAAAGCACCCACCCTAACTTCCTATCGACAGCCCAACATACAATCCCTTCAGTATGCAGCAACCACTCCGAAACCCCCTCATCTTTACGTTCCATCCCTCCATACCCAGCCTCGGCAAACTAATCATGGAGACCACTTCCCACCTCATAGACTCTGCAGTTATTTCTAAAGCACCCACCCTAACTTCCTATCGAAGCCCAACTTACGATCCCTTCCAGTATGCAGCAACCACTCCGAAACCCCCTCATCTTTACGTTCCATCCCTCCATACCCAGGCTCGGCAAACTAATCATGGAGACCACTTTCCACCTCGTAGACTCTGCAGTTATTTCTAAAGCACCCACCCTAACTTCCTATCGACAGCCCAACTTACGATCCCTTCCAGTATGCAGCAACCACTCCGAAACCCCCTCATCTTTACGTTCCATCCCTCCATACCCAGGCTCGGCAAACTAATCATGGAGACCACTTTCCACCTCGTAGACTCTACAGTTATTTCTAAAGCACCCACCCTAACTTCCTATCGAAGCCCAACTTACGATCCCTTCCAGTATGCAGCAACCACTCCGAAACCCCCTCATCTTTACGTTCCATCCCTCCATACCCAGCCTCGGCAAACTAATCATGGAGACCACTTTCCACCTCGTAGACTCTGCAGTTATTTCTAAAGCACCCACCCTAACTTCCTATCGACAGCCCAACTTACGATCCCTTTCAGTATGCAGCAACCACTCCGAAACCCCCTCATCTTTACGTTCCATCCCTCCATACCCGGCTCGGCAAACTAATCATGGAGACCACTTTCCACCTCGTAGACTCTGCAGTTATTTCTAAAGCACCCACCCTAACTTCCTATCGACAGCCCAACTTACGATCCTTTCCAGTATGCAGCAACCACTCCGAAACCCCCTCATCTTTACGTTCCACTCCTCCATACCCAGCCTCGGCAAACTAATCATGGAGACCACTTTCCACCTCGTAGACTCTGCAGTTATTTCTAAAGCACCCACCCTAACTTCCTATCGACAGCCCAACTTACGATCCCTTTCAGTATGCAGCAACCACTCCGAAACCCCCACATCTTTACGTTCCATCCCTCCATACCCAGGCTCGGCAAACTAATCATGGAGACCACTTTCCACCTCGTAGACTCTGCAGTTATTTCTAAAGCACCCACCCTAACTTCCTATCGACAGCCCAACATATAATCCCTTCAGTATGCAGCAACCGCTCCGAAACCCCCTCATCTTTACGTTCCATCCCTCCATACCCAGCCTCGGCAAACTAATCATGGAGACCACTTTCCACCTCGTAGACTCTGCAGTTATTTCTAAAGCACCCACCCTAACTTCCTATCGACAGCCCAACTTACGATCCCTTTCAGTATGCAGCAACCACTCCGAAACCCCCTCATCTTTACGTTCCATCCCTCCATACCCAGGCTCGGCAAACTAATCATGGAGACCACTTTCCACCTCGTAGACTCTGCAGTTATTTCTAAAGCACCCACCCTAACTTCCTATCGACAGCCCAACATACAATCCCTTCAGTATGCAGCAACCGCTCCGAAACCCCCTCATCTTTACGTTCCATCCCTCCATACCCAGGCTCGGCAAACTAATCATGGAGACCACTTTCCACCTCGTAGACTCTGCAGTTATTTCTAAAGCACCCACCCTAACTTCCTATCGACAGCCCAACTTACGATCCCTTTCAGTATGCAGCAACCACTCCGAAACCCCCTCATCTTTACGTTCCATCCCTCCATACCCAGCCTCGGCAAACTAATCATGGAGACCACTTCCCACCTCATAGACTCTACAGTTATTTCTAAAGCACCCACCCTAACTTCCTATCGACAGCCCAACATACAATCCCTTCAGTATGCAGCAACCGCTCCGAAACCCCCTCATCTTTACGTTCCATCCCTCCATACCCAGGCTCGGCAAACTAGTCATGGAGACCACTTTCCACCTCGTAGACTCTGCAGTTATTTCTAAAGCACCCACCCTAACTTCCTATCGACAGCCCAACTTACGATCCCTTTCAGTATGCAGCAACCACTCCGAAACCCCCTCATCTTTACGTTCCATCCCTCCATACCCAGGCTCGGCAAACTAATCATGGAGACCACTTTCCACCTCGTAGACTCTGCAGTTATTTCTAAAGCACCCACCCTAACTTCCTATCGACAGCCCAACATACAATCCCTTCAGTATGCAGCAGCCGCTCCGAAACCCCCTCATCTTTACGTTCCATCCCTCCATACCCAGGCTCGGCAAACTAATCATGGAGACCACTTTCCACCTCGTAGACTCTGCAGTTATTTCTAAAGCACCCACCCTAACTTCCTATCGACAGCCCAACTTACGATCCCTTTCAGTATGCAGCAACCACTCCGAAACCCACTCATCTTTACGTTCCATCCCTCCATACCCAGCCTCGGCAAACTAATCATGGAGACCACTTCCCACCTCATAGACTCTACAGTTATTTCTAAAGCACCCACCCTAACTTCCTATCGTCAGCCCAACATACAATCCCTTCAGTATGCAGCAACCGCTCCGAAACCCCCTCATCTTTACGTTCCATCCCTCCATACCCAGGCTCGGCAAACTAATCATGGAGACCACTTTCCACCTCGTAGACTCTGCAGTTATTTCTAAAGCACCCACCCTAACTTCCTATCGACAGCCCAACATATAATCCCTTCAGTATGCAGCAACCGCTCCGAAACCCCCTCATCTTTACGTTCCATCCCTCCATACCCAGCCTCGGCAAACTAATCATGGAGACCACTTTCCACCTCGTAGACTCTGCAGTTATTTCTAAAGCACCCACCCTAACTTCCTATCGACAGCCCAACTTACGATCCCTTTCAGTATGCAGCAACCACTCCGAAACCCCCTCATCTTTACGTTCCATCCCTCCATACCCAGGCTCGGCAAACTAATCATGGAGACCACTTTCCACCTCGTAGACTCTGCAGTTATTTCTAAAGCACCCACCCTAACTTCCTATCGACAGCCCAACATACAATCCCTTCAGTATGCAGCAACCGCTCCGAAACCCCCTCATCTTTACGTTCCATCCCTCCATACCCAGGCTCGGCAAACTAATCATGGAGACCACTTTCCACCTCGTAGACTCTGCAGTTATTTCTAAAGCACCCACCCTAACTTCCTATCGACAGCCCAACTTACGATCCCTTTCAGTATGCAGCAACCACTCCGAAACCCCCTCATCTTTACGTTCCATCCCTCCATACCCAGCCTCGGCAAACTAATCATGGAGACCACTTCCCACCTCATAGACTCTACAGTTATTTCTAAAGCACCCACCCTAACTTCCTATCGACAGCCCAACATGCAATCCCTTCAGTATGCAGCAACCGCTCCGAAACCCCCTCATCTTTACGTTCCATCCCTCCATACCCAGGCTCGGCAAACTAGTCATGGAGACCACTTTCCACATCGTAGACTCTGCAGTTATTTCTAAAGCACCCACCCTAACTTCCTATCGACAGCCCAACATACAATCCCTTCAGTATGCAGCAACCACTCCGAAACCCCCTCATCTTTACGTTCCATCCCTCCATACCCAGCCTCGGCAAACTAATCATGGAGACCACTTCCCACCTCATAGACTCTACAGTTATTTCTAAAGCACCCACCCTAACTTCCTATCGACAGCCCAACTTACGATCCCTTCCAGTATGCAGCAACCACTCCGAGACCCCCTCATCTTTACGTTCCATCCCTCCATACCCAGGCTCGGCAAACTAATCATGGAGACCACTTTCCACCTCGTAGACTCTGCAGTTATTTCTAAAGCACCCACCCTAACTTCCTATCGACAGCCCAACATACAATCCCTTCAGTATGCAGCAACCACTCCGAAACCCCCTCATCTTTACGTTCCATCCCTCCATACCCTGCCTCGGCAAACTAATCATGGAGACCACTTCCCACCTCATAGACTCTACAGTTATTTCTAAAGCACCCACCCTAACTTCCTATCGACAGCCCAACATACAATCCCTTCAGTATGCAGCAACCACTCCGAAACCCCCTCATCTTTACGTTCCATCCCTCCATACCCAGGCTCGGCAAACTAATCATGGAGACCACTTTCCACCTCGTAGACTCTACAGTTATTTCTAAAGCACCCACCCTAACTTCCTATCGACAGCCCAACTTACGATCCCTTCCAGCATGCAGCAACCACTCCGAAACCCCCTCATCTTTACATTCCATCCCTCCATACCCAGGCTCCGCAAACTAATCATGGAGACCAGTTTCCACCTCGTAGACTCTGCAGTTATTTCTAAAGCACCCACCCTAACTTCCTATCGACAGCCCAACTTACGATCCCTTTCAGTATGCAGCAACCACTCCGAAACCCCCTCATCTTTACGTTCCATCCCTCCATACCCAGGCTCGGCAAACTAATCATGGAGACCACTTTCCACCTCGTAGACTCTGCAGTTATTTCTAAAGCACCCACCCTAACTTCCTATCGACAGCCCAACTTACGATCCCTTCAGTATGCAGCAACCACTCCGAAACCCCCTCATCTTTACGTTCCATCCCTCCATACCCGGCTCGGCAAACTAATCATGGAGACCACTTTCCACCTCGTAGACTCTGCAGTTATTTCTAAAGCACCCACCCTAACTTCCTATCGACAGCCCAACATACAATCCCTTCAGTATGCAGCAACCACTCCGAAACCCCCTCATCTTTACGTTCCATCCCTCCATACCCAGGCTCGGCAAACTAATCATGGAGACCACTTTCCACCTCGTAGACTCTGCAGTTATTTCTAAAGCACCCACCCTAACTTCCTATCGAAGCCCAACTTACGATCCCTTCCAGTATGCAGCAACCACTCCGAAACCCCCTCATCTTTACGTTCCATCCCTCCATACCCAGGCTCGGCAAACTAATCATGGAGACCACTTCCCACCTCATAGACTCTACAGTTATTTCTAAAGCACCCACCCTAACTTCCTATCGACAGCCCAACATACAATCCCTTCAGTATGCAGCAACCACTCCGAAACCCCCTCATCTTTACGTTCCATCCCTCCATACCCAGGCTCGGCAAACTAATCATGGAGACCACTTTCCACCTCGTAGACTCTGCAGTTATTTCTAAAGCACCCACCCTAACTTCCTATCGACAGCCCAACTTACGATCCCTTCCAGTATGCAGCAACCACTCCGAAACCCCCTCATCTTTACGTTCCATCCCTCCATACCCAGGCTCGGCAAACTAATCATGGAGACCACTTTCCACCTCGTAGACTCTGCAGTTATTTCTAAAGCACCCACCCTAACTTCCTATCGACAGCCCAACATACAATCCCTTCAGTATGCAGCAACCACTCCGAAACCCCCTCATCTTTACGTTCCATCCCTCCATACCCAGCCTCGGCAAACTAATCATGGAGACCACTTTCCACCTCGTAGACTCTACAGTTATTTCTAAAGCACCCACCCTGACTTCCTATCGAAGCCCAACTTACGATCCCTTCCAGTATGCAGCAACCACTCCGAAACCCCCTCATCTTTACGTTCCATCCCTCCATACCCAGGCTCGGCAAACTAATCATGGAGACCACTTTCCACCTCGTAGACTCTACAGTTATTTCTAAAGCACCCACCCTAACTTCCTATCGAAGCCCAACTTACGATCCCTTCCAGTATGCAGCAACCACTCCGAAACCCCCTCATCTTTAGGTTCCACCCTTCCGTACCCAGGCTCGACAAACTAATCATGGAGACCACTTTCCACCTCGTAGACTCTACAGTTATTTCTAAAGCACCCACCCTAACTTCCTATCGAAGCCCAACTTACGATCCCTTCCAGTATGCAGCAACCACTCCGAAACCCCCTCATCTTTACGTTCCACCCCTCCGTACCCAGGCTCGGCAAACTAATCATGGAGACCACTTTCCACCTCGTAGACTCTACAGTTATTTCTAAAGCACCCACCCTAACTTCCTATCGACAGCCCAACTTACGATCCCTTCCAGTATGCAGCAACCACTCCGAAACCCCCTCATCTTTACGTTCCATCCCTCCATACCCAGGCTCGGCAAACTAATCATGGAGACCACTTTCCACCTCGTAGACTCTACAGTTATTTCTAAAGCACCCACCCTAACTTCCTATCGAAGCCCAACTTACGATCCCTTCCAGTATGCAGCAACCACTCCGAAACCCCCTCATCTTTACGTTCCACCCCTCCATACCCAGGCTCGGCAAACTAATCATGGAGACCACTTTCCACCTCGTAGACTCTACAGTTATTTCTAAAGCACCCACCCTAACTTCCTATCGACAGCCCAACTTACGATCCCTTCCAGTATGCAGCAACCACTCCGAAACCCCCTCATCTTTACGTTCCATCCCTCCATACCCAGGCTTGGCAAACTAATCATGGAGACCACTTTCCACCTCGTAGACTCTACAGTTATTTCTAAAGCACCCACCCTAACTTCCTATCGAAGCCCAACTTACGATCCCTTCCAGTATGCAGCAACCACTCCGAAACACCCTCATCTTTACGTTCCACCCCTCCGTACCCAGGCTCGGCAAACTAATCATGGAGACCACTTTCCACCTCGTAGACTCTACAGTTATTTCTAAAGCACCCACCCTAACTTCCTATCGAAGCCCAACTTACGATCCCTTCCAGTATGCAGCAACCACTCCGAAACCCCCTCATCTTTACGTTCCACCCCTCCGTACCCAGGCTCGGCAAACTAATCATGGAGACCACTTTCCACCTCGTAGACTCTACAGTTATTTCTAAAGCACCCACCCTAACTTCCTATCGAAGCCCAACTTACGATTCCTTCCAGTATGCAGCAACCACTCCGAAACCCCCTCATCTTTACGTTCCACCCCTCCGTACCCAGGCTCGGCAAACTAATCATGGAGACCACTTTCCACCTCGTAGACTCTACAGTTATTTCTAAAGCACCCACCCTAACTTCCTATCGAAGCCCAACTTACGATCCCTTCCAGTATGCAGCAACCATTCCGAAACCCCCTCATCTTTACGTTCCATCCCTCCATACCCAGGCTCGGCAAACTAATCATGGAGACCACTTTCCACCTCGTAGACTCTACAGTTATTTCTAAAGCACCCACCCTAACTTCCTATCGAAGCCCAACTTACGATCCCTTCCAGTATGCAGCAACCACTCCGAAACCCCCTCATCTTTACGTTCCACCCCTCCGTACCCAGGCTCGGCAAACTAATCATGGAGACCACTTTCCACCTCGTAGACTCTACAGTTATTTCTAAAGCACCCACCCTAACTTCCTATCGAAGCCCAACTTACGATCTTTTCCAGTATGCAGCAACCACTCCGAAACCCCCTCATCTTTACGTTCCACCCCTCCGTACCCAGGCTCGGCAAACTAATCATGGAGACCACTTTCCACCTCGTAGACTCTACAGTTATTTCTAAAGCACCCACCCTAACTTCCTATCGAAGCCCAGCTTACGATCCCTTCCAGTATGCAGCAACCACTCCGAAACCCCCTCATCTTTACGTTCCACCCCTCCGTACCCAGGCTCGGCAAACTAATCATGGAGACCACTTTCCACCTCGTAGACTCTACAGTTATTTCTAAAGCACCCACCCTAACTTCCTATCGAAGCCCAACTTACGATCCCTTCCAGTATGCAGCAACCATTCCGAAACCCCCTCATCTTTACGTTCCACCCCTCCGTACCCAGGCTCGGCAAAGTAATCATGGAGACCACTTTCCACCTCGTAGACTCTACAGTTATTTCTAAAGCACCCACCCTAACTTCCTATCGAAGCCCAACTTACGATCTTTTCCAGTATGCAGCAACCACTCCGAAACCCCCTCATCTTTACGTTCCACCCCTCCGTACCCAGGCTCGGCAAACTAATCATGGAGACCACTTTCCACCTCGTAGACTCTACAGTTATTTCTAAAGCACCCACCCTAACTTCCTATCGAAGCCCAACTTACGATCCCTTCCAGTATGCAGCAACCATTCCGAAACCCCCTCATCTTTACGTTCCACCCCTCCGTACCCAGGCTCGGCAAAGTAATCATGGAGACCACTTTCCACCTCGTAGACTCTGCAGTTATTTCTGAAGCACCCACCCTAACTTCCTATCGAAGCCCAACTTACGATCCCTTTCAGTATGCAGCAACCACTCCGAAACCCCCTCATCTTTACGTTCCACCCCTCCGTACCCAGGCTCGGCAAACTAATCATGGAGACCACTTTCCACCTCGTAGACTCTACAGTTATTTCTAAAGCACCCACCCTAACTTCCTATCGAAGCCCAACTTACGATCCCTTCCAGTATGCAGCAACCACTCCGAAACCCCCTCATCTTTACGTTCCACCCCTCCGTACCCAGGCTCGGCAAACTAATCATGGAGACCACTTTCCACCTCGTAGACTCTACAGTTATTTCTAAAGCACCCACCCTGACTTCCTATCGAAGCCCAACTTACGATCCCTTCCAGTATGCAGCAACCACTCCGAAACCCCCTCATCTTTACGTTCCATCCCTCCATACCCAAGCTCGGCAAACTAATCATGGAGACCACTTTCCACCTCGTAGACTCTACAGTTATTTCTAAAGCACCCACCCTAACTTCCTATCGAAGCCCAACTTACGATCCCTTCCAGTATGCAGCAACCACTCCGAAACCCCCTCATCTTTAGGTTCCACCCCTCCGTACCCAGGCTCGGCAAACTAATCATGGAGACCACTTTCCACCTCGTAGACTCTACACTTATTTCTAAAGCACCCACCCTAACTTCCTATCGAAGCCCAACTTACGATCCCTTCCAGTATGCAGCAACCACTCCGAAACCCCCTCATCTTTACGTTCCATCCCTCCATACCCAGGCTCGGCAAACTAATCATGGAGACCACTTTCCACCTCGTAGACTCTACAGTTATTTCTAAAGCACCCACCCTAACTTCCTATCGAAGCCCAACTTACGATCCCTTCCAGTATGCAGCAACCACTCCGAAACCCCCTCATCTTTACGTTCCACCCCTCCGTACCCAGGCTCGGCAAACTAATCATGGAGACCACTTTCCACCTCGTAGACTCTACAGTTATTTCTAAAGCACCCACCCTAACTTCCTATCGACAGCCCAACTTACGATCCCTTCCAGTATGCAGCAACCACTCCGAAACCCCCTCATCTTTACGTTCCATCCCTCCATACCCAGGCTCGGCAAACTAATCATGGAGACCACTTTCCACCTCGTAGACTCTACAGTTATTTCTAAAGCACCCACCCTAACTTCCTATCGAAGCCCAACTTACGATCCCTTCCAGTATGCAGCAACCACTCCGAAACCCCCTCATCTTTACGTTCCACCCCTCCATACCCAGGCTCGGCAAACTAATCATGGAGACCACTTTCCACCTCGTAGACTCTACAGTTATTTCTAAAGCACCCACCCTAACTTCCTATCGAAGCCCAACTTACGATCCCTTCCAGTATGCAGCAACCACTCCGAAACCCCCTCATCTTTACGTTCCACCCCTCCGTACCCAGGCTCGGCAAACTAATCATGGAGACCACTTTCCACCTCGTAGACTCTACAGTTATTTCTAAAGCACCCACCCTAACTTCCTATCGAAGCCCAACTTACGATCCCTTCCAGTATGCAGCAACCACTCCGAAACCCCCTCATCTTTACGTTCCACCCCTCCGTACCCAGGCTCGGCAAACTAATCATGGAGACCACTTTCCACCTCGTAGACTCTACAGTTATTTCTAAAGCACCCACCCTAACTTCCTATCGAAGCCCAACTTACGATCCCTTCCAGTATGCAGCAACCATTCCGAAACCCCCTCATCTTTACGTTCCATCCCTCCGTACCCAGGCTCGGCAAACTAATCATGGAGACCACTTTCCACCTCGTAGACTCTACAGTTATTTCTAAAGCACCCACCCTAACTTCCTATCGAAGCCCAACTTACGATCCCTTCCAGTATGCAGCAACCACTCCGAAACCCCCTCATCTTTACGTTCCACCCCTCCGTACCCAGGCTCGGCAAACTAATCATGGAGACCACTTTCCACCTCGTAGACTCTACAGTTATTTCTAAAGCACCCACCCTAACTTCCTATCGAAGCCCAACTTACGATCTTTTCCAGTATGCAGCAACCACTCCGAAACCCCCTCATCTTTACGTTCCACCCCTCCGTACCCAGGCTCGGCAAACTAATCATGGAGACCACTTTCCACCTCGTAGACTCTACAGTTATTTCTAAAGCACCCACCCTAACTTCCTATCGAAGCCCAGCTTACGATCCCTTCCAGTATGCAGCAACCACTCCGAAACCCCCTCATCTTTACGTTCCACCCCTCCGTACCCAGGCTCGGCAAACTAATCATGGAGACCACTTTCCACCTCGTAGACTCTACAGTTATTTCTAAAGCACCCACCCTAACTTCCTATCGAAGCCCAACTTACGATCCCTTCCAGTATGCAGCAACCATTCCGAAACCCCCTCATCTTTACGTTCCACCCCTCCGTACCCAGGCTCGGCAAAGTAATCATGGAGACCACTTTCCACCTCGTAGACTCTACAGTTATTTCTAAAGCACCCACCCTAACTTCCTATCGAAGCCCAACTTACGATCTTTTCCAGTATGCAGCAACCACTCCGAAACCCCCTCATCTTTACGTTCCACCCCTCCGTACCCAGGCTCGGCAAACTAATCATGGAGACCACTTTCCACCTCGTAGACTCTACAGTTATTTCTAAAGCACCCACCCTAACTTCCTATCGAAGCCCAACTTACGATCCCTTCCAGTATGCAGCAACCATTCCGAAACCCCCTCATCTTTACGTTCCACCCCTCCGTACCCAGGCTCGGCAAAGTAATCATGGAGACCACTTTCCACCTCGTAGACTCTGCAGTTATTTCTGAAGCACCCACCCTAACTTCCTATCGAAGCCCAACTTACGATCCCTTTCAGTATGCAGCAACCACTCCGAAACCCCCTCATCTTTACGTTCCACCCCTCCGTACCCAGGCTCGGCAAACTAATCATGGAGACCACTTTCCACCTCGTAGACTCTACAGTTATTTCTAAAGCACCCACCCTAACTTCCTATCGAAGCCCAACTTACGATCCCTTCCAGTATGCAGCAACCACTCCGAAACCCCCTCATCTTTACGTTCCACCCCTCCGTACCCAGGCTCGGCAAACTAATCATGGAGACCACTTTCCACCTCGTAGACTCTACAGTTATTTCTAAAGCACCCACCCTGACTTCCTATCGAAGCCCAACTTACGATCCCTTCCAGTATGCAGCAACCACTCCGAAACCCCCTCATCTTTACGTTCCATCCCTCCATACCCAAGCTCGGCAAACTAATCATGGAGACCACTTTCCACCTCGTAGACTCTACAGTTATTTCTAAAGCACCCACCCTAACTTCCTATCGAAGCCCAACTTACGATCCCTTCCAGTATGCAGCAACCACTCCGAAACCCCCTCATCTTTAGGTTCCACCCCTCCGTACCCAGGCTCGGCAAACTAATCATGGAGACCACTTTCCACCTCGTAGACTCTACACTTATTTCTAAAGCACCCACCCTAACTTCCTATCGAAGCCCAACTTACGATCCCTTCCAGTATGCAGCAACCACTCCGAAACCCCCTCATCTTTACGTTCCATCCCTCCATACCCAGGCTCGGCAAACTAATCATGGAGACCACTTTCCACCTCGTAGACTCTACAGTTATTTCTAAAGCACCCACCCTAACTTCCTATCGAAGCCCAACTTACGATCCCTTCCAGTATGCAGCAACCACTCCGAAACCCCCTCATCTTTACGTTCCACCCCTCCGTACCCAGGCTCGGCAAACTAATCATGGAGACCACTTTCCACCTCGTAGACTCTACAGTTATTTCTAAAGCACCCACCCTAACTTCCTATCGACAGCCCAACTTACGATCCCTTCCAGTATGCAGCAACCACTCCGAAACCCCCTCATCTTTACGTTCCATCCCTCCATACCCAGGCTCGGCAAACTAATCATGGAGACCACTTTCCACCTCGTAGACTCTACAGTTATTTCTAAAGCACCCACCCTAACTTCCTATCGAAGCCCAACTTACGATCCCTTCCAGTATGCAGCAACCACTCCGAAACCCCCTCATCTTTACGTTCCACCCCTCCATACCCAGGCTCGGCAAACTAATCATGGAGACCACTTTCCACCTCGTAGACTCTACAGTTATTTCTAAAGCACCCACCCTAACTTCCTATCGAAGCCCAACTTACGATCCCTTCCAGTATGCAGCAACCACTCCGAAACCCCCTCATCTTTACGTTCCATCCCTCCATACCCAGGCTTGGCAAACTAATCATGGAGACCACTTTCCACCTCGTAGACTCTACAGTTATTTCTAAAGCACCCACCCTAACTTCCTATCGAAGCCCAACTTACGATCCCTTCCAGTATGCAGCAACCACTCCGAAACCCCCTCATCTTTACGTTCCACCCCTCCGTACCCAGGCTCGGCAAACTAATCATGGAGACCACTTTCCACCTCGTAGACTCTACAGTTATTTCTAAAGCACCCACCCTAACTTCCTATCGAAGCCCAACTTACGATCCCTTCCAGTATGCAGCAACCACTCCGAAACCCCCTCATCTTTACGTTCCACCCCTCCGTACCCAGGCTCGGCAAACTAATCATGGAGACCACTTTCCACCTCGTAGACTCTACAGTTATTTCTAAAGCACCCACCCTAACTTCCTATCGAAGCCCAACTTACGATCCCTTCCAGTATGCAGCAACCACTCCGAAACCCCCTCATCTTTACGTTCCACCCCTCCGTACCCAGGCTCGGAAACTAATCATGGAGACCACTTTCCACCTCGTAGACTCTACAGTTATTTCTAAAGCACCCACCCTAACTTCCTATCGAAGCCCAACTTACGATCCCTTCCAGTATGCAGCAACCATTCCGAAACCCCCTCATCTTTACGTTCCATCCCTCCATACCCAGGCTCGGCAAACTAATCATGGAGACCACTTTCCACCTCGTAGACTCTACAGTTATTTCTAAAGCACCCACCCTAACTTCCTATCGAAGCCCAACTTACGATCCCTTCCAGTATGCAGCAACCACTCCGAAACCCCCTCATCTTTACGTTCCACCCCTCCGTACCCAGGCTCGGCAAACTAATCATGGAGACCACTTTCCACCTCGTAGACTCTACAGTTATTTCTAAAGCACCCACCCTAACTTCCTATCGAAGCCCAACTTACGATCTTTTCCAGTATGCAGCAACCACTCCGAAACCCCCTCATCTTTACGTTCCACCCCTCCGTACCCAGGCTCGGCAAACTAATCATGGAGACCACTTTCCACCTCGTAGACTCTACAGTTATTTCTGAAGCACCCACCCTAACTTCCTATCGAAGCCCAGCTTACGATCCCTTCCAGTATGCAGCAACCACTCCGAAACCCCCTCATCTTTACGTTCCACCCCTCCGTACCCAGGCTCGGCAAACTAATCATGGAGACCACTTTCCACCTCGTAGACTCTACAGTTATTTCTAAAGCACCCACCCTAACTTCCTATCGAAGCCCAACTTACGATCCCTTGCAGTATGCAGCAACCATTCCGAAACCCCCTCATCTTTACGTTCCACCCCTCCGTACCCAGGCTCGGCAAACTAATCATGGAGACCACTTTCCACCTCGTAGACTCTGCAGTTATTTCTAAAGCACCCACCCTAACTTCCTATCGAAGCCCAACTTACGATCCCTTTCAGTATGCAGCAACCACTCCGAAACCCCCTCATCTTTACGTTCCACCCCTCCGTACCCAGGCTCGGCAAACTAATCATGGAGACCACTTTCCACCTCGTAGACTCTGCAGTTATTTCTAAAGCACCCACCCTAACTTCCTATCGACAGCCCAACTTACGATCCCTTCCAGTATGCAGCAACCACTCCGAAACCCCCTCATCTTTACGTTCCATCCCTCCATACCCAGGCTCGGCAAACTAATCATGGAGACCACTTTCCACCTCGTAGACTCTACAGTTATTTCTAAAGCACCCACCCTAACTTCCTATCGACAGCCCAACATCAATCCCTTCAGTATGCAGCAACCACTCCGAAACCCCCTCATCTTTACGTTCCATCCCTCCATACCCAGGCTCGGCAAACTAATCATGGAGACCACTTTCCACCTCGTAGACTCTAC
This sequence comes from Ixodes scapularis, assembly GCF_016920785.2. Taxonomy (NCBI): domain Eukaryota; kingdom Metazoa; phylum Arthropoda; class Arachnida; order Ixodida; family Ixodidae; genus Ixodes; species Ixodes scapularis. The sequence continues at coordinate 29,695,115 of NW_024609839.1, forward strand.
AGTTATTTCTAATGCACCCACCCTAACTTCCTATCGACAGCCCAACATACAATCCCTTCAGTATGCAGCAACCACTCTGAAACCCCCTCATCTTTACGTTCCATCCCTCCATACCCAGGCTCGGCAAACTAATCATGGAGACCACTTTCCACCTCGTAGACTCTGCAGTTATTTCTAAAGCACCCACCCTAACTTCCTATCGACAGCCCAACTTACGATCCCTTCCAGTATGCAGCAACCACTCCGAAACCCCCTCATCTTTACGTTCCATCCCTCCATACCCAGGCTCGGCAAACTAATCATGGAGACCACTTTCCACCTCGTAGACTCTACAGTTATTTCTAAAGCACCCACCCTAACTTCCTATCGACAGCCCAACATACAATCCCTTCAGTATGCAGCAACCACTCCGAAACCCCCTCATCTTCACGGTCCATCCCTCCATACCCAGCCTCGGCAAACTAATCATGGAGACCACTTTCCACCTCATAGACTCTACAGTTATTTCTAAAGCACCCACCCTAACTTCCTATCGAAGCCCAACTTACGATCCCTTCCAGTATGCAGCAACCACTCCGAAACCCCCTCATCTTCACGGTCCATCCCTCCGTACCCAGGCTCGGCAAACTAATCATGGAGACCACTTTCCACCTCGTAGACTCTGCAGTTATTTCTAAAGCACCCACCCTAACTTCCTATCGACAGCCCAACTTACGATCCCTTCCAGTATGCAGCAACCACTCCGAAACCCCCTCATCTTTACGTTCCATCCCTCCATACCCAGGCTCGGCAAACTAATCATGGAGACCACTTTCCACCTCGTAGACTCTGCAGTTATTTCTAAAGCACCCACCCTAACTTCCTATCGACAGCCCAACTTACGATCCCTTCCAGTATGCAGCAACCACTCCGAAACCCCCTCATCTTTACGTTCCATCCCTCCATACCCAGGCTCGGCGAACTAATCATGGAGACCACTTTCCACCTCGTAGACTCTGCAGTTATTTCTAAAGCACCCACCCTAACTTCCTATCGACAGCCCAACATACAATCCCTTCAGTATGCAGCAACCACTCCGAAACCCCCTCATCTTTACGTTCCATCCCTCCATACCCAGGCTCGGCAAACTAATCATGGAGACCACTTTCCACCTCGTAGACTCTGCAGTTATTTCTAAAGCACCCACCCTAACTTCCTATCGACAGCCCAACTTACGATCCCTTCAGTATGCAGCAACCACTCCGAAACCCCCTCATCTTTACGTTCCATCCCTCCATACCCAGGCTCGGCATACTAATCATGGAGACCACTTTCCACCTCGTAGACTCTGCAGTTATTTCTAAAGCACCCACCCTAACTTCCTATCGACAGCCCAACATACAATCCCTTCAGCATGCAGCAACCACTCCGAAACCCCCTCATCTTTACGTTCCATCCCTCCATACCCAGGCTCGGCAAACTAATCATGGAGACCACTTTCCACCTCGTAGACCCTGCAGTTATTTCTAAAGCACCCACCCTAACTTCCTATCGACAGCCCAACTTACGATCCCTTCCAGTATGCAGCAACCACTCCGAAACCCCCTCATCTTTACGTTCCATCCCTCCATACCCAGGCTCGGCAAACTAATCATGGAGACCACTTTCCACCTCGTAGACTCTACAGTTATTTCTAAAGCACCCACCCTAACTTCCTATCGACAGCCCAACATACAATCCCTTCCAGTATGCAGCAACCACTCCGAAACCCCCTCATCTTTACGTTCCATCCCTCCATACCCAGGCTCGGCAAACTAATCATGGAGACCACTTCCCACCTCGTAGACTCTGCAGTTATTTCTAAAGCACCCACCCTAACTTCCTATCGACAGCCCAACTTACGATCCCTTCCAGTATGCAGCAACCACTCCGAAACCCCCTCATCTTTACGTTCCATCCCTCCATACCCAGGCTCGGCAAACTAATCATGGAGACCACTTCCCACCTCGTAGACTCTGCAGTTATTTCTAAAGCACCCACCCTAACTTCCTATCGACAGCCCAACTTACGATCCCTTCCAGTATGCAGCAACCACTCCGAAACCCCCTCATCTTTACGTTCCATCCCTCCATACCCAGGCTCGGCAAACTAATCATGGAGACCACTTCCCACCTCGTAGACTCTGCAGTTATTTCTAAAGCACCCACCCTAACTTCCTATCGACAGCCCAACTTACGATCCCTTCCAGTATGCAGCAACCACTCCGAAACCCCCTCATCTTTACGTTCCATCCCTCCATACCCAGGCTCGGCAAACTAATCATGGAGACCACTTTCCACCTCGTAGACTCTGCAGTTATTTCTAAAGCACCCACCCTAACTTCCTATCGACAGCCCAACTTACGATCCCTTCAGTATGCAGCAACCACTCCGAAACCCCCTCATCTTTACGTTCCATCCCTCCATACCCAGGCTCGGCAAACTAATCATGGAGACCACTTCCCACCTCGTAGACTCTGCAGTTATTTCTAAAGCACCCACCCTAACTTCCTATCGACAGCCCAACTTACGATCCCTTCCAGTATGCAGCAACCACTCCGAAACCCCCTCATCTTCACGGTCCATCCCTCCATACCCAGGCTCGGCAAACTAATCATGGAGACCACTTTCCACCTCGTAGACTCTGCAGTTATTTCTAAAGCACCCACCCTAACTTCCTATCGACAGCCCAACATACAATCCCTTCAGTATGCAGCAACCACTCCGAAACCCCCTCATCTTTACGTTCCATCCCTCCATACCCAGGCTCGGCAAACTAATCATGGAGACCACTTCCCACCTCGTAGACTCTGCAGTTATTTCTAAAGCACCCACCCTAACTTCCTATCGACAGCCCAACTTACGATCCCTTCCAGTATGCAGCAACCACTCCGAAACCCCCTCATCTTTACGTTCCATCCCTCCATACCCAGGCTCGGCAAACTAATCATGGAGACCACTTTCCACCTCGTAGACTCTGCAGTTATTTCTAAAGCACCCACCCTAACTTCCTATCGACAGCCCAACTTACGATCCCTTCCAGTATGCAGCAACCACTCCGAAACCCCCTCATCTTTACGTTCCATCCCTCCATACCCAGGCTCGGCGAACTAATCATGGAGACCACTTTCCACCTCGTAGACTCTGCAGTTATTTCTAAAGCACCCACCCTAACTTCCTATCGACAGCCCAACATACAATCCCTTCAGTATGCAGCAACCACTCCGAAACCCCCTCATCTTTACGTTCCATCCCTCCATACCCAGGCTCGGCGAACTAATCATGGAGACCACTTTCCACCTCGTAGACTCTGCAGTTATTTCTAAAGCACCCACCCTAACTTCCTATCGACAGCCCAACTTACGATCCCTTCCAGTATGCAGCAACCACTCCGAAACCCCCTCATCTTTATGTTCCATCCCTCCATACCCAGGCTCGGCGAACTAATCATGGAGACCACTTTCCACCTCGTAGACTCTGCAGTTATTTCTAAAGCACCCACCCTAACTTCCTATCGACAGCCCAACTTACGATCCCTTCCAGTATGCAGCAACCACTCCGAAACCCCCTCATCTTTACGTTCCATCCCTCCATACCCAGGCTCGGCGAACTAATCATGGAGACCACTTTCCACCTCGTAGACTCTGCAGTTATTTCTAAAGCACCCACCCTAACTTCCTATCGACAGCCCAACATACAATCCCTTCAGTATGAGCAACCACTCCGAAACCCCCTCATCTTTACGTTCCATCCCTCCATACCCAGGCTCGGCAAACTAATCATGGAGACCACTTTCCACCTCGTAGACTCTGCAGTTATTTCTAAAGCACCCACCCTAACTTCCTATCGACAGCCCAACTTACGATCCCTTCAGTATGCAGCAACCACTCCGAAACCCCCTCATCTTTACGTTCCATCCCTCCATACCCAGGCTGGGCAAACTAATCATGGAGACCACTTTCCACCTCGTAGACTCTGCAGTTATTTCTAAAGCACCCACCCTAACTTCCTATCGACAGCCCAACTTACGATCCCTTCCAGTATGCAGCAACCACTCCGAAACCCCCTCATCTTTACGTTCCATCCCTCCATACCCAGGCTCGGCAAACTAATCATGGAGACCACTTTCCACCTCGTAGACTCTACAGTTATTTCTAAAGCACCCACCCTAACTTCCTATCGACAGCCCAACTTACGATCCCTTCCAGTATGCAGCAACCACTCCGAAACCCCCTCATCTTTACGTTCCATCCCTCCATACCCAGGCTCGGCAAACTAATCATGGAGACCACTTTCCACCTCGTAGACTCTACAGTTATTTCTAAAGCACCCACCCTAACTTCCTATCGACAGCCCAACTTACGATCCCTTTCAGTATGCAGCAACCACTCCGAAACCCCCTCATCTTTACGTTCCATCCCTCCATACCCAGGCTCGGAAAACTAATCATGGAGACCACTTTCCACCTCGTAGACTCTGCAGTTATTTCTAAAGCACCCACCCTAACTTCCTATCGACAGCCCAACTTACGATCCCTTTCAGTATGCAGCAACCACTCCGAAACCCCCTCATCTTTACGTTCCATCCCTCCATACCCAGGCTCGGCAAACTAATCATGGAGACCACTTTCCACCTCGTAGACTCTGCAGTTATTTCTAAAGCACCCACCCTAACTTCCTATCGACAGCCCAACTTACGATCCCTTCCAGTATGCAGCAACCACTCCGAAACCCCCTCATCTTTACGTTCCATCCCTCCATACCCGGGCTCGACAAACTAATCATGGAGACCACTTTCCACCTCGTAGACTCTACAGTTATTTCTAAAGCACCCACCCTAACTTCCTATCGACAACCCAACTTACGATCCCTCCCAGTATGCAGCAACCAGTTCACAAAGCCTCAGACTTTGCTCCCCTGTACCACGCCATGTGGCACTCCGACATGTCTTGTGTGCAAACACACCGGCCCTCCTTCCAACCTGCCAATGAGAATTCCTCCGGCCCTTCAAAAGTGTCACAAATATTAGATAATGCTGCTCCCCACCTAGTGAAGGCACATCTGAGATATGATAATGACCACTGTGCCCAGTTACGCCAAACGCTCAGCGTCGCTAAGACTCCAAGTCCCTTGACTCATCTTTCCATTCGCACTCATGCAAACTTGTTGACAAAATTCCGGAAGTCTACTCGTATCTCTATGCCTATGGTCTCACCTGTAAATCAAGGAAACTAGACACTGTCTTGCCCCTAAATGATGAGGCTGCCGTCCAACGCAATGATGATGTCACCATACGAGAGGATTTACCCCACACTGCCCCTGAACACGTTATCTTATCGAAGGGCCTGTCCTTCGTCCCTGCACTTCAAAGCCGACCTTACCCTTCTTTTGTTTTTACATGTGCACAGCGAACACTTCTTCCGATGCCCACTTCACCCAGCGTCCGTCTAACTTTAATCGCACCATGTTCGACACCGTTAACCCAAAGACTAGTATCCGGACCCTGCTTCCTGCCAAACACCCTGAAACTGACAGTTCAATCAAAGCATGTCGTAGCATCATTGCCAACTCCTCTAGCAAACGAATCTCTAAATACCTGAACTCAACCCCACAAGAAGTTACCGCTCTAAAATCCCTTCGAAACCGCACTAACCTCGTAACCAAGCCAGCCGATAAGGGTGGAAATGTGGTGGTCTGCACTCTGTAACGCCTACCCCTCCCTCAAGTTCACCTCACTGATATCGAAATGCGCTGTCAGCTTCCTAGACTTAAAAGTCACTGGTGACACACCTCTGTGCACTATAAACCCACTGGGAGCCATAGCTACCTTCTTTACTCCTTGATCTATCCTAGATCCCAAATCAATTCTATTCCCTTCTCACAATTCCTTCGCCTCCATAAGATTTGCAGCGACGAAATCGATTTTCGTCTTTAAGACGATGACCTTCTTTTTTACTGAACGTAGTTAACCGCTCGACCTTCTGCGCAATGCGAGCAGTTGCTTCTCCAACATTTCGTGGCACTGCTACTGCGACTCGCATCTTCCGAGTGCTCTAGTGGGGCATGTCGGGCTGCTTCAACGAGCCGAAGCAGCTTCTATGGCTATGTGGCCTTTTCCTTTTCACTCTTGTCAGCTCAGCTGCACATTACTGCTTGTGCCGGCCCTTATACCACTGCTTCGTCGGCCTGTTCTGGAACTCGTGGCACCATCACTGACATTGCCACTAGTCTCGGGTATCTTGGGGTCAATACCAGTGGTAGCCTTGATGCTGGCTGTTGCACTGTCATCATCAGCCTTACACAATTATTTTATTGCTGCTCTTCTAGAAGGTACCTCACACAGGTTGCTTTCTGCGATGCTTTCACACTGCACGTCTGAAAACAAGTGAGGAGAATGTCACAAAAGTGGCCATGGCTGCAAGAAACTGCCACTTATTTAGAGACAGTGATCCCGGGAACTTGTAGATTCCTCTGTAATGTAGCCAACTCACTTTGCCTACTTCTATGGTGGCGCCCAGCAGCAGCTGTTTTCTGGAACACGTAAACAACTCTGCAGCAACTGTATCCAATGTATAGACCTTTTCCGCTTACTCTCGTCCCCGACCGCGAAGTAGGCATATCCGGTATGGGCGACGAAAAAATGTCGAAACGTTTCAACCTGCAAATAGTAAAAAATAGAGGGGAGGCAAAATGAGAATGCGTGATGGTTACGTTTATGTCCTAAATGCCTTCTATTGGCGTGGCGGCGGCAAAACAATGTTTTCGCCCATACTGGAAGTTACAATTCAAGATGGCGGCGCCCTTGCGAAAAAGGTGCTCAATACCTTATTAAACAATTTTTAGGATGTTTTGGAATAAAATTGTGCATGTATCATGTAAACACACGTAGCATATTTCGCTTTGAAACAGTATGGGATTATCCAACATCAAAGAAAGCTAGAAATAGAAACATTGAGAGACTGACTTCACGCAGCATTTCTTTTTATTTCTTTTTGGAGAATGTCAATGGGAATGTAAAAGCCGGTAGGAAGTCATGGTGGCGAATACCTACACTACGTTTATTACAACAGGGAATTTACAAGATTTGTACCACTTAAAGAAAAGTAACCACTTTTTGTCGTCTTGCATTCTTCCCAGAATCTCTACTTCGCGGCAGCCAAGTAAAGATTCAAGTAACTTCGCGAGCTGTTGCCAGAGCAACAAACGCGAAATTTAAAGCGCTGCTAGGCGAAGTAAGCTAGTATAAATCACGACCAAGCCGGTCGTGCGATGAACTCGTTCGAGGTACGCAGTACTCGTTCGAGGTACGCAGTGCTGGGACGACCCACACACACAAAACGAATACTAGACGGCCGTCCGCTCCGCTAATTGTTTCGCGTGCTCCTGTTGGTTATGCCCACCGTGAAAGTTATATCTTACCCAGAAATGTTCCTTGAGGTTTCGGTATTGTGATGGAGTGCGACGTATATCTTGAGAAAACGGAGGGCTTCTAAAATCGCCCATAGGCCGGTGCAGTACCCGCCGTTCCGCTTCTGCTACCGAACACATTCGAGGTGCTCGTGTGCTCGTCTCACCTAGTTTGAGTACGACGTCTCGCGGGACAGGTCGCCTTTTTTTGCCGGGAGGCGCTCCTTCCGACATCGTAAAAACGCGTAAATGGGGAGCGCATCGCAAGTGGAACCAACGAACCGAGAGCCGACCGAGGCGAGCTCGCGACAGGTTCAGCGGTTCAGCGGTTCAGAGCCATTAGGCCTACTGGATAACTGGAGTCGTGAGTAGGTTAAACAATTAGGGACGTAAAGTGCGTGCGAAATACGCGTTAAAGAAATTATTTTCGTAATTAAAACGATATAAAAAATTGTTTCCGCAATATATGCCTTCTTTTTTTAAAACAATCCCGTAATATGTGTCAAGCGCTGCCATCGAGAGTACGCTTTGCGAGCCGTAAATGAGTTTGGGGAACTCTGTTTACCCGAAATGGCATTTAGGTTAAATGCCATTTGAGTTGCCGTGTGGCAGTGCCTAAATGACATTTACACTGAATGTCATTTGGCGTAAATGCCATTTTAGCTGCCGTCTGACAGGGGTATTACTTTTTTTTCTTGCTGCTTGAAGTCAGGACGCGTGAGAAGTGCACGTAGAAAAATAAACGTCCGTGGGTCGTCGCGACCGCGACGCTGTCGGCCATGCTGATTTGATCGTAAGAAGTGCGTAAGACAGCTTCGGAGCTGCCGTAGGATTTCGTCGTAACCTGCGCAAAACTTACGAAAATTTCGTTTCGTGCATACGAATTTGTTCTTAAGTTTTGTCTTACGCAGTTTTGGCGTTAATCGTTTCGTGAATCTAGCCTCTGCACTTCCGAAATTCGCAGGAAAGGTAAGACAGACGCAGACGACGTTGGGAGCAGACGACGTTGCAAAGGAGCAGACGACGCTCAGATAGGGGGTCGCGATCAGCCAATCAGGGCTCGGCGTTCTGACGTCACCGCTACCCCCTGCGCAAGAAGCAGACGAACTTGCCCTTCGCATTGAGCAAACAGACACGTCGTCTGTGTGTTGTGATTTCTATTCTACATGACCGCGCTATAAATATTCAAGAATATTTTATCAACGAACTGTTTAGTTTTATAGGTTTTAGAAACCTCGTTTACCAACGCCAGATCAAGTGTATAGAAATCGCTGCAAAACAATGAATTTTTTCTGGCTTTCCAATTTACTTTTTTTTTAACAATGAGATTAAGATGAGGGCTCTGTGGTACTTTCAGCTTTGGTTATTTATTGTTAACCATACGCATCTTCAATTATGGTTGGTAGATAGTATTAAAACTCTCATATTTTTGCCTAGCTTAACTGCCTTGTTCTCTTCCGACCGCATTGAGCTGCTTGCGCATCAAGAAAAAAGCAGACCAACACTACCAAGTCTATAAAAAAAATGTCTAGAAACAAGTTAGGTACAACTTTGTGAGATTAGAAAACAATCAATAGTCGTAAGAAGATATTAAAGTCGTACATGGCTTCACGCCGCGCGATAACGTCCGCATGTTTCTTCGCATGGTCACCAATTTTTTTATCAAGTCGCAATTAACAAATAAAAATAAGAAAAATTTTGAACCCTATTTATGCTTTCGAAGGTTGATCGAAGCGCGGTCGCATGCTTACATGGGGTCTTGGCCGGTCGTCGGGTCACTGGTTTCGTTTTTTCGCCGCTACCAAGGTGGCAGACGTAGTTCTCGGCGCGCTACTAGATGGCCCTCTACATTTCGCGTATGGTATATTTTTCTCTTCATATTGTTTTTCTCGATCTTCCTATGCTTACGTTCCCTAAACATGTCGAGAGATAACATTTGAAACAAAACAAAAAATATGTCCGGACTCGAGTGCATGGCCATATCTGAGCAAAGTTTATTTAATGACAAACTATGAAGGTAAACTTCAAACTTCTTTTTCATAAGTTGGAAGTTCGTCGACCTTTTAAATTTGACAGGTTTGAAATTTTGAAGATCGTTGAATTTTTTTTTTTAGTGTGATAAGCTCAAAAATGTTTTATGTAGTGTGAAAAGTCTGAAAACAATCGAATTTCCAGACGTCAAAAATTTGAAATCATGAATTGTTTATGTAATAAGTTTGACATTTCAAAACATTGCAAACATTTTGAACCCCTTGTTTTGATCTTCGAACCACAGGTTCGCAAAAAGTTTCCGAAGTTTGTCTCATTGAGATCAATGCTGCAGCTACCCACAATGACTTTTTGTTTTGACATTAGGTTTAAGAGGACGTCTGCTCAGAGAAATGGTTTTTCCTCGGGTAATGTCATGTTCTCAAACTTTCGCAATGTATCCCAACCACTAGTGTCACATTTTCACAGAGTTTGAGCTTTTTGTGATGCATAGTTAATTTACGGAGGTTCTCTTTTCTCAGAAACTCCCTGTATATCTCGCTTAATGGTCCGACACAAAGCAATTAAAAAGGCACTATTATAAATGTTAAAACAATAAAATTTAAACAATGCATTAGCAGCGGCAAACACACGTGCACACGAGCGAGCATGAGACAAAACGTTTATTGTCCGCCGCCTGGGGGCTTCCCTCAGGCGGGGGCAGACAGAGCGGCAGCTTTCTCGCTGGCCGCCTTCTCGGCAAAGTTCTCGACGGCCGACGCCTCTTTCCTGGGCTCCTTCTTGGGCTCCATGATGGTGACGTGGTCCGGCAGCGGCTTCTTGGGGCCCAGCTTGCCGTTGGGGTCGCACGGCAGCATGATCTTCACCTTGATGCCAAGCACACCTGCACCGCCCCACAACGTCTTCCACATAAGCCTCGCATGGGAAAACCTTTAATGAAATGCTAGTTAAAAGCTCAATACTCTTTAAGCGAAATTGAGGGTTTTACGTGCCAGACCAACAAAGGGCAGAGGATTCATTTCGACCAGACGGATCTTTTGACGTGCAACTGAAATCTGGGTTACGACACCTTCTCTGCAACAAGCCTTCCTTAGTCAGATTGTGGGCACCTCGGCCGGAATTCAAGCTTGATCTGAAATTGACACTGCCACAAAACCAACTTAGAGGTCCAAAGCTCCAAACTCCCCCTTTTCCCCAACTATTATGAAGCTACACATGAAGTTTAGTAGAAAAGACATCTCTTGAGTGACAGAAGCATGAGACATATACACCTGCACTGATAGACACCAGTAGACATCCCAATATCCAAACATCCACACAAAAAAATTGGACGAAATTGGACTTATCTTTTAGCCCTCTTCAGCTCAAGTTTTCTTCATAACCTATTCACGACTATATAGAAAAGACTCACGCCGCAAGGCACCACCACCAAAAGAGATCTTTTCGCCACGGTCGTCCGTGTTCACTGCTTGGTCCTCGTAGCCAACACCATTTCATGTGCTCGTTTATCGAGGTTCACGAAAGCATTCAGCAATGCCACAACAAAATAAAAAATAAGCAGGGATGCCAAAACAGTTAACCAGTGTCCCATCTTATTTATCCGAGATAAAAAGAAAACGCTAGCAAGTCGCAACACATGCTCCCATTAAAATCTCGTAGAAGCAATTCTAAAAAATGAACATTATAAAAAAATATTTTAAAGGAAAAATAAAAATCTTGATCCCATGAATGAAGTGTGTACAGTGATGTCTGATTAATATGGACACCTTAGTTTCTCCCTTTAAGTCGTTCATGATGCGAGTTGCCCATAATAACGAGGGAAAAAAAGTGCATTTTCCCGTCTGTTCCTGAAAAGGGTGTCCTTAGAGCGGTGTATCCATATTGACGAGACATGAATGTATACACACGCGTTTAAAAGACCTTCTTCGGAGTTTGTGATGGACTTTGAGGTTATATTATTTAATGTTCTTCAATCACACGGATATAATCTGAGAAAGAGGAGGAGATGGGGCAAGCGGGGACGTCTCAGCACCAAGCTCTGGTTGGAACAATTGGTGGCAAGACCCAAAAAAAGCCACCCTGGCTTCTACCCACTGTACAGATGCGAACGCCACAAGCCGGCGTTCGGTCAGCGAGTTGACTGGTCGTTTCCTCTTCGCACCCTTTGGCGCGTGGTAGTGTCGGGCTCGTAGTCATGGGGTCGATTCCCATCGGGACGTGTTTAAAATTTTACTCCTCAATTAGGTACTTTTCCTTCCTATTTAAATGTTCTTTTGTACAGGTCGCCCTCTGAAGCGCGTGTTACACATTTCTTACTGCCTTCCGCGGCATTTCGCCACGAGAAGGTATTTGTCACGTGGGGAGGGCACCATCCCAAAGAGCATCCTTATGCTGTACGTGCCAAATTCTGACTGGAGCACTATGAGTTCTACATGTTTCACTAGCTTAGACAATGGCACCATCACGCAATACTGAAAATGATGCACGACTAGGCTTCGTTTCACCTTAACTAGGAAAAGGGCAAATGCTACAACCCCTCAAATCATTTAGAGCTACAGCAAACTGTGACATCTCCATGCAAGAGGAGGGTACTCCGACGCACCGATCGGCTCACAGGGGCCATAGACTTCACCATTATCCAAGTTAGATGAAAGCAAACAGTGTGAAAATGCATGAATCCCTGGGCGCGGAACATAAGCACTGGCATAATGACTGAAACAGTGCAGTGCTCCACAAATATTCTTCATAATACATGGACGTCTCCTAGTGCTCCGAGGCTCAGACCCCAATCGCAAACGAATAATAAGAACTACAGGTTCTCTGCCGAGTCAACTAAACACAGTGGGTGTTATGGCTTCTAGCTTTTCACCACCTTCGAGCACACTGCAGCTTATCATATTAAAAATTATACCACAGTCACACTTATTTCATTACTGATTGGAGCGGCATCATGCAATCCTCAAATGTTATCACGATAGACTCGCTAGGTCATTCTCGCCCCTGCCAGGGACTAATTGCTTTCGCGCTGCCACCGCATCATTCCTTTGAACACCGCCTAGACAAAGGATTTTGGTGATTTCGCATCCCGACGAAATTCGAGAAATTTGGAATTTTTGCACGCTGAATGAAGAGACTAAACATTTTCCCGTCAGCCATTATTGCGGACTAGTGCCTCCTTTAGATCACTGGCCTCGAGTAGGCCCAAATATACACTAAGGGAATGCTAATCGGCCTCAAAGCCCTATCTCAAGAGCAGATCTTATCAAACCACCAGAGTAAGTGAAATTTGCCAGCCATCACGAGGCAAACCACCCATCCAAGGAAAAGAGGAACATTCATGAAAAATTGCATGCTAATTATACTTCATTTCAGCTTAAGTCCAAACGCAGCCGATGCTACAAGGTAATTGAAGCAATCGAGCCACGTCAAAAGTGTAGTCACAACGCGACGAATGCCATAATGGTGCACTTTTGACGGTCTCTGAGTGATCCCTTCAGCTGCGTCTGCGTCTGGACCTAAGGTGAAACGAAGCGTACACTATCGGACTATTGCAGGGGTGGCCAGGCTGACCCGGCCTAAGAGCCGCAAACAAAACCACGAAATTTCCAAGAGCTGCAGGGGGAGTGTACAAACTTTAGTCGAGAGCAATAATCGAAACTCCAACTGCTCTCAATCTATCCGTGTAAAAAGCAGTCCAACTCTACGTAAGGTAGGAGAAGCACAATACTACCACACCGCAACCTGTCTTTCGATTTAAAACGCGGTCTATTTCTTGTTTTGGGGAAGTGCAAGGGGGGAGAGGGGAGGGCGCCGCGAGCCGCACTTTAATACGCGAAGAGCCGCAGCTTGGCCACCCCTGGACTATTGCAAGAAAGGCCTCAACAAGTAAATGCCAACTGGGCCAGTTTCACATTAGCCTTAGAACCTTACTGTAGGTCGAGTTCGAGCAAACTGAAATAGTGCAAGCTCGTCCGGTACCATTTTTGCAACATCTACCTTAGCCCAACTGTTTTGACCCAGTGATAAACCAATTTGTTGCTAGAACAGTAATCCAAAAAAAGGTAATTAAAGTTTTTTTGTTTTTTTTTCTGTATTGTTTGGGTTTAGGCAGTGGGCCACTATTATTATTATTTTTTTTATTTAGGAATACTACTGGCTCCACTCAAGGGGCCATGGTAGCAGTGGGTACAAAACATGTAAACAAGATGCAGATTTATAAATGAAAACTCAATTAAGTATAAATTCAAAGAGCAGATACAAAATTAGCAACAATTGTGTTGACGACGACATCATTTGGTAACTCGTTCCATTCTTGAATTGCCCGAGGGAAGAAAGAATATCTAAAACAGTTGTTTTTGAACCTGTATTGTTTTAACGCTCTTGTGTGGTTTAGACGTGAGGACCCGGTCGATAATGGTTGTATATAGCTAGAGCTTTGAACATGAAGAGTGCCATTAAGAATATTGAACAGAAATTTTAATCTATCAATTTTCGCTCTCATTTGCAACGGTTGAAGCTCCGCTCTAATAACTAATTCGGTGGGCGATGTTTCCCTATGATAATCATTAAAAAATAAACCGAGCAGCTAACTTTTGGATACTTTCAAGCTTGTTAATACACTTTTGTGTGAAAGGGCACCACACTGAACTAGCTTATTCGAGCACAGGCCTAATAAAACTTTTATAAGCAATAAGTTTACTGTCAAAATCAGCAAATTTTAATTTCCTACGACACGCAAACATATCTTCAAATCTGTATATGTTGTGGAGCATACCGTGCAAAAGACGATACTTTATATCTGAAAGTTCAGACATATCTCACTTTTGAAGAAATAAAATTTAATAAAAGCGGGGAGGGAGGCGGATTTTGACGGTTCGCTTCCCCATGACATTTTTTTTATTCATGCTCAACCCCAAGTATATAGCTGCAGATTTTCAACACTTTTAGGGGGTAATCTATGTATAATCTAGTGATATGTATAATCTAAAGATACGCATGAATTTATTATTAGTATATGTAGCCTAGAATTTCTTCTAAAATTGATGCCTCTTGTGATCACGCACATTAGAACAACTGTCATTACCTTCCTACTGCACAGCTACAAACATGAACAATGATCCCATACTTTTATACTTAAAGGGATTGCCCGGTCAAATTTTGTATTCGAGAAAACAATTGAATATCATTGCTATTGCCTCGAGACCCATCGTACGTGCAATATCTGAATTTTATATGCCTCTCTGCATGAGTAATTGAATTTATACTGCTTCAAACGCACTCTGGTGTAAACGCTGCTTTCGGTGGCAACATTGGAGCTCTGACATCACACAACACAAAACGAGCATTTCTGTCTCGTCGTTTACCTGCGAGTGAACGCCTCAGCGTGCTTCGTTTTTGTTGTTGTGCTCAACTTGTTCCGTGGTGAAGTGAGATTTTTGTTGTGCGGTTGGGTGCCACAACCACCGGGCAGCACATGCGAGCCAACACCACACTTTTCCACAAAACGTGCAGTGACGAGCAAAATGGATCGTCGCCGTGCGTAGGGACTGGGTTTGCGTCAAGATCCGAGATCCCCCTTATGCAATCATCTCACAGAAGAGAGCTACGAGCTGAGCTCTAAGCGGACAGAAGGCTCGTAAGCTGAGGTGTGATGCTGTGCCAACGATATTAAACTACTTCCATCCAGTCCTTGCCCAAATCTGATCAATCAATTTGATTATGAAAAAAAAACCGAAACCAACAGCTAGACCACCCGGAAACGATACCAGAAGTTGTATTTAGCACGCGTGCAGCCAAATTACGTTTGACCCGCAAGTGAAAATAAAACGGGGCTACGATTCACCAAGCTCGTCCAAGTCAAGTGATGACATGCATTTGAACGATTCGCCGTTTGCCTTCGACCCGCGGACATCGCCTCTGAAGGAACATCCCGCAGCCTCCTCGTCGATCCAGTGGCTTAGCCAAAATGTGTACCCAGATGCCTCTTTGAGTACCTAGTAGCCGCTTCAGAGGCGAAATCTGCATCCTTTGTTTTGCAAGCGCTCCTAGTCGATCGGTGGCCGTTGCAGTTGTGTTTGCGCAAAACGGCACACGTTTGCTCGAAGCTTATGGCTGTTTTCGAGTACTATCTTGCTAAAAGTGTGACCTTTTTTGCACACGCTTGGGAACTGCATTTCAGTAGGGTACAGCCTAGGAGACTATATAAATCGAAACAAAATACAAGACATCCATCGACCAACGCTTGCTATCCCGACCATCCAACAAACCTTTGTGTTTTGTGGCGTCACGCAGCAGCTACAGATGTCAGCCATTGACACTGGCGAAATTTGGGGTGCAGTTTCATAAATACGCACATGAAAGGTTTAATTAATAACGAGGTTTAATTAATAACGAGAGATCATATATCATGAAGGCTCCCTCGGCGTAACGAGTGCAAAAACTTAAGTACTTTCGGTTTCGACCGGACAACCCCTTTAGCCAATTGTAGAAGAAAGAAAGGAGTAGAAGAAAACGCCAGTATTGTTAAGTTCATGCTACACTTAGTGCATACCACAACACTGCTAGCAATAACCCTTTAAAGGGATGCTGAACCAAACAATTTAGTGTCCATAATAAGCGGCGCACATCCTTTCCAAGAGCCAGCAGCCGTCTTTGTGAGCAAGAACACGCAACGAAACTGACGTCATAGACCCCCATTCGCGCTTAAGATGACAGTGAAATGTATGAGCTTCGGGCCAATGGAGAATAAAGGCAGTCTTTTCATCTTCACAAGGGAAGGTAAGTGGTGAAAGGTATGTGCTCGTTGTACCAATTAATCGCTTACCTTTTACACCAGAGACCATTGTGGAGATGAAAATCTTGTCATTATTATCCTTTTTCCTGGAGCTCGCACATTTACATGCCATCTTAAGCGTGAACGGGCGACTATGATGTCAATTTCGTTGCATGTGCTCGCGCATGCAACGAAATCTTTCCACGAGGCAGCAGCTGCCAGTGGCAGCTGCTGCCTCGTGGAAAGATTGTGTGCCACTTATTATAGACACTGAAATGTTTGGTTCAGCATAATTGTTTGTTTGTTTTTTCTTTTTTTAAAGATGTGCCCCAAGGGTTAGCTTTTGTTTCCAAAGAATTGTACAAAGGAAGACTCATGCGCAGTTTTTCTTTTAAACTGTCAAACAAGAGCAGATATAGTGCTTGCAAGCTGTCCATGTTGAGCAGCATAGAATGAAAAAACCGAGCGCAAAAAGCTGTTGCCTTTCTATTCCGCTTTTACTTTGGCACATCCGCCTTCCCAACATTCTGGCAGTCTGACTTTGGACAGGAGCTACTTGACGGAGCTTCTCCATCTAACAATGAGCCCTAATCCTCCGATTTCAAATCTAAGAAGTTTTGAAAATGTGAATTGGAAAATCACACGCGCCGATTGCTGCTACTGCCAAGGCAGTTCACATGCGGAGCGACTATCTTGCAAGTGTCATGTGGACGGAGTGTCCAATTTTGAAACTCAGAAAAAGTTCCAGCAAGGCTAATGCAATGTTTATAGTTTGAAAAAGACATTAAAAAAAATATTCCTAGCAGCACCTCCCAGGGTGATCGTAGTTTCACGTTTATACGGGCATTCTAAATCTGTAATTGCCGCCGTACATGTATCGCAACTATCATCCTTTTTTTTTTTTTAAGTTCTTCTCTTCGATTTGAATGACTGTCAAAATTGCCAATGTGGCAAAAAGTGCTCATTTGGGGCCCTAACTAAGCGTTAAAAGAAGACGCGCACCAAAATAACGCCGAAATCGTGTGAAAGAGCGTCGATCTGGCATTTGTGTGGTTTACAGGAACTACAAATCAGCACAAACAAGGAAGGGCAGGTTTTTTTTTGTTTTTTTTTACATTTTTCTTTCATACCTGCAAACTCCCATCAAATTCATTAGTGTGGTGGAAAGTGCTCGTCCTGGGCACCAACTCAAGCACCAAAAGCTGGTGTTCATCAATACAATGCCTGAGCAAAATCCTAAAACCCTTGATATCAAGCAACAGGGCATGAAACAATATCTGGTTTAAACGTTAAGCGGTCTACATTGAGGATCACAATCTTGGTGCAGATGACGAGATCACTCCTGGGTGACAATAGTCCTACACAGCTCATGGAATGAACACAAGTGTTGCAAAAGCAGCCGAGTTAGGCTCAACTGCAACTGGTGCCTTGCCAGACATTTGGGCTTGGCTCATGTCTGAACACTGAAATTACGGGAACAGCACTCAGGTGCTCCGTGAATTGTCAACACCTGTACGTGGCTGGGATGAACGCCGTCGCCGTATAATCGGCACAACTGCTAAGTGAATGCCGTTTGTATTTCTCCGAATGCTCGCTGCAGCAGCTAGCGTGTGGAAAGGAAACCAATATATGTTTGTGGGCTGCAAACATCAAAAGCTCGTTCCAAGCATCTACCGAAAACAAATCGTTCCACGGCCCCAAAATAAACAACGATCACGCTGGGCTCAACTTCCCGATTCCAGGCGTTGGGAAAGGCTAAACAACAAAATTACTCCGAGCGTATGCCTTAGAACTTGCACTCTGTTCGCAGTCTTTTTATGCTTCATTTCCCCAAAGGGCTTTCGTAAAT
Source organism: Ixodes scapularis (assembly GCF_016920785.2). NCBI lineage: Eukaryota > Metazoa > Arthropoda > Arachnida > Ixodida > Ixodidae > Ixodes > Ixodes scapularis. The sequence goes on from NW_024609839.1 coordinate 29,713,148, forward strand.
CCCGCTGCCGCAACAGGGGCGCCAAGGAACACCAATGTTCCCCTCGGCGGAACAAATGCGGAAAAAAAGGAAATCAATAAAGGCTGGTTTACAGATTTTCATTTGACTACAAGCAACTGAATTACGACTCGTGACCGCTTACAAGAGAACTCTAGGAAACACGCTACCGATCTATGTATAGCCATACTAAAGGTTATCCAACATTCGTAAAACAAAACCTATGAACTGTCGCTCATACAAATTGCCAAAATTATTGCGAGCACACGGTGAGAAAATTATGCATAAAATATATGAAAATCGGAAGCATTCCAAGGCTTCCCGATAGATGGCACCACTTTGTTCTCTTGCCAGTAGCACACGCAAAATATACGACCTCTACATTATGTAGACTGGGTGACCCCTAGATAGGAAGTGCAACAAAGAAAGCAGATCATGGACCCAAACCTGATGCAACACCAGTGTTGGCAATTCATCGGCTTTCCCTCTTACTTCGGCGGTTTTATGACTTGTCAAGCGGGAGAGATGGCCGTGTTGAGGTTGGCGAGACTTTCAACAGTTTTGAAGTCGTGTTAGTGTTTTTTCTGGCGGTCAAAAACGTCCTCCAGCTGGCATTTCTAAATCATACATAGATTAATTTTTGTGGCAAGTTTGAATCATGTGGGGTCATTATTTTTGCTTACTCTCAGCAAAATTGTTGCGACTCTGTATAGATATCATGGGGGCAAACATTGAAGCATGGCGTTAAAATCGTCGTTCTTAGCCTGCACTTTAAATTTAGCAACTTCTACCGGTTTTTCCGGTGAAATTTTCAGAGCCACTAATATGCATCAAAATTCATCTTGGTGCTTCGACATATCTGCTTCCCCGACGTTCGCCGTGTTACAAGTCTATATCGAAAGAGCCGGCTCTCCAGTCGCCAATACCTCCGGCATTATGGTCCAATCAATGGACATGCCAAGACACCATCTAGTGTATCGCGCGCAGAGAGTCTAATTTCAAAAGTATAGATAGGCATGGAGAGTCTTATTTCCAAACTATCAATAGGCATGGAGAGTCTAATTTCAATACTATCAAGAAAGCGAAACGCCACAAAACACAACTTTTATGGCTTGCCAAAGATATACCAAAAAACGCCTTTGAAGGTGCGTACGGGCCCTTATTCGCGTTTAGATGAGCACTTTGAAATGTGTAACTGTAGCTGCACCGCGACAACTGCCAAAGGGTTAAAGCAGATCAAAATCACGCCACCAAAAAAAAAAAAAAAACTCAAAAAATATAGTGCTTTTTAGACTGCCCCTAGACTCTTAAAGGGACAATAAAGACAATTTTATTTAATTTCTTTAAATGGTGTTTTTATACTTCTTGGGAACATAGCATGCTGCCCAATGTTTTGTAGACATTTGTGACGCGCATTTCTGTGCCTCCAAAAGAAGTAAAGAAACCGAAATTGAACAATCTCCATTCTCATTTCTGGGCCTCTGAAAACGGAGGTGACGTAGGAGTGACGTCAAGTGTGAATAGTTAGTATCGGTAGTATCTAGGAAATTGAGACTCTGGTTACCGGGTGGGTTATAGCAGCACGGTGGCTTCGTTGAATCTGTCAACCATGGATCGCAATGCCGCTCTTGCGAGCGAGTTCGAGCTTCCGTTCAGTGTACAAACACAAACCGAACAAGAATATGTGTGTGGCAGCCTCCCCCATCACCCAACGGAGACGACGGAGACCGCCCAGCCGGTAACGAGCGGCCCGCATGCCGAAGTGCCCATAGCTGCTCTTGGCCGTTTCGCATCCAGCATAGCAAAGGAAAAAAAACAATTATGCTGCTGTATTTACGGTTTAGTAATCATTTCCGGTCTGATTTATACTTTTCATGGTTATTGAAGCGGAAATTAGAACAGTATTTCTAAAAATTGCAAATCGAAACTTGACCGAAGGCACGTCTTTCGTTTTGGCCAATCAGCGACGCGTCTCTTGTGACGTCGCACTTCTTGGCCCCGCATCGGTCACATGAGCTCCGCTGCTCCTGGCTTCTCCTGCAACTCTCGGGGCGTCGCCCCAGTCGATCCCGGTACGATTATTACCACGACTGTTTAATTGACTTGCGCGACACAGAAGCGCCGGCTTTGGCTGAAATTTGGGCAAGGTGGCCTGAGACGTGCCTGGAACCCAGTTCAATCGCCAAAAAAATGTCCGAAATTGCCTTCATTGTCCCTTTAACTTATATGACATCCGATGGCACCCCACCGGAGAGCTGGGAAAATATGTGAACCTTGGCTTTCGCATCATGTTGATTTGCTGTTTTATCAATAGCTACTTTGAATTTAGAGATAATGAGGAGCATGCCAAAAAAAGAAAACATCCGGGTATCCCAAAAATGTGTTCAGTTTGCGTAGCTTGGAAAACCACAAGATTCTACTATTACTAGCCCTCACGAGCCGCCGAAACGCATTCGGCCGCAGTCAAACACAAGCATATTCTACTGATACTAGCCCTCAATTGTAATAAACCAGCCCCAAACATTGCAAGGTAAGGTCACGGAACCCACCTTGCCGGAGCAGCACGTGGCGGACGGCGGTCTCGACGTAGTCGTTGGTAGGCTCGCCGCTGTGGATCATGAGGCCGTCCACAAACTTCATGGACTTGGCTCGCTGGCCCCTCAGCTTGCCCGAGACCACCACCTCGCAGCCCTTGGCGCCGCTCTCCATGATGAAGCGCAGCACACCGTAGCAGGCCCGGCGCACCGCCAGGCCGCCGATCAGCTTGTAGCGCAGCGACTCGCACTGCGCTATGGCGCACAGGCCGCGGGAGGCCACCTTCTCGGCGTACAGCTGCGGGGAAGTGGGAACCGTGGCGCCACCTCATTGTCCCGTCGTGGGCCAAAAGGCACCCGAAGCAAGATAGGGAAACTGTGTGCATTGCGATGTTTATACTTGCTGAAAAGGTAAGAATGGCACAGAAGAGCTTCGGTTGCCCCGCCTCCAGGACAAGCTTCCTACCTTCAATGGCACTTTGACGTTCGTGCACCTGGAGTGCACGTGCGTGCGCTTCAGGTCTAGTCAATTTGTTAGTGACTATAGATTCACCTAAAAAAAATGTCACGCAATTCTGTATATCGACGCGCAGCCAACAACTAAAGGAAGCAAAAAAAAAAAATGGATCTTAGTTTTACGGTTAAAGTCGGGAAACGCTGAATCCGTGCCGTAATTTCAGCTGCGCCGGCTGCCTTTATCGAACTGTTCGGAGTTCGGGACTCGCACTAAAGAGGATTCGGAAATCATCTGTTCTTGACCGTAACTAATTCTACGGGCCCTAAGCATCCTAAAAATCCAAATATTACTATCACGCGACGCTGATTTCCTTACTAAAGACGTGATGAAAGATTGGTACACACCACTTTCTGGGTGTATTTTTCCGCTCGGGAAAGGCGGGACAAGGCATACCCTAACAGCGGTGTCAACGCGGGATCGATGGGTACCCGTCGGCCAATTGAGAGACACAGAATGTGTAAAAACAAGGTTAAAGTGGCAGTAGGCAATTAACTATATTTAGAAATTCTGTCGAGTCGTATGATTCTGGTCCCCCCCAGAGGAAAGAGAAGGGAGTGGGTCAATCCTCATCGCCTGTCGCGCGACTAGTTGTTACGTGGTAGCGAAATGTTTCAACCCAATCGGCGTTGGCCTCGGGCGGAGAAGTGATTTTCATGAACGACCCATTTGTTTTTGCAGTAGCAATCACTTAAAATGGCTGCTATTTGAAAGAAGCGTCAGGGTGAAATTTTATGATACAAACAGCTGTTCAGTTTCTCTTGCCGAGAATGGAGCCATTTGGATAAAAAGCTAGTTCAAGGATGGACAATAATGGACAACAGACACCATATAAGAATATTTGTCACACGCCACTAGATATAAAATCCTACCAATTCTTTAAACATTTGCACAGGGTGAGGCACTGTGAGCTAGCCCAACGAAAATATGGCCGACTCGTAAAAATCCCGAAGGCTGCTAGAGATTCGACAAGCCATTGGGAGCAAGACTGGAACGAACCACCGCCAATTCATGTGCGAGGAGTATTGACATAATAAGGCACGCGTTCACTAAGTACCCGTGGGGCGACGAGTGTGTGGCTGGCCCCATAGGGTTATTATAATGTACGCCAGAGGTTCAACTGGCGCTAGTATCTATGCGACTTCCATGACGCAAATTGAAGCAGACAGCAACCAGTCTACTTTTTACTACAAGTAGAAAGTAATTAGTACTCATGAACAAAAACACACACCAATGAAAGATGCGAGGCTTTCCACCATGCTGCATCAGCGCCAACCACCGGAGCAACAAGCAGAACAGTGCACCGTCATTGTGCGTAGCAGCAACTCGGAGGCAGCGTGGGATGCCCTTAGCACCACAATCTATTGAAGAGTGGACCTCCCCAACAGGGCCTCTCTCTCTCTCTCCGCCCCCCTTACAAAGAGCAGTTTACAAAGTACTTTTTCCTTCATCTGCCGGCACCAAAGGACTGCAACTCTCCCTCTCTTTCTCTCCCCCCAAACACGACAGGACAGCCACAGGGCCGAGGTCTCGATATTAATAAAACAAATACATTTACCACCACCTGGTTTGAGGTATGTTGCAATGTGGGCATAGCAAGAACGAGTAAACAATCCTTCGGGTGAGGACGCTAGATCTTGCTAGCTCCATTGAGCTAGTGACCTAGATTTAACTCCCAAGATCTCGCTTTTATACCCAAACTACAACGCAAGTTACAACGAAGAAGTTTCTCCCTTCTCCTTCCTGCCGGTGTCTTTTTCCTCCTCAAGTTTAATACCACAATTGTCTAACCAAGTCCGAGAGGGAAGGGTGGGTGTGTGGGGGGCATTACTTTTGTTAAAAGAGGTGAATTCTACCAAAACCACCCTGACTGCTTCACCATCGACCTCAATTGGGCAGAGACTCTGCAAACCGAGTACCGGACAACTAACAAGACCACATTGGATGCACTTCCTGTGCCTCTGAAGTCCAAAGGGCAGCAATGGTGGGACTAACCTCCACGGTCCCCTCAGGGAAGCTGAACCTCTTCTGGACGACCGAGGTGAGCTCCCGGATCCTGCGGCCCTTCTCGCCCAGCACCGACTGGGTGCGGGTGGCCAGGATGATGATCTCTGTGTTCTGTGGTGTGACGCGCACCTCCACGCCCGAGTAGCCATCCTCGGCGAGTTCTCTCCGCAGGAACTCGTTCAGCTCCGCCTTGAAAACACCGTCGGCGACAAACTGCACGCAAGGGAAAGGATGCATGTTAGCAGGGTGGCTATGGCCACAGACAGGACAAAAATGAGGTATCCACTGGGTGCCACATTTGGGTGTGCCGTTCCCTGGGCACGCTAGGGACGAGCTCACTTATAGGTGGTATCCAGTCACGGCCATAATTGAGTCCGCTGCCTCCAAGCTCAAGCTTGTAAGGAGCTTCCACGATGCTTCCAGCCATGCATTGCACACCACACAAATTGGAGTTCTCCTTGGAAGTTTAAGGGGTGCTCGTTCAGAGCATGGGCTGTGAACACCGCGACCAAACATGCCACCCAGTGAATACCACCCATACTCCTATAGCTTAAAAAGACCAGCAAACGTGTTCCACCAGTAGCTTCTCTGCAACACCTTGTAGACACAAATCCAACCCATCAGCCTTAGTATGCGATCAGTGATACAGCACTAACCCATTTCGGAATCTGGAAGACACAAATCCTAAATGGCAGCCCACACATCTTGTTAACGCCCGAGAACATACAATTATTCCAACAGCGTTATTCGTAGTACACTTAACTGCCTGCCACAGCACAAGTACCCCGCAAATCCTCGTTTTAAAACGTTCGATGAAGAGATTGTCACAAATCTAGGCTGGCACATAAGAGAAGGTCACCACGGAGAACACGAACGCTTCGATCAAATTCTTAACGTTGAAGAGGTTGTAGGCGAGGTATTCAGCAAGTGCCAAGCTGAAGGCTGGAAACACGGGAGAACTATAGGGTAGAATAATCTATGAATTGCTCACTACTCCAAGCAGTTTTTTTATTATTACACTATCCGTCACCTTACGTGGCACATTCGTTCCTTTAATTTTATGCGCTTTCTTACGATTTGATAGGAATGGCACCGGCTCCTTGGGCTTCAAGCGGACACTATACTTTATATTCACAAGCTTGTATCCTGTGCTACGCTAATTACAAGGATATTGTATACTTTAGAGGTATCAACGTGATCGGAGGCAACAAAGTGGCACTTTTTCTAAGCAAAGCCGCAGACGGCGGATAGTTGTCACGCACAGGAGCGTGATTTGAAGCAAAGCACTCCTCCAGGTGTGCCGTCACAATCGTCTTTTATCACATAGTTCTACGCAACGATCGCTTCCAGTCTGCGCATCCACCAAAAGTTGGCACTTCCCCGGAATTAGTAACGGGTGTATTTCGGGGTGATCATGAATATTAGAATAATAAATTGAAATTCTGACCTTCCTCTTCTTGCTTATTGGGTTCGCCATGTCTGCTTCTAGACCGGAAAAGGCTGTTCGCGAAGAGAAATCCCACTTCCTTTTCACCACAGAGATGGCTTTTCATGCGTTATCGTGGTTATCATAGACGTACCGTGGCGCTGTAAGTTGGACAATTTGTATGTCTCGGTACTTTCGCGTCGGCCGCTGCGTCTCTGGGAGCCACCGTCGCTAACGACTTTCGACTTTATAAGTAAGGTAGACAAATAAGGGCCAAAACATTTTGGATAGGCGGTAGCTTTCGCCACCCCGCGAACAAATTTCTAAACTTTTTGTCAGTTGCTCTTAACTTCACAAGATGGCAGGATCATACCCTACGTGGAGTGAAAAGGCGCGACAGATGACAAATTTTCGAACGAAGCCGCCGCGTGAAAACTTACGCACGTAGTTCGTACATGGTACATGGTAATAAAACCCGAGACTCAGGAACACAGAAGGGGACGAACACAACACAACGTCTCAAACACAGCACAGAGCTGTGTTTTAGACGTTGTGCTGTGTTCGTCCCCTTCTGTGTTCCTGAATCTCGGGTTTTATTACCATGAATCATCACCAGCTCGCTTGTTTTTTAAGTATTATTGTAGTTCGTAAAGTTTTAGGAAAGTACTATGGTAGTTGGGCGAGTTGGTTTGATTTAACTTGGTTAAAGTTGCGCACTGTCTCTTTCTGGGCAACTTTAACCACGTTGAAACTAGCATAGAGATCATACATACTAACTCTAGAGGAAAAGGTCCGCCATTTTCCCATACATTCTAGCTGCCGCAAGCGGCGGATCATGCAGGCAGACCCTCGGGGGTCCCAAACACGGTTACATCATCAGAGCAGTTTCGTGAACTTCAACAATCCACGAACTTACCGGTGGAAAGATATTCGCGTTCCTTTCGAAGCTTTCTTTTTGCATAGCGCGCAGATGTACGGCCTCGCGTTAACGCTAAAACTAAACCATATACCAGGCTAACGCCGGTGGGGCGCGGGTGGGCGCGGTTAAGGAATACTAAACTGCGCAACCACCAGATATCCGAGATTTCGACAGAAGGGAAGTTAATGCAGCGTAATGACTTTATTGCTTTTTATAAGCGTTTAGAATAGCTCAGAATTTAGTTTACAACGTTAAATTATCACTGTTTATATTGCTGAGAGTTTTCACTCTTCGCGTTTACCATGGCAACGTTGCTTTCTTTCTCTCGTGTTCTGTCACTCTCTTTTGCGATCGTTCACTCGGGACCCCGGGTGTCGGCGCACGGGATTTGCCACTCCTCCTCACCCCACCTTTACCCCCCCCCCCCCCCCCCCACCCCCCCCTGGAAACTAGGGACGCCGCGAACCGCCCTAGGTTCGAAATCGAAAGGTGTCGATATATTCGACCGAACTGAGGTTCAAATCCGAAAGATTCGATATTTTCGACCGTACCGAGGTTCGAAATTGGAAAGGTCGCAACTTTAAAACACCGTGGAGTTTCGAAACCGAAAAGTTCGAAGCTTTCGCGGTTTCTAGAAGTTAGAGGTCGATTATTTCGAAAATATTTTTACTTGAGGTTCGAGAAATTCAAAGATTTCGAACTTTCCTAACTTGAAATTCGACTTGAATTTTGTTTTTAATTTCTTGGAATCTAAAGTCGGAAAATTGAAGATTTTGAATTTCTTTAAATCTGAAGTTCGAAAATTTCAAATTTCTTTGGATCTGAAATTCGCAAAATTCGAACGTTTCGAATTTTTATAGACATAAAGGTCGATAAATCGAAGATTTCGAATTTCTTTCTACTAAAGGCCGAAGGTTTCGATTCCCCTTTAAAACTAAATTTAAAAAAAAAATCTTCGAAGGTTTTGAATTTTTTTTTAAGTCAAAGTGCGCAAAGTTCAAAGTTTGGTTTTCATGTTCCTCCACGGTTTCAGTTTCAAATGACGTTTTCACGCCTCACTGGTTTTCACGAAATCAGGTTTAGAAAAGTCCGGGTGTGATATTTAGTCTGCGCGAAGTTGGTCAGGCAATTAAATAAGTCGACGAGCGTCCCGGCTGTGCTGGAATATTTGCCAGTGCAGAATGTGACCATAGATAAGTAAATGCGGCCACCAGCCCGGGGAGGGGGGGGGGGGGGGGGGGGGGGTTCTTCGACGTGCATCACGCAGTAGTGATCACACGAACGCACTGTTTAAAGATACTCATCCAGTTCGAAACTGCTAGGGGCAACGCAGGTGGTTCAGGCTCAGAAAAACCTTGAAGCTTTCTGGCAAACTGCCTCCCTACCCCCCTTGCACGTAATAATTCGATCGAACGCCGCCCGAGTCACGCTGGTATATAGTAAGTTTAGTGTTGTACATGATGCAAAATCCTGAGACTGGGGAATGAAATTTGAAGGAAAAAAGTCTAAGAGGACAGAAAAAAGGGGACAGGACAACGTCCTCAAACTCACTTAGCTGAAAACTCAGCTCAGTACAACGTCTCAAACTCAACTGAGCTGAGTTTCAGGCGTTGTCCTGTCCCCTATTTTCTGTCTTCTTACACTTTTTCTTTCAAAATTCATTTCCAGTCTCAGATTTTGCATCATGATCAACTACACCAGCTCGCCTGCACCTTGACAATTTTTTTAGTTTGTAATTGCTTTGGAGGTTAATTTCCGGGACGGAAGAAGCGCCGAGCAAAAAGCACAGAAGCCGACACAACTCGAGGGTCGAGCAGCGTTCTACCATAGTGGCGTCGGAAGAGGAAAAACGGGGGGGGGGGGGGGGTGGGGGGGGGGGGGGGGGAAGTGGGAGAGGGGGGGGGCTCCCGTTCCCCCCCCCCCCCCCCCCCCCCCCCCCCCCCCTTGCTTAGATTTTCCGGACTGTTCAAGAAAATAATACGGGCAAAAAGGGCGCGGTCGAGCTTATTTTAGTCTGAAATTATTTATGCATATGTATGGCTACTGTCCCTCTTCACTGCATAAAATATCGGCGGGGATGGTCAATGTCGGAACTCGTTGTCAGAAGGCACTACTCGTCACATGCTTAGTGGTTCTGAAGTTCAAAGATGTGTCTTTTGAACCCAAATAACTGTGCCATTTGACTTTTTGACATTGTTATTGACTGCGTTAGTGAAACTTCTTTCGTGATGCACGAGAAAGAAAAATATGTTCCTTCGGGGTGTTAAATTTTCGGTGAAGTAGGACGCAAAAAAGAAGAAAACAGAATATTTCCCTCAAGTGTGGTTCGTAGTAGGAGAGGAAGAAAAATTTGAAAAATCAGTTGTTAGTCCCACGGTGTGTTATGGTCTTTTCTTTATGTGTATGTTTATTCTAGTTCAAGCCGGCCTTACCTGAAGCACGTAGTTGCTTTAAAATAAAGTTTAACTCTCTCTCTCTTTCTCTACCTGAAGTATGAACCAAACTAGCTCAACTTAAGCCTGTTACCGTTGCTTGACTTTTCGCCCTGGCCACGTGCCTGCTGGCGGAGCTGCAGCACTGTGGAAGCTACGTTATAGCTTCGACACATCGTCGCACGAACTAAACTTTAGGGAGTTTTCGTAGATCGTTTCCGCTGTCCCGCAAACCCTTTCCGCAACCAGCTACGCTAGCCGGAAACTCTACAGTAGGGAGTTTTCGTAGATCGTTTCTGCTGTCCCGCAACGCTTTCCGCAACCAGCCTACGCTGGCCGGAACTCTAACAGTCAGGGCCATCGGCGCGCCGGCGCAGTAGCGGCTGCTTTCGTTGCGGAGGGCTTAGCGGAGGGGGAAACGCGGTCTACGAAAACTCCCTAGTCAAGGCCATCGGCGCCACCGGGCGCAGTAGCGGCTGCTTCGTTGCGGAGGGCTTAGCGAAGGGGGAAACGCGGTCTACGAAAACTCCCTATTGTTACGTCACGCCGCTGCGGTGATTGCTTCGGGTAAACAATTTTGCCTAGGGGTGTGGGCGTAAGTCGCCGTGCGGGACGGGCATTCTTGTGTTTGTTTTGGAAGAAACCAGAGTAGAACTTGCTTTCTCGTCAAAACACCCGCGACTGGGGCTGTGCCAAAAAGAGTCGGGAAAGGGCTCGGAATGTCAGTTTTCATTAGTTTTCTTGCCTGCTCGGTTCGTTCGAGAACGCGGATAGGTGCCGTGAAAGGAGAAAACTGGAACACCGTCGGACCACGATTGCTTGTGCGGAATGCACTTTGGATTATTTCACGGATACTTGTGGTAGTCAGATTTGTTTGTCCTGCTCCAACATGAACGAGGGAAAACCATCAAGCTGTCTGGACCAACCGCGGACCACGTTCAGTTTGTCTTAACCGTCTGATCGTCCGAATTGTTGTCTCCTCGCTCAAACGACAGCGGCCCAGTGTAGACTAAACGTTGGGGATTAGAAGTAAGTGCATTGCAGGTCTGAAAATACTTGTTTTAGAGGTTGTTTGGGATAAGTAGGTTCGTAGTGAACAGTAGTCAAGGAGATGTCGATTATTGATACCAGTGACCATTACCGACTTGTTATGCCTGATTCACTTTTTCCGATTCTACTTGCGATTTTCAATATCGACGTTGAGCATTCGCAGCTACCGTCCACGCTTCTTTTGCCGCCCGATGCGACGTCGCTACTGAAAACAGCGAGCAAAATCTAACCACGTGAATCAGGCTTTAGCGTCCATCCTGCGGCGTTCGCTCGGAATGAATATAGCGGCACGTCCGATTATATTCACGAAGTTCTGCGGTGTAACCCCAACCCTCGTAAGTTTAGTTCAACTCACTAAAGTAGTAAGACATTGCCGTGAAAGACGTAAAATTATCAACCTCCAACGAAAAAAAAAAAAAAAGAAGAGCGCGGGGACATTCCCCGATGCCACCAGCATCACATTCCAATGGTTCGGTGATGCAGGACGCGCGGGGCGGTTCTTTGCACACACCCCATCGCGGATGCTTACGCCGATGGCGTGCCGCTAGGGGCGCTCCGATCATCACACTAGTGCAGGGTCACATATAGGGGCTCTGCACTTAGTGCAGAACCATATATAGGGGATCTGCACCAGTGGCTCTGCTCTGGTCAAGCAACACTTCCTTTGATTTTCCTGTCTCTCTCGATGCTCCGAATGAATGAATGGCCTCTGCCCTTATGGGATCATGCAGCGTCGCCTTGCTTTTTGCCAGCGTTGCAGGCAGCACGCCTGCCAGCGTCTAACGAGACCGAACGCTAACCGCGGTGACGCCAAGAC
>NW_024609839.1:29724943-29819943 GCF_016920785.2 Ixodes scapularis
ATTTTAAAATGCAGAAATTTGTTAAAATCGTTTGCTCTTTTTGGGTGTTATTGTTTTTTCTCTAGAATTGCATTTTTTACAATTAATTCTTACCTTAACTTGCAATATGGGTGTTCTACTTCGCCTTAAACCAAACATTTTGTAGATTGCAATTATTTTTCTTAAATACATTTCCTAATAAAGTAACTTTTTTCTGGAGCTTGTTAAGCATAGTATGGTAGAATTGGCCTACACAGCTGAAACTTCAGATGTCACCAATCCTAATTAGGTTCAATTCACCCTGAAAATCTGAATCAATTTGAGACGATGGTTCAAAAGTTGACCCTCCCAGGCCATGTCCCCCCTTAAGATGTACTTTGATGTTTATTACATTTACAAGCTGAGCGGTGAGAATTTCTGCGATTCAAAATTGAACTCCAACAACAATAACCACAACAAATGATTTGACGTTTTTTCTAACTTTTTTATTTAAGGCCACGTGGAATCCGTAAAAATAAGTATGCGCAACCTTCAAGCCCGAAGAATACTCATTTCATATTCATATTATTGTTATCTATGTTCGAATGCTGTCATTTAGTTTTCCGCAGCTTTTGTTAGGTCCTCCACTTGCTTGCAACGCTTGCTTTATGGCGTCGTTAAACGGGCTAGAAGGAAACTTTTTTAAAGATGTATTCCGGTGTTTATTACATTTACAAGCTGAGTTGCCAGAATTTCTGCTATCTGAAATTGAACTACTACAAGAAAAATAACCGCGACAAATTAGTTGCTGTGTGTTTCTTTTTAATTTTTTTTTATTAAGTGTGTCTCACTGGCCTTTACAGCTAGGGTTACAGAAGCAAAACACATTGCTTCTTATGTGGCATAGGGATCAGAGCAGTACAAGAGGTGATGGTCTAGGCGCAGATATCAGCAGCCAGAGCCGTTTATTAAAGAGTTTGACCATACATTGGTTTGAATAAGCGAGCATCTAGGGGCCAACCACAGGCCTTGAAACAGCCCGTAGCGGTGGTCATGAGCTCTAAATATGTGGCACGACTAATTTAAGCCGTTTTATCGTTGCTAGAGTGAAAACGTTTAGCTCTCTGTGACTAAAAGCTTTGTGCACGTGAGGTCTTCGTCACACCAATATTCAAGTGTAGAATAAACGAACGTCCGCCCCAACCCAAGGCTGACTTGCTAGAAACAGCGTCTCAGCTGAGACGGGAAAAGAAAGCACTGGGCCAAAGCCAGCGCACAAGCCGAGGAGGACTCCTTGTCTCAAGACGCTCGCGCCCTAGCCTTTGCGCTGTCTTCTTTCAGCCAGTCTCAGCTTTGACGCTGTTCTATACTTCGTTTCAGCTTCGGTCCAGACGCAGCCAAAGCTACAAGCGCGAGCTCCGGGCTTTCAGCATCCCTGCCAAGCACGGGCGCTCGTGCAGTGCAAGCACTGTTCTGGGCCACATGCTCGCGCTTGTAGCATCGGCTGCGTCTGGACCGAAGCTGAAACGAAGTATAGCAAGCCGGCCCCGAGCAAACTGTTATTTATAATCCTTCTGCACGAACATCAGCAGTGCAGACAAAGGCATAGGCACGAGCACGTGGCTTTGGAAAGTGCCTCTTATGCACGAGTTCTTCTACAAACAAAAGCATGTCGCTGAGCTAGGCTCACGCACCTGTGCCTTTGTCTCTACTGCGGACATTTGTGAGATGGAGTAGAGAGGCTGAGGTTGAACGCTCCTATTTCACGCTTGAAATGTCGTTTACAATATTGTGACGTCACGGTCTCCTGATTGGTCAACGCTGTGTCGTACCTTTAGTTTACGCTCTAACAGCGGGGGGAGTTTTCGGCGCTGGCGGCGGCCTTTGCTCCGCCCATTGCCTAAACTCTCCTAATATACGGCTCTGCCAGCAGCTAGACGGGAAACAAAATACCGCAAAAAAAAAAAAAAACTTGTCTAGAACACGCAAAAAAAAAAAATTAAAGCCGTTTACAACACCCTGTAACGCCGAATTAGAGCGCAGCTCTTGAGGAGGAGGAGGCGGGAAGGGTTCCTGAGGGTAGGGTACACCTTTCCTCTTCGTCTTACCTGCTACTCATCCCTCCTCTTCCCTCCTCCTCCTCCTCCTCCTCCCCTCATTCCTTAAGCTCCTCTCCCTTCCTCCTCTCCTTCCCCTCTTCCCTTTTCTTTTTCCCCCTCCCCCTCATCTTCCTCCTCCTCCCACCTCCTCCTTTCTGCACGGTGCATTATGGGATATTTCCCATAATGCACCGCACGGTTACGTTGACGGCGACGCCGTTCAAGCTGTAAACGGGTGCCTAAGAGCTGCACTCTAAAAACATGTGACTTACTAAACAATGAGACATTAACAACCTCATGTAATGCCGAATTAGAGCGCAGATCTTGAGGAGGGGAGGGTATGCCCCTCCTCCTCATCCGTACTCTCCTCCTCCCGTGCCCCTCTGCTCCTCCTCCTCTTCCTCCTCCTGCTTCTCGCTTGAGGTATTTTGATTTTGTGATATACCGATATACCGTGCTAAACATGCAGTCGGAGAAATATATGTATATATATATATATATATATATATTCTGGTATCCTCACTCAACGCTTGTCTGGAGAAAGGAAATGAAGTTCCCACATCCGGAAGTTCCAGTCTCTAATTTTGCCGCTGCCAGGAAACAGGACAGGAGGATCAAGGCAGGAGAACAAAACAGCATTAAAGTCAACACTTTGACGTAGCTCGTGATACTCTGTCGGCTCTGTCGAAGACTGCTCGGCGCTTTTGATTTCCTCAGCATTAGTCTTGAGCGTGTTCCCCCGAGATGGCACAGCAGAACAGCGAGTGCGCATCCCTCGGGGCCAATGGGATGTTTTTCTGCATGACTGGTACGAAGTTCTTCTTTGTCTTGCACAAAATATTTTGCAAGTGCCGTAGGCGAGAGATACAGAGCTGCCATGAGCAAGCCGTTGTCGACCTTGGTGGCACACAGTTTACCAACTTCGTCTGACGTGCCACAGAGATTGATGGCTACAGCACGGACCCGTATTCATGTGGATGGCCACTTGGATAACGAGTACACCATGTTTTCATACGTGCCTCTCTCTGTGATATATGAGTGCCAATGTCACTTGCTTAAACAATGGGTAGCTGGCATCGCCCCTCCTCCTTCCTCCTCCTCCTACCCCTCCTCCTCCACTGCTTCCTCCTCCTCCTCCCTCCTCCTCCCTCTTCCTCCTCCTCTTCCTCTGCTCCTCCTCCTCCCCTGGTGCAAACGTCCCATAATGCAACGTGTGGGTCACGAGTGAGATCCGCTCACTGCATTATGAGACATTTCCCATAATACACAGCGTGGTTACGGCGACGCCACCCTATTGGAAAATTTCGATGATGGAAAGATGATGGAAAAGGCTCATACAAGCGTAACCGTAATATGGGACATCCTATACAAGCGAAACCTCGGCTCCAGTATAGTGGATTAAGGCGGAATGATACAGGTAGGCGGAACCATACAAGCGTGTCGTATTATGGGACATCCTATACCAGCGTAGTGGATTATGGCGGAACCATGGAGGCGGACGGAACCATACATGCATAACGTAATATGGGACATCCTATACCAGCGAAAAGGCGATACCAGCATGGTGGAGCCGTATGGCTCCACCATGCTGGTTTCGCCTTGTCACTGTTGTACAGGGCGATTTAGTTTTAAGCTTTACGTATATGTTTAGAAAGGTCGTGAAAGCTAAATTAATGCGGTTTGTGCAGGCGAGTTATACGGCCAGGTGTACATAGTATAGGGACCTAATCGTAACAATCAGTCAGATAATTAAATACAATTTGTCAATTAACTTTTTAATTAGTGAAAATGAAAATATGGTTTCAATTAGAAACTTGCTGAGTCATTGAAAACCACAAAATCAACTCTTTCTGGAAGGATATAATGCAGGGGTAGCATTTTACGCATTCTGTAAAAACGCTTTATTTGGACGAGTTTCTAGGTTTCAGTTTCTTATCAGAGCTCATATGTCTGCGCCCACAGTCCTGTTCCCCAGGGGCTTAGACGCGCAACACATGTGCGCCTTGCTTCCCTCCATCCTACGAGGGAGGCGAGGGGTCGGCTTCGCACTGCGGCCACCGGGCAGCAGGACCGCAGGTGCAAAGATGCGCTCTGGTAAGAAACCGAAGTCTGGAAACGCGTCCAAATTGACCATTTTTTTAGAACGCCATAAAATGCTTCTCTTGTCTCAAATCTTCACAAAGAAAGTTGATTTAGTGTGTTTTGATGACGCTTAGCAAGTTTCTAATTGGAACCATGAATCTATTTTCACTGATTAAAAATTTCAGGAACATACTATACTTAGAGAGAGGCTGAAGCGGTTTTGTATTTGAGAAAACACTTTTAAATCTTCTTCATATGACCTCCAGAATCTCAAATATCAAAATTATTTGGTAATTTCATGAATCGAGGCTGCATAGAGTCATTTTTAAAGCGCTGTGAAAGCACTTCCCTGGAGAGCGACGTCACAAAAGCAGCTTTCGGAATCTTTGCTCACGCATCTTCAGCACCTATCAAAGCTATGCACGCACGTGCTATTTTTTAAAAGGGCAAAAAAATGTGTCCCGACTGGTGCCAATGCGAGAGAATATACCTAGAAAACTTGCGATTGGACGCGCGGCCCTTAAGCGACAAACGCTTCGCGGCCGAAAGGTCTTCTTACGATGTCACTATTGGTAGGAGGTTTTTTTTTTTGTGTTTTCTCACGTTTAGTTATATCTTTGTGGAAAACGAATGGGATATTTAGGTTTGCGGGATAAAACTACGCTAGAATGAACCTCCATCTAGTTTTCTGAAAGAAGTCTGGCACATCTCTGTAATAACCCGACTGAACATTACAAATTAGTCTTTTATACAATGCCGCCCTGGCCATGCAACTCACGTGCACAGACCGCGTAAATGTAGCTTTCATGGCTTTTTTAAAGTCTGTAAAACATACAAAAAAACATTCTCTAGAATGTCCCCCAATACGATACAATTGTATGGTTCCTTTCCCGCTTGCATTGTTCAAGAAAGACTTGTGGACATCCAGCGTTTCATTGGAATGCTGGATGTCAGCGAGTCTACATTAGTGAGTGGTTTCAAACAAACATGATGTTTGCACACCAGTAAGCTCTTATCCAAGGCTCACCAGGAGCACTAAGAGCAGAGGCAAAATGTCGTGACCTGGTAAATTTGGTTGCAGGTATTTATTTTTAGAAGAACTGCAAGCAGCAAAGCTTAACTTTGCTCAAAAGAAGATAATTAAAAATTCAATACTGAACAATGGTGTCCCTTGAGCTGTCAGACCAAACTCCCACTCTTGCCATTCAGGAGTTCCTAACTTGTGCGTAGAGGATCAGCACAACCCAGATTTGTGCTGCAAGCGCACCTGCAATATAAAAGTTGAATAAACATGAGATGAAATATGAGACGTTTAGAATACTCTGTAATGTGAAATTAGAGCACAGATCTTGAAGAGGAGTATGGGAGGGTATGCCCCTCCTCCCCCTCCCCTACTACTCTTCGGCTCCCTCCCATTTAGCGGGAAATTTCCCTGAATTTAGCGGGAAAATGTGCCCACTAAATTTAGCGGGTTAAGTTTTCCACTAAATTTAGCGCGGAAACCCCTCCCAGTTTCAGAATGAATGCAAAAATATATGGAGACTAGACCTTGTCCTCAACACAAATGACCTCAACACAAATGCAGATTTTCTGCTAAAAGTAGCGGGGAAAATGACGTCGCATGACCGTGTCATGTCATCCATAAAAAATTCAGTTTCTCAGCTAGACTTAGCGGAAATATTAACGTCACATGACCGCAACATTAATTCAATTTCCTGCACCGTTTAGTTGGGCGGTTACGCCGACAGCGACGCCGCAAAACGCGGAAACGGGCGCTAAGAGCTGCGCTAAAAAAACTAAATGCATCAGGTGAAATAAAGAGAAAATTAGAGAAGAAAAAGAAAAGAGAATCTAAGATCAGGTTCTCAGATCCTTTCTTTTGTCCGTTCTCAAATGTTTTGATTTCAAGAAATGTTTATATCTTTATTCATACCCAGAGAACCCCTCCCAGTTTCAGCATGAATGCAATAAATCAATGCAGACTAGACCTTGTAAACTATAATGCACATGAAAATGAATGTTCACCACATAGTCATGTATGAGCCGGTGGCTCAGATCTCTAAATACATTTGTATTGAGGAACATTCTTGAATAAAACTTCTAGGCTTCGAATTCGACAGTTTGTATTTCCACAAGGAACACTGTATGGCACTGATTTTTTTTTTTGTGACACATCAGAAACAGCACAGCAGTGTCATCCTTGCCAACCTAACAAGAATTTGTATTTTTTTTTTTGTTTTAGCATGGCATGTGCTATTCTAATGATTATACAGCCTCCTTTAACAAAATTTCCTTTGTAGAGATTTCTATTGGTTCTTATTTAACTCGCACGACAGATTCGGTACGTATTCGGCATCAACAGTTTTATATATTAATGTAATAGGGAAAGACAAGATGTATGGTCTTGAGTACGGCTCAACAAGCACAGATGTTGAGAAAAGTACTGAAGAAAACTCAAATGTCAAAATAAAAATAAGCTGGAATGTGGATACAATTAAGGACATGGTCATAAATACAGTAGCAGATTCAATATGAAGAATACGTGTTAGACGCACACTCAAAGAAACCTGCTGCATCTATATTCATTCAAATTATTTCGCAGAACCCAGCGCTGCAGTCTCGGGTGCGAGTTCGCTGAATGAGTCCACTGAAAATGAGTGCAGACGGAAAAAGCAGTTTGATCTGCGAAAATGAACACTACATAGGCAAGTGACATGTCATTGTTACTGTTACAGTGCCGAATGTTTCAAACTGCCAGTCGCATCATTCTGCGAGTTCCATCCATATATTACAGGGTTTGGCTCTCTCGAATGCTTGGCGAGAAAAATGATGAACTGGAAATGTCTAGCGTAGTTCTAGAAAAACTACTTCCAGAATCCTAACTCAGCATCGTAAAGAATATAAAAAGTTTCTAGAGAGAAGGTTAGTGCAGGAGTTGAATAAACTAAATACTTAGTTTTGCGAAACCATCTTGCCGTAGTAAACGTATAAAGTTCCCCTAGGTAGAGCTAGTCATTACGGATGATTGTGCCCATTGCATACCATAAAAATTTAATTTGCGACCTACAATATTTACAGTCTCAACCAACTCTGAATAAGTGGAACACTTGGCACTAAAGATTGGTCTCACCATGACTGTCTGCAAACATCCACATAATAATTTCCATAAACCTATGCATTTCAAGAAAATATTTGGAGCGAGCTGTTCAAACTGCCATAACACTTTTTAACACTAATAGAAAGCCTGTAGTGGGCCACAACTTAAGCAGTTTTTCCTTCATTATGAAGGGCAATAACAAATATGTGAACCTTAAAACTAGGCCTGCACTGAATTGCTTTCTTAAGTTGAACGTGCTACGCTCG
The DNA here is from genome assembly GCF_016920785.2 of Ixodes scapularis. Taxonomy (NCBI): domain Eukaryota; kingdom Metazoa; phylum Arthropoda; class Arachnida; order Ixodida; family Ixodidae; genus Ixodes; species Ixodes scapularis. The sequence continues at coordinate 29,732,446 of NW_024609839.1, forward strand.
GTTCAATATATTATCTTTGCAGAGCTGACAATGTGCAAGTTCCCATTTTTTTATATTTCACATCTCCCGGCTGCTGGGTGGGCTAGGTACATAAGATTGATGACACCAACGTAACACAATGATTATTTTAAGAATTTGCTTGGGTATAGCACTAGCGAAGCCATCTGCGGGAAGTTATTTCTGTGACTCCGTCGAACCTACACCCGTGGGCTTTAAGTTCACATGTGAATCATGTCTTCAGACGCCTTTTTGTAATTGGAACTCCATCCAACCCGAGATTTGAATGCTTTTTTGCATTTTAGGCTTAGTAGTGCTTTTGCTGTTTCACTTCAAGAATAGGTAAGAATGCTTATTTCGAGTAGCATACCTAACACTTGGTGGCATGAGGACTCCCTTGTCGTGATGCTAATCGAAAGTCACAGGCAGGGAGATACTGTGATGCTCTTGTTGCTGGGATTACCTCCCCCATGGTCCTGGCCGGACCACAGAAGAAGATTGAGTCCAAGCTTGTGGCCACTAGGATCTCCAGATCTTGAGGCAACCAAGTAGCTGGAAATAAAAACAAATCACAATCAAGTACTTGGCAGAGCTACATTAGAATGGCTAGCATATTCTTTCGTGATCAGCACATAGATCCTTTTGTTTTTATACTTTGTACTTGTACCTATTAAAAAACTGCTCCTTCACAGCCACAGTCATAGGCACACCCCAGTACAAGGCCACACAGGCCTTGAAATGATGGATACCGAATTAAGGCGAATGATCAAATGCATTCATTTAACCCTCTTTCACCCCAACCTGGGAGATTTCTGTCAAATATTCACATTTAACTCTAAAGACTATAAAAAAAAAACTACTACTGCAATGCAGAGCTGTATAGTGGGAGAGTTTAGCCAGTGGGTGTGGTGACAAAGGTGCCGGAGAGGAGGAAAGGGAGGAGAGCGCCGAAGGAGGGAGAGAGAAGGCAGCAAAAAGGAGAAGACCGCTATTTTGACGCAACGCTGTTGGCGCGGAGCACTGTTGAGGCTATGTGCCGTCTGCTACTGGCTTATTTCATTTTTGCCTTTATAAAAGTTTGCGTTTAAACATGGAGAAACTTCTTTCTTTAGGTTATTAAGCCACCGAGGAATAACACTATATTATTTTATTGCCAGAGCCTGCCAAATAAAAGCAAAGGGCAGGTGTCTGGATAGAAAGAGTTTAGTTGGCGCACCAAGAGGCTAACCAATAAAAATTGGTACCACCCTGCGCAAAATGCCTAAAAAGCGTGCATCTCTACTTGACACTAACAGCGGCACACACTATCTATTTTACTGACTAAAGGGTACTAGATCACTATTTTCAGCTAACTAGTCAAACAAGATATTCTTGCCAACTTGCTTTTTAGGAAAATTTTTAAATTTAAAAGAACTATTAAGACAACGGCTAAAAAAAAGCAATGGCAAAACCAACAATCGAATTCACCTGCTCTCCAGTAGCACGACATCTATAGAAGGCAGACCTGAAGAATGAGCAAGCAGTCTAAAAAAGAGTATGTCCCATGTATAATTTGTTTTCATGCTGCCAAGCAAGTGCTGGAAAGAGGTTTCACGACATCAACAAAATTTCTTGCAATCAGTTGAGAACAAGTTAGAGCAGTGAACTTGTCCTTGCCCATGGCATAACGTTTTAGTGTTGCCCATGGAAACTCAAATAAATTTGTAAATAAAAACAAAAAAGACTAACCTTCATAAAAAAATCTAACTTTCGCAAAGAAAAGTTATCTTGAACAAAATATGCGGGATACAGTTGTACAGCATCCATTTGTATGCTGAATTAATTTTGAGGCAAATCTGCGACAATGAAAAGAAAGCGCCCGAGTACAATTAAGGGAAAGACAGAAAGGATGCATACCTACAACAAAAAAATTTAGAACGACCACGGGCAGGAACCTCTGGTGAGGCTCTCGGAGTGACTCCCTGCAATGGGGGTGCGCAGACCAGAGAACAAGATCGGTCAGAGCTTGCAGCCATAAGGTGCTTCATACCATGAAGTTCCAGAAGTAGCTGCAATTGGAAGCAAAGTGCATTTCATTTCTCTGCAGAATGGAGAGTTTAATAGCTAGTATGCATTCATAAGGTGATACAGTCACGAATGCAGATTTCTCAATGCAGCACTATATCACCAAATTGTTAACCGTGCCGGGCAACACTAAAAACCGAGAGCATTATTCCAAACTATCTCAGTTTAAAGTTAACCACGGCAGAAGCTCCAAGCCATGTGACCTTCTAGTTGGATGCCATGGTACGTCGAGCTTACAATCATGTGTCACACTGTTTTCGCTGCAATGGCTTGTAGTGTCAAAAGTGGTCCAGCTTAAAGAGATGCAAAGTATAGACGTTTGTGAGTGGGGCCCTGACCTAGTCTTGAGCTACATTGCGAGGAAGGATGTTTCAACCGGGATGTTTGCTGCCTGTATCCACACGACCAGCTTGTGCACAGCGATTGCTCGAGCCGAGTACATATCCTCGACAGTGCCATTATTTGACAAGCAGTTTTATGAATGTTAAACATGACTGACTCACAGAGAGACTGCATCTCAACGACTAATGACTTGGGATACCCAACTGAATACTGATATATTAACTAAATGCAAAACAATTACCTGGCAGGCATTAAATTTTTCAACAGGGTGGGTCGACTCCGCATTAAGTTGAAGGAGTCCATGCGTCAGGCACGTAGCCAGGATTTTGTTTCAGAGGGGGCCCACTCATGACAAAATGCTGTATGAGGAGAAGGGGGGAGAGGAGGACACATGCAAAATGGAAGATTTCGGAGGGGGAGGGGCAAGGGGGGGCCCGGGCCCGGGCCTCATGGGCCTCCCCCTGGCTACGTGCCTGCGATGCGTAATAGGACAATACGAACAAAAATATGCCTTAGAATTCCTTTTGCACCCCCAAAATGATGTGTTTTTGAAGCTAAGGTACACAGTATTCTTGATTCAGAAAGTGCCTCAGCTGTACAAATGCATATGCAGTAAGGGCACTCGCCAAGCCTACTCTCCTCAGCTCTGTGCAGGTTAAGCCAAGTTAGAGTATAGAGGTACACGCTCACTGATAGCATGAGAAAGGCAGGGAGAAGTCTCCGTTGTTCCACCACCAGCCCGTCTGCTACCTTCGATGACGTTTCAGCGCCTCATGAGCCTGGAGCAAGCACATCTGTCCAAAGTGGGGTGAAAAGCACAAGCACGTGCTGGAGGACGCCCAGCCATTCTCTTTTTGTCATCGGCTATTCTACATATTTTAGTATGACATATTTTTAAGTGAGAAAAAGTATTGCAAATATGCAGTCCAACTTTGACCATAATACAGAAGTCTGATAAAGATAACAGTTGCCATTCACCATTTTCCAAATAAGTGCTCCCACCTATCGGAACATCTACACATGTGGTGCGTGAGTGAGTTCAGGACTGAGACGCTAGAAAATGAAGCGCTCACAAGGCTTGTCTGGCCCTTCCAACCATGCGGGTACATTCATCGCAAATCCCAGATTTTTAGACAAAATGATTTAGAATAAGCAAATCTTGTCTACGCCCGAGGTAGAACATTGAATTGTGATTCCCCCATATTGTGCCAACCATCCTTCAACCTGCGGTACCACCTGCAAATGAACTATGTTGTGCTGCGGCACGCGTCCATGCTGCCTGCTTGAGAAGAAAACCACTGCTCGTGTTGAAGACGACATCCCACAATGTACAGGCAACAATGTTTAACGAACTACAACAAAATTGATATCATTCAATAGACACAGATAGGCTTACAAAGTGTCGACACTAGGGCTGGGCAATTAATCAATGAACCTTCCGATTAATCGATTAAGTCTTTAAACGCGATCAAATATTATAACCGGTTAATCGGTGTTTTAATCGGTACTCAAAAAGAACTATGGCTCTATCCTGGACGACCTGGCCGAACTAGGGGTGATTCGTGCCCCCCCCCCCCCCCCTTCCCCAGATCCGGTCGTTCTGTCCCGAGCGGTTTTCCGTTCCCAGCCAGGTGCTATGAGCAAGGTTCAATTATCGCGCTCGCAAAGCGTCACATGTTCGAGGATATACATTACAGTTCTGCCGAGGCCAGACGAAAAAGCCGGGCCCGCTATTGATCCCCGCGCGACCGCGAAACTTCACGTGTTGAGGATCTATTACACATCCTGCCCAGGCAAGACAAACGAGCAGAAAAACAAGCGGGGAAGCTAACAACGCCATGGTTACTTGTTCCTGTATTCGGCCCGCAAAAATGGACGAGTTCACGAGTATGAAAGGCAATCGCGCTGGAAAGTTTGGGTTTAAAGTAAACTCCAGCGGGTGAAGTTTTTAACTCGAAGGAAGTTCACTGCAACATCTGCAAAACAACGTTTTCGTACAGTGGAAGCTTAAGTTCGCTTTAGTGTCACCTACGAGCGAACCACCCATGTACTCTGCTGCAGCAAGGACAAGGACCATCCGCTAAAACGCAGACAACAATCAACGCCTTCTCCATCGAGGCCCCTATCTCTGAAAAAAGAAGAAGGCATTGCCCAAGCCCTGACTTCTTGTCTTCCTGTCGGAGAATGCGGAGAAACTTCTTTTTCTTCGGAGCTGGAGCAAAAATATGCGAGTCTTTGAATCGTTGAACTATATGTAACCTCACTCTAAATGTCCTTTGCGCCGTGTAACAGGAGGAAAATAAGTCTTCAAAGGCAAGACAAATTGTTGCATTCAATTTTAATATATTATTTATAAAAATCGACGCAACCGATTAATCGATTAATTAATCGATTAAAGGGTGACGATTAATCGGGTTAAAATTTTTAATCGACGCCCAGCCCTAGTCGACACCATGATTGTTGTTGTTGGTTTTACTCCTGCATACAAACATAAGTGACTTCCTCTTTCCTCCGATGTACAGTAAAACCCCCTTATCTTCGTGGCCCCTATTTCTTCTCGAATCGGTCACAGAGGACATAATCACAGCCACTGAATTCTGCAAAATCAAAGGCCGCGAAAATTAAAGGTTTGCCAACATTAAAGAGTTTACTGTTCTTCCGTGTGTCACATAATGTTAACATTTCAAGGAGGCTGAAGGTATTGGTTTAAGGAAAAATTGACCTATGAAAAAAAAATGCCCTTCTCCAGGTTAGGCACGCGAGGTTCTTTTGCACTACCTATAAGGCGGCAAGTTTGTTTCGGCAGAGCTTTTGGTAAAACGGAGTCACAAAAGTAGCTATAATTGGCATCAACTATTTTGTGCTGCATCATAAAGCTAGAGTAGATTCCACAGTGCTTCGGCACAGCGCTGTTTGTTGCGAGAGCATATGTGGTTTATTGTTGCATCCCATTTGCATGATCTAGAAAAACTAGCGCTGACACAGTTGGAGCACTCCACAAAAAACAGCCGACTGTGGAAACATTGAGAGATGCACACATGCAAACTGTGCATTTCTTAAAAACGGATTCGAGCAAAGGTAAAAACAATATGTATACTTACGGCGGCCATACTTGCCTTTCCCAAGCATGACCACTTTTCCCTCGGTAGCACCATCCAGTAAGCACCAGCAACACGCCCATGAGACGCCGCCGACTCCTGGATTGAATTACGACCCGCCTGATGTCTTGGAAGGAGATCCGGAACACTGCTTTAGGCCAGATGTTTTATCTGGTGGGGCAGGGACTAAAAGTAAAAATAAACAAATTTATCTGAAGTGCTACATTCCTATAGCATAAACTCTAGAATAGCAGTATTTTTTTTTTTTGAGGTCAGTGATGCATTTTAATTAAACACAAATGGTTGGTTTATAACTTTATATGAGCAGCCCCTATATAACTTTATATGATGAACCAGCAGCCCCTATTTTCCTTAAGTGTAACGGAGTGTCTGACGTTACGTCCGACGGAACCCGAAATAAAAATTAAAGTTACGCCCATCGTAACTGTCAAGCATTCGAGTTGCGTCCGACGTAACCCAAAATAAAAATTAAAGTTACCGTATTTACTCGAAAATAGGTCGAACCCTATATTTATTGGATCCACCAAGAACAAAAAAAAAACAATCAAATATAGGTCGATCTTTTTTTTTTTTTTTTTTTAAGAACGGGAAATTTTGGGCAAAAGAAAGAAAAAAACCTTTATTTACATCACTCTCAGCTAAATCACGGGGCGATGCCAAAAACTTCATCACCGTCAGAACTTCTGGACATGTCATTGTCGTCCCAAGCTTCGTCAGCTGGGTAGACATCCTCGCAAATTCGCAGCAATACTTCACTGACACCGTTGTAAAATGACGACAGGAAACGAAAGAAGGTGCGAAGCGACGGAAGACAAACTACAAAGACGCAAGCAAAGCCGCCGTGTCGCCATGAGCAACACGCGAGCCGAGCCGCCTCAAACAACTAACAAAAATATATATTTTTTTTTTTTTGTGCGCGTTTGCGAGGATGGAGGGTAAAGTGCATGGCGCATCGCGTTCCTCTCCTTACCCGTTGCCCAGCAAGGGGAACGCTAGAGGCGCAATGTCGAAATCCGACGCCCGACCGGCCACCGCGGGCGCCGAGCCATTTCGGCAACCAAAAGCTTTTTGAAACAAGAAGCGGCGCGGCTCTACGGCAACGCCGGCTCGGTGACTCGATAGCTTCATGCCTGCGGTAGGGTCGCAAAATTTGGTCGCGAATGTAGGTGTCGAAATTCTTTAGTAACAATTTCCGAGAAGAAGAAAAAAAAAAGAAGAAAAAAAAAAAAAAAGAAAAGGTCGACTTATATTTGAATAAACACGGCAGTCAGCCGCGCGACGAGACACACATTATGAAAGCGATTGGTGCGAGCGACCGAGGCGATGAGCGACGTTTTCTAGAAGCCCAAGAATTGAGCGGCGCAAGCAGCGAGAGTGAGAAATCTTCGGCGCTCGGCGCCGGCACTCGTAGCTTCTCGCCGTCGCTCGTCTCGTTGATCGCTATATTGCTCACATGCCGTTCAGAAAGGCGCTCTAAGTGCTTACCATTGCATTGGGACCAGCCTCGCATCCAACCGTAACCAGTCTTGACTTTTTTTTAAAGCCGCCGAGGTAGAAGTTAACATCGTACATGCATCGTTTTCAAGCATGGCTCCTCGTTCATTGCTCGATTTATATTTTCCGTAAATGACAAACCGCAATGAAGCACAATTATTCTAGTTCAAAATTGTTACGAACACTTGGCACGCATGCTTACACTGTAGCGCACCTAACGTAATTTAAAAGTAGAACGAAAACGGGACCAGATTCGCTTACCGCTTCACGGAGACAGACGTCTTCGGATCCTAGGCCTCACGGCCGAACTGGGAAGTCGCCTGCGGTCCGGCGATCGGACGAGTCGAGCCGGCCTGACACAGGTTGACCACGCCTGGTTGAACTATGAGAGGCGCCGTCGAGTTGAGAGCCAGAGACGCAGTAGAAACGGACCGTAAAACATCTGTCCCCCAAAACGCAGAACGAGCCAGCGATGCCAAAACCGCCAAAACCACTACGTCGCCATCTCCGCGACGACCGGAAGCGTGGAAGCCGGGAAGTCAGAAAAGGCGCGACAGCGGAAGCCACTGGGCGGAAGCTTTACGTTTCGGTTTCGCTTTTCTCCGACACCGGGTTTGCGGCTGGTAGCGACGACGCGAAGGGCCACGAAAAGACGCCGAGTTGGCATGTACGAGTCACGGCCCACGATACGAGCAACGGGCCGTTTGCCGCTGTCGACCGGCGATGCGGTATCCGCGGCTTGGTGTCACGATCGGTTTGTTGCCGTGCACGCTGACTCAAAGCTCGAAGTTACGCAGTTCCGTTCCGGCACCAGCCGCACCACGTTTTCCGGTGCATCGCACGTGGAGGCCTTTCGACGCATTTAGTGACCGTAAAGATGGTGCCCGCTGTCTTCGGTGCTGTAGAAGAAGTTGCGAGACGGAAGAAGCATCGAAACCAAGGCGTTTAGGACTCCAGGCCGGGCCGCCGGTTCACTCTGAACGAGAGGCGACATGTGTGCGCACGCTTTGAGGAAGCCTCCGCGTTTCGCCGCGCCAGAACTCGCCGATCGCGACTGTACCCCGAGTCCGAGAGGCTCTTGCGCAGCCGGGAACGGCACCGAGGTAGGAGCTGCTCGTTCTGCGCTACCATGCAGTGCTCAACAGTGCTCGGGGCTCTCGGTGTCGTTCGTGCTTGCACCGATGTCTTTGTGACCGCTTCGGACACGCAAGTCGTACTTCGCAAAGGTTTGGACGGGGCCGCCCACACCGAGCAGCTCCGCTATATTCTGCTTAGTTATGATCACAATAAAAGCTTGCGTTTGTTCTCGGGAAAAAAATTGCGGGACCGCTCTCCGCGCCGCCGACGAGATTGGCCGCCTCCATGTTCTCAGCTGTTCACTCGCTCCCGCAGCGAGCGCCTTCCCATAATCCTCCCCGTTCCAAAATGCGGTCCGGTCTCCGTTTACATGGGCTCAATGAATGCGCACTCGACATCTCGATCCACCTCTGTCTAGCGACTTTAATGCGATGCGCTTTGCGCATTATGCCGTTTACATGACCGCATATGGAATGCGGCAACTAAATTCAATACGACTAAGTCGCATTCATGTAAACGCGGCTTATGTTCTTTTTCGACATGTATGGTGTATGTAACGATACCGGTGGTAAACGATGGACGTTATGTTGGAAGATGGCGGTCGTCTTTCTGCATGTATGATTTGGATATAACGGTGTTGGTGTGGTATAAGCGTTTTTTGTTGGAAAGATGGCGGTCGCCTACGTCATCGGCCGCAAAATCATACCAGCACACCGAATAATATCGGCAAGCAAACTGGCTGCCAGTATAGACAGACCCGGAGCCATAGCGGTGCCGGTATCTCCAGTTATGCAGAAAGCCGAACCAAACTAGCTGCATACATAATAACAAGAAAGTATGATGGTGTCATACCCGAACTGTACAAGCAGCAGGTTTGTTTCTTGTACGTTTTTCCAATAGGGCACTCAAGCCTGAAACGTGTGCCTAAGAGCTGCGCTCTAAAAAATTCAACAAATAATTGCAGTCTTTAACTGCTTTGTTAATAGATGCATAATGCAAAAATGTAATGGTCCTCCAGTATTAAACTGAAACATACTAGGTTACTGCCACTTCCCTAGCGGAGTTGAGAACGAACGATGCTGCCACGAGGACTAAAAGGGTTTGAGCCCACTCGGACCGGGTTCTTTTAGAGCCCAGCTCTTAGGCGCCCGTTCCCGGCTGAGCGGCGTTGGCGTAACCACACAGTGTATTATGGGAAACGTCACATGATGCACCGCGCCGAAACGTCACGTGACTTCATCGAAACGTCGCGTGACGACGCGCATTTTGCCCGTGAAAGGAGGAGGAGGAGGAGGAGAAGAAGGTATGGATGAGGAGGAGGAACATACCCTCCCCTCGATACCCTCCCTTCCTCCTCCTCAAAAGCTGCACTCTAAACCTGCGTTAGAGGAAGGGGGTTATGGAAGGATTTGTGTACTTTCAGTAAATGGTGCTTGGAAGTATTCCGTGACACCCATTACCTATGAACCCCAAGTTTGACCTGGGTAACCGTCTCCAAGATTTACTTGTGCTGCTACAAAACTCTGCTTTTGTGGCTCCTGAGCTGCCCCAAAGTGTAACTTTTGCTGCTCTAAAGGAGCATCATTGTTGCTCCCACACCATCAACAAAAAGATGAAGCTCGCTTCCACCCCTGGAAATAGCATCATCCATTTCCCACCGGGTTGGGATGCTCGAAGCTTTGAGATATTCATGCGCTCGTTAAGACCTCAATTCTAGAAGATGACAGCATTATTGCGCCCTTTCATTTGCAGGCCTACATTCACAGCAGCAGCGGAGGCCAGCTGATCGTCGAGACCTACATCGTGATTGCCCTCAGTATCCTTTTTCCCGCATCTTGCGTTGTCTATTGACAAGGTGGTACCAACCTTTTGGCCGCTTTAAAAGAAGCCAGAAGAAAAGTCACCCTCAGCTGAAGTCGCTAACAGGAGAAGAAGGGCTCCAGTTGTCCCGCCTCCGGTGCAAGCTTCCTACCTTGGACAATGCTTCGACGTCTCGTGAGCCACAAGCTTGCACGCTCGGTTAAATTAGGACGAAAGGCAACGTACGCAGGCTGGGAGTCCGTGAGAGATGTTCCGTCATTCTTATTCTGTCGGTGGCTGTCGCTAGACTCCCTTTCACTTTGGTCACGAGCGTAGCAGAGGCTGCGAGAGTGAGCTCCGGGCCTTCAACATCCCTCACCAAGCATGTGCGCTCGTATCATGTGAGATCGGGGCAATGTGCTTGCGCTTGTGACATTGGCTTCGCTTGGAACTATAGCTGAAACGTTTGTCAGAGGCGTCTGGTAAAAAGTGTGGGTTTACCCTGTAAGACTATTCCCTGCAAAAATGTGCAGGCTTGAACCTTTCCCTGCATGACTGATACGGTAATTTCAATCGAAGCAAGTTCATGATTGACTTTGTCGACTATTCGCTGCACTCAGGAGACGCATACATTTTTTTTACTCTGCGTTATGTACAAAAGAATTAATTTGGATAAAGAAGCCTCCGAACTCCCAGAAATTGTTTTTTTTTTTTTTTGTGAAAAAATAAATTTTATTTTTCTGGATATCATGTTTTAAATTTCGGGAATTTGTATAAAACCTATGCAGTTAAGAAAAACACTATAAAAGTACGTTGTCTTACCACACAATATTGAAAGACGCCATTTGGAGTCCAACTAAGAGCTCGAAAAAAAAAATACTTTATATGATTTTTTTTTTACAGCGGAGCTGTTACGGCCTAGTTTCTCCAGGATTGTGTCCCCCGCATAGAAATGAAGACACCGAACTCTGGACACCTACCGCCATCTATGAGCGACGGCGGCAAGCCACGTATCTGGTTGCCGCCGTCGCTCACAGATTGCGGCAGCTTTTCCACTCTGGCTTGCCAACTTCCGGCCGGCCATTACTTTACATTGTACAGCTCCGCTGGTCTTCCTTCTTGACCAGAGTAGAAAGGGTGAGTTTTTTTTAGTCAACTGGCATTTAGGTGTTAACTGCAATATTCTTTTACTTCGTTCTCTTAAGACTAATAATGAAATTGCTTCTGTTATATTTTCAATACGTCGTATTGTTGAGTTCTAACTAAATATAAAAATCTCCAGTTTATGCACAAACGGTCATATCGAGAACCATAAGAAAAGGTTGTATTTTTGGCCCACAATGTGTGAAGACACAAAAGCGATAGCTGCACGGTCGCGCAATGCGGGTGAGATGGTGCTGTCACGTACCTTACCTGGGTAAGCGCGATGGAAGCTTCTAAAACGATCTAACATTACGCGCAGCAACTGGATACTGCCAAAGTGGGATTTCGCATAATGCGAGGGACGTTTAAAAACAAGTTTTCTAGCAGACAACATGGAAGACTCCTTTCTTAGCACCGTAACTGGCGGGATGGTCGACAAGAAAACACATTTACCTGGCCTCGTGCCAAAAGTGGAGAGGGGTTTTTGCGTAGCGGTGACGACTGAAGGCAAGGTCGAAACCTCTGCAAAGTGTTGCCCGTAAAGCAATGTGGGGTTATTGCTCTGAATATGGCCGTTTCTGCGTAAGCTGGAGATTTTGTTGTTTAATTAAAATGCAATGAAATGAGACTTTCAAACTTTAATACTAGCAATTCAATTATTAATCATGGAGAACAAAGAGGGATATATTTGATCTGACACTGAAATTCAGGTTGACAGAAAAGCAAATAAGTCTCATAAAGTCTCTTCTTTAATGTAGCATAGGGCATATTAGGTAATTAGGCACCCACCTAAATTTATGTGGTAAGCAACTGTTTTTTAAGAATGTTTTTCTTAACTTCACAGGGTTTATGCAAATTCCAGAAATTTAGAGCATGATATCAGCAAAAATACTTTTTTTTTACAAAACAAAAAAATATATTTTTGGAGTTCAGATTTTTTTTTATCCAAATTAATTGTTTCGTACATAGCTCACAGTTTAAAAAATTGCTGCGTTTTCTCTGGCATTGAATAATACTGTTGTCGTTGTGCCACGAGGGCGTGCCATATCCCTTGATGGACTTCACTCCAGACGTTGCTGTCGTCTTCGGCATGATTCTCATGAACGACGCCGCCAAGTCGAAGGGTGACCCGAAGAAGCGCAAAAGTGGGTATTTCGGGGTCTTGAGGGCTCCTAAACTTTTCACTCTTGAGGAATGCCCATCTCTCTCGACTACTAACCGACAAAGTCTTCCTGGTCACAGTATTGGTGCAGTAAGGGGGATGCTGGTCTTTAACTGTTGGTTGTTTACTTTTCGATCATTGTGCTGAAATTTAGTATACTGATGCATTTCTGAGTGGTGATTTCAAATGTGCAACTTGTTTTCAGGTAGCTTTCTAGATCCTGAGTTATCAATAATTTTTGTAATTTTAATTTGGTCCTCTTTACGGGTAGTTACCGTAAATCTTCAGAATTTATTAGAAAGCTTTATAAGATAGCATTCCCCAAAACGTGCTTTGTGCGGTGATACTATTTTTGTTGCTTTAAATGTCATACAATAATTTTAATTAATTAGTCTCAAAAAGACATAGCCTCCCATTTTGTGCAACTTGTTTGCAAATCTTTTTTACCATTGTAATATCATTAAATTAGGCTTAAATACCATCACTGCACAAAGCATGTCTTGGGGAATGCATTCTATGAAAACTTGTGATATATTCTGAAGAATTTTATGCAAACGATCCGTAAGGAGGACTTAATTAAATTTACAAATTGATTGATAACTCAGGATCTAGTAAAGCTATCTGAAAACTAATTGCCTATTTCGAATCACCTCTGAGAAATGCATTAGTATACTAAATTTGAACACAATAAATGAAGAACAAAAAGTTAAAGACCAGCATCCCCTCTAAAGCAGTGCAGAAGCTTGCAGACTTCATAAACAATAATGCCCACGCCAGGAATAGTTTATTGCGTGGTCACGCATGAGTAGACGGCTCGGGTCCTCTAAATTAATGCTTAATTTGGAAGGACACTTCAACTAGGAGCAGGGTTTTTTGAGGAAACATAAAACATCAAGATGCCCCTAGGGTATTCCAAAGAACCCCTGGGCACCTGAAAACCCAGTTGGGAAACAGTCGGTCGTTTTAAAAGCTTGAACTTCCCGGATCTTGTCAAAACGTGCGAATGTTGCGATCGAGCGACCCACCTGAAGTTCTTTTATGCTGTTCCTCCAAATTTTAAAATTTAAACAGAATGTGTACGCCGTAGAAAAGGGCCAAGCAGAAACTGCGGAAGGCGTGCACCGAGACGGTGGCGCCACGGTGCGGCTGCTAGCAGAAGGCTTTTGCGTAGACCAGGGCCGCACCGGCATGGATAGCCTGCGCAGCAGCAAACTTTTCTAATCTATGTCAGCTTGCCTAAGAACATCGACATACAAACGTTCAAGGCCACAGTTGGCGCTAACTTTTTATGCAAGGCCTGGAAATTGAGACTACAAATTTCCTCCATGCGACGTCGAAAAGCGCCGCTATCATCTCGATCTCAGGTACGTCTATTCGATCCGCCAGCGAGCAAAGAGCAATCAGTTAATAAGAGGAACAAAAGATACTTCTCCTGCTGATTCTTTTCAATTACTGGCAGTGGTAAATATCGTCCCATAGTGATTTCTTGAGTGTCATACACACAAGTCTCTTCAGGCATTTTCCAGCACAGATTGCAGCTTACAATGGCAAGGCAGACTATTAAACCCTAGCTTCATGTAACTCGTGCTGGTCACATGACAGAAAACACGTCCAGAGCAATGATGGTCGGGGGTACAGTTTTGAGCGTCAAGGTGCCAAACCTTCGCTCCAGAGAAAGATTGAGGAAAAGGCACCAAACCACGCTGTGAACGTCGTTGGACAGCGAAGCCGTGGTATCACCTGCAACGATTGCCCACTGCACTATAGGCCCTTTTTATGACAAACGCTACCAGGTGGTGTTCAGTCTTTGCCGTCCCAGAGAACTTCCGGTTTATGAAAATAATGATTCACGCGTTGCCATTGTAAGGAGGCTACCTAACACTACTGCTTGAAATGTAGATGAGACGTTTAACCACCAATTCTCCAGGTGAATGCCAGAAGGACGAAGGAGTGTGATATCTGTAAAAATGTTTGGAGTATTCTTGTAAACCAACTTGCCTCCTCCAAGATGCAATATTGTACAACCAAAGGCCCTCGTTAAATCTCCAACTTTGTTGTCCGTCTAGCATTTATGCTTCCTAGCACTAGTGACATAAGAAAGCTCAACAGGCTTGCAAAGACAATGCGACCGGAAGTCGCTTGGTATGCAAGTGGCAGTTCATGTTTGTAAACAGCAAAAGGGTCTATGCCAGGGGTGGCCATGCTGGCCCGGACAAAGAGCCGCAAACAAAAGCACTAAACTTCCAGGAGCCACCTGAAAGAGAAAAGGCAGAAACGAGAAAAAAAAGGGGGGGGGGGGGAGGGGCGCAAGTTGTAAACTTTTTTTAGATTAATAACTGAAACCTGAACTACTTTAGATCTATCCGAGTCAAAAGCAGTCCGACTGTACGTATGGTAGCAGTAGCACAAGACCGAACCGCTCCGCTGCCAGCTGAGCACAGCTGGCAGCGAGCTCGCGCCGCTGCCAGCTGTGCTCAGCTGGCAGCGGTAGGAACGGCCTTTTATCGTTTATCGGCTCCGGCCAACTGCAGTTTATTTGTTACGAAAGTGTGCGGTACGGTACGAGGAACCAGCCGATACCAACATCGCGCAAGTGGTATGTGAATTTTCGCCTCTTTTGGGACTTCGAAAATTCGAGGCGAGCAAGCGTTGCTAGGCCTTAGGCTTAGCGCACGAGTACGGCCACCGGGGCGATCGCCCCCGGTGTTAGGCCTACCCGACGAGTACGAATAAGATGGCGTCGCCACCGACGATGGAGGTGTGCGAAAGCCCGGCAACCAAAGGCCTGCAGGCAACGATAGTCGGCAACGATGAAGGGAAGATGTACGTTCAAGTAGGAGGCCGCGACGCGACACTCGGCGAGTCGAGCGGATGGACCACGACGAGTAGAAGAATGCGCAAGGCCAAGGAGCTGCAAGGTGAGAGACCATCTTTAACCGCGGAATGGCAGTCGAGACCCAAGGAGAGAGTTAACTTTGTCAAGCGAGTTACCGAGAATATCAAGAAAGCAGCCCGTATGCCGGCGGCTATCCCCAGAGACGACCATAAGATCGTAATTAGGCCCAAAGGCGGCCTGAACGTAGCTCGAATCGAGACGCCGGTCGTCACGGACGCCATTGTGGCGGCCGCGGGGACGGCGAAAGAATACCAGGGCGAAGACATGGTGTGCATCAATGCGGCGCAGAACATCTTAGTCGTGAGCACGCCGAGCGAGCAGAGAGCCGAAATTTACACTAAGATCAGGACCGTCGAATTCGGCAACATGGAATTTGAGGTTTCCGCCTACCGAACCGCGCCCGAAGGGACGGCGAAGGGAATCATCAGAGGTATCGCAATTGACGACTCGCCCGAAGACATAAATGAGGCGGTCGTGACAAAGTATAACCCAACGGCGCTAGAGGCGCACAGGATTGGAAATTCTACAGCGGTCATCGTCCTCTTTTAAGGACAGAGAGTGCCCCGGTACGTAATATACCGAGCGGCACTGCTCAAGTGCGGGCTTTACAGGAAACATCATGAAGTGTGTAGATGTTGCGGAAAAGTCGGACACCGCATCGACGTATGTCCAACCCCGGAGACCAGAGTATGCTTCGCGTGCGGGGAGGCCAACCCCGACGCGGACCACGAGAAGGCATGCAAGCCAAGTTGCAAGCTATGTGGAGGACCGCATCCGACGGCAGATAGAATTTGCAAGAACAAGTTCAAGGTCCCCTTCGTCGTCACGAAAAGACAATGGGAGCGCCGAGAGGAACGCGAACAGCAACAGCTCCAGAAGACAAGACCACCAATGACGTCACCGGACTTTCCACAGCTGCCGAGCAGGGAGAAAAGCGAGTGCAGCGAAAGGCAACGGCGCACCGACAGCCGCGAAAGACACAAGAGCCAGCAAAAACACCTGCCGCCGTCGCAGCAGGAAGACGGGAAGCTTAAGTGGTTGGCTGCAGTTAAGGGAAGCAAGTCGAAAGAAACGCCCCGCAGCAAGCAGCAGCCACCATGCCAACACCATAACACCGGAGAACCGCCCTTGACAAGGCGAGAAATGTACGACATGATCAACGAAAACAACGAAAGGCTACTACAGAAGATGGAAGAGAAGATGGACGCAAGGATCCACAAACTACTAGAAGCAATAAGGGCGAGTCAAGCGCCACTGTCACTGCCGACCCCGCAACAGGAGCAAGAGGTGGAGCAGATACCCCGCTCTCCTCGAAAAAGAAAACCCCAGCAAAGCCACCTAAGAGGAAGGAGGAACCAGCCATCGCCGAAGAGGAGGCTACCAAAAGCAGCATCGAAAGCGACGAGGAACAGCCAAAGGAGCCCAGCAACAAAAAGAGGATTATCGAGAATACCAAAGAGAGAAAGCTCATGGCCAGGCTCGACCGCATGGACAAAGAGCGGGAACAAATTGCACATTCGATGAAGGAAAAATTCAACAAGGTAGAGATGACGCTGGGAGAAATACAAAGCGGAATGCAACAACTACAAATGCAGATGCAAACGTTCCTGCAGAGTATGGAAGCCAAGATGCAGACATTCGTGCAGAACGCCCAAACCCAGATCACCACACAAATACAGCAATTATGAACCCAACAGCGAAATCGAACGCCAAGCCAGACAAAAGGGCAGTAACAGACCAGCAGCCGGTCAGGGACCTCCTGATTTGGCAGTGGAATTGTAACGGCTATCACAATAAGAGGGCAACGCTAACACGGCACCTACAGGGAATGGAGAGGAAACCGGACGTCATTATGATTCAGGAAACACTATGCCCTGACACACCCCAACTTCAAGGATACAGAGCACACGCCAAGGCGGCCAAGCCCCTAAACAAAAAAAAAGAAAAAGTTTGGAATACGCAAACCAACAGGCGGGGTGTGCACATTCGTCCGCAAGGGCATCGCATTCCTCGAGCACGAGCTGACCACCGGCGGCTGGACCGATAGCAGCGCGGTGGAGGTGATCGTTGGGAAGAAGAGGAAAACCAGCGTGCTCGCGGTCAACGTGTACAGCAGCCCCAGACATAGAAAGCAAAAGTTCCGCACGCTCATGCAAAGGGCACTGTGTGCGACGAAGAAAGGCACGATCGTAATAGGGGTGACTTTAACGCACCACACTACGACTGGGGATACGATAAGACAACCGAAAAGGGGAGAGACCTATTGCAAGACGCCACGGACGCGGGGCTAACGCTAATCACGAACCCGGAGACCCCCACAAGAACGGGTACTTCGGTCGTCAGGGACACCACCCCGGACCTGACGTTCGTCGAAATAAATGGGAACGACACCGGAACGTGGAAAAACACCAAACACGACTTCGGCAGCGACCACATGGTCATAGAGATCCGGGTCCCGCTGGGGAACGGTGAAAGCCAAGAGAAACGAACACACAGACACACGAACTGGGAGGCGTTTCGGCGTCAGCTCCCAAGCCAGCATGGTAACATTGAAGAAATAGAAGCGTGGTCGAAGGCGATAGTAGAAACGACCGAGGAGGTGACAACAGAGATAGAAACGGACGAAGACATACACGAAATGGACAGCAGATTGGCCCACCTCATCGAGGCGAAGACTGCCCTCAAGAGAAGGTGGAACCAACAACGAACAAACAGAAGGCTCCGCAAAACGATCGCGGAAATCAACAGGGAAATAGAGAAACACAGCAAGGAGCTCGGCCGGCAGCAGTGGGAGCAAACGTGCAGAGAGGCGGACGGCCAACTCCATCTGGGCAAGACGTGGCGACTGCTCCGACACCTCGTCGACGACACCCAGACTAAGGGAGAACAACAGTACAAGCTCAGCAGAATTATACACAAGGCGGTAGCGGAGCACGGGGAAGCGGAGGTGAAGAGGAGACTCGACGCCAAATACCTCCCGGTTTCCCCAAAGGAAAAGCACCCAGAATACCAGGGGGCAGAGAACATCGAGGTTGACCAAGATATCGAGGAATGGGAGGTCCGAAATGCGATTCAAGACCTGAACAGGCGTTCGGCGTCGGGCCCGGACCGCGTCAGCAATAAAGCGCTCAGAAACTTGAACGACGCGGCCGTGACGGCACTGACGGCGTACTTCAATAAATGCTGGAGGGCCGGCAAGCTACCACGCCAGTGGAAGGAAGCCAAAACCATCCTCATTCCGAAACCAGGCAAGTCGCCCGACATCGAGAATCTACGCCCAATATCCTTAACATCGTGCATGGGTAAACTGCTAGAGCACATCTTAATGACCAGATGGCAACAGTACCTCGAAGAGGCAGAGCTCTACCCGGATTCTCTCGTCGGCTTCCGAAGCAAGCTTGGAACGCAAGACGCCATGCTCCAACTCAAGAAGGAGATAGTAGACTACGAAACTCACACCAGCGACAACAGGGCAATACTGGGCCTGGACCTGCAGAGCGCCTTCGACAAAGTCCGGCACTCTGCGATCCTCGCCCAAGTGTCGCACCTGAACATGGGACAGAGATCTTACAATTACATTCGGGATTTCCTGACCGACCGCACGACTCACATCTGCGCCGGGGATCTCCAACTACCAGAGAAAACGCTCGGCAGCGAGGGGACACCACAAGGCGCAGTAATCTCTCCGCTGCTCTTCAACTTGGTCAGGATCGAAGTCGCCAACCGGCTGCGGAGCGTCGATGGGGTACGCCACACGGTTTATGCCGACGATGTGACGCTGTGGGTCACCGGCGGCAGCGACGGCCACATAGAGAATACACTACAAGAAGCAGTAAAAACGATAGAGGACCAACTGAAGGGATCGGGGCTGGTGTGTTCCCCCGCAAAGTCGGAGCTGATGGTGATTCCACCCAGGGGAGCGAGCCGCAAGAAGCAAACTATCCGAGACTGCGATAAAATCCGCATACGAACGCAAGGGGGGCACATCATCCCTGAGGTAGCCAAGATTAGAGTGCTGGGCATGATCATCGAACGCAGCAAAGTCAACGGGGCAACGGTCTCCAAGCTCGAAGCTAAGACCGGCACGGCACTGCGTCTCATACGCCGCGTCGCCAATAGAAGAAGCGGGATGAAGGAAGCAAGGCTCGTCAGACTGATTCAAGCCTTCGTGATGAGCCATATCACCTACGTCGCCGCCTTCCATAATTGGCGGCAATGCGAGCGGAAGAAGATCAACGCAATGATCCGCAAAGCTTACAAATCAGCATTAGGACTCCTAGGATGCACGAGCACGCAGAAGCTCGAAGCCCTGGGACTCCACAATAGCCTGGGAGAGATCGCCGAGGCACAGCAGACGGCGCAGCTCACCAGACTGTCGGGAACCAGGACCGGCAGATCTATCCTCAAACAACTAGGCATCGGAGCCAAGGAAGACGACCACCGGATGCAGGAGCAGATACCGCGGGAGCTGGGCAAGCACATCGTCGTGAGCCCAATCCCGCGGAACATGACTCCCACATTCCATCAAGAAAGAAGAGAGGCGAGAGCCAAGGCGCTGATCGCGCTACACGCCGGCGATGAGGGAGCCGTGTTCGTGGACGCCGCCAGTTACAAGAACATCGGCGACGCCTTCAGCGTTAGCGTGATCGGAGCCAAAACGGGTGAGATCAGGATGGCGGCCAGCGTGCGGACCACTGTGCCCAGCCAGGCAGAAGAAGTGGCGGTAGCCCTCGCCATCGCGGACCCCAGAACGAAGACGGTGTTGTGCGACTCGCGAACGGCAGTGCGCAACTTTGCGAAACAGCGAGTATGCAGTGCGACAGCGCGCATCCTGCGAAAGGCCGAAGTCAACGGAGTCATCACCAGTGCGGTGATAAAGTGGTTTCCCGCCCACGCGGGCGTGGAAGTGGCGGGCTCGCTGGGGCTCACCAACCACAACGAGACGGCCAACTCCGTGGCGCGTGGACTCGCCGGCCGCGCCCCGGTCACGGCCGCCGCCGACGTGGTGGATCGCCCCGAGAAGGACACCATGGACGCTTACAACGAGGTAACCCTGTGGTACCGGTTAGCCAGAAGAACGATGGCCCTGCCCCACCCCCGTCTGACGCGGGAGGAGGCGGTGGTATTCCGCCAGTTACAGACTAACTCCGTGATAACCCCAGTGTTAGCAAAGCACCTGTGGCCGGAGGTATACGTAACAGACTTATGCAGACTGTGCGGGAAGGAAAGGGCCACGTTGGCCCACATCCTGGAAGACTGCGAATGCGCGAAAGCGGACAACAGTGCAGACGTTCTCCCGCCCCTCATGGAGGAGGCGAAGAGATCCGAAGACTACGACGTCCAACACACGGCCGTCCAGCAGATCCTAGCGGCACTCGAGAAGCAGCGACCGGACGGGATGGAAGCAGAAAGGGTTAACCCAAGTACGCTGAAGCCCGCCGCGAGCGGCTCTCCCCGCTAAGAAGACGTCCGGCCACGTCGCCCCAAGAACCCACCTGAGAGGGTGGGATGATAGGGGTTACTGCAGGAGACCCATTAAAGTTGCTCTCTCTCTCTCTCTTCTATTTAAAACGTGTTCCAGCCTATGCAACCACAAACTTTACCAAGAAACGCATGCGGGGAGTGCTACGTGCTTATCATCTATCCCGTGGTGCTGACACTTCTTTTGTGGTTTTCTTATTGAAACAAGTGTCAAAACCGCATGAGGATATAAGGCACTTGCGAACGATGATGAGGCGACCGAAGACGAGGCGAACGCGTGGGTTTTCGTGTCGACTACTGTTCTGTCAACGAAAACAAAAAGACCTGACCAACGAGTTATCCTCAGCTTCTATGCAATAGAGCCACAGAGAGGCACATACGCGGCCAAGTCGTGGCGTGCGCATTAGAATAGGTCGGAGCGGGCGGCACCTCACTATGCGACGTAACGTGGATGCCGTCACTGGTGGCGCTGCCAACCAGCTGTCAAGGTGGAGCGGCACGCCCCAATAGCTGTCGCACGCTGCGAACAGGCTCGGAAGTGATGGCGTCTCTTAGCAAAGCGTCGACTGCCACTCGAAGTCTCACAGGAGCTTCCGCCTACCAGCTCGAACTGCCATCGCGTCCTCTTCGGTGCACGTGCAAAGGTTAAAATGAACGAGTTTACATTAAAGCGTACATGATCCTTCTAATTCAACTATTCAAATAAAACTTGCGCGTGCTATGTATTTTTGTACTATTAACGTCTTAAATTAATGTTTCCCTAGTTGCTCGAAATTGAAGTTTGAATAGGTGCTACAATGCCTTTGAAGCGATGCGCCTTGTTTTAAAAAGAGAGATTTCAAATTCGTAGTGCTCTAATCACTGGCAGAAATGCGGGGCCTGACGACTACCGAGTATCTTGTTATTACACCGAAGCCAACGAGGCTGCTTAGTCAATGAGAATGCCAAAGGTTGAATCGCGTAAGAAGAATAAGCCATGTCCTGCATTCCTAAGCTCTCACCGACTAGAGTACTTCGATTTTAGGAATTTGACGTGTTGAACTCGTTTTCGCTGTTGCGATGGCACTAACAATCTTCTCGTCTTTCCAGTCATGGCTGTTGTGGGACTACACCTGATGTCCGTCTTCTTCAGCTTCCTCCTCTACATCTTCCGCTCCAAAGCGCACGGCTACCCCTACAGGTAAGCTGAGGAAAGACGCGACCATCCTGAATGCAGTAAACAGAGATTGTCTCGTACATGCATGCACGTTTACCACAAAGCAATGCAGTTTGCCAGAAGTTAGTGCATTGCCGCCGCCGCCGCCGTTGCTCATCAACTCGGCTTCTCTCAATCATTTCCTCCGCCGTCGGGCAACACATTCTCATATAACTTCCCCTAACTTGAGCTATCATTTGTGGTAACATCCGAAAATTGTTTATGCATCCCTCCTTGCATGATTATTCGACCAATATTCGGGTTGGTATCGGCTTAAGTTGTGTTGCTTTGGTTCTTAGGAGCTGCTTCCTCTTTTTGCAAGCCTGTCCGAATTCTTTAAAAATTTCTTTTGAGGCTCCGCTTTGCTATAGCTATTTAACTCCACGCTCCCGTTTGGTTCAATGGAAATTTTCTGCTCGCACGCTTCATTGCATCCTGCTTGCTTCGTCACACTCTGCTTTTTATACACTTGCTCTTCCGTTTGAGTGACTTCCTCGTCTCAACTTGTATCCTTTCGTGAGCCTCCGCACCCCTTGGCAAGTATAGAAGCCGTACGTCTCGTGTTACGAAGTTGCCATCAGTCTAACACAGTTTATTCATCTTCGCCAACTCATGTTTAGCTCACTGATCCATCTTGATGCTGATTTCCACCTCCCGTCCCGTTTTCCCAGTGTCCTGTTTTAGTTTCCCGTTCAAGTGAGCGGTTCAGAAAATGCCTCCCGGATCGCTCCAAAGTCGCCGAAACGACAGCACCGAGATTCGCTCGTCACGGGAAGATCACTTTTGGAAGTCCTTGTCGTTTCCCTCTTCCCAACACCTCCCTCCCCAAACCTTCCTTTCATGTTTGTTTCACTGTACATAGAAGTTAGGCCTTTTTAGGCCTAACTAGTTGAGCCTTTATTTTTTCGCTTTTGTTGATACTGCTTGAATTGTTTCGTTTTTTTTCATTTTTACTTTTTCAATAGAGGAGTCTGGAAGAGAACGATACATGATAGCTACACTTGTTACTGCATTCTCATAGTTTCTGTAGTCACTCACAGAATGAGGACGGCAGGGCACCTTCTTTAGAGAAGGATTCTCGAAGCTGGCACTGGAAGTGGGACAATTGACAGACCTCTCTGCCGTTGTCATCCCGTACGTTAGCAGTGTGCATGATTGGCTTTACTTGGCATTCTTGTGCTGTGGCCCATGACATCTGACCAAGGAGTCGAAGGAAATTTGGGGATGAGATAAATTGGTGAAATTTAGATTCTCTGTTGACTAGATGGCAATGAATAAATTTGTTTAGACTTGGTTTCTACAACAGGCTTGCCATATTAATAATATTTTGGTAACGTAAGTGGGCTTTGTGGTTTTGGGTAATTACTAAGCCACTAAAGAATGCGCGTTAAAAAAATTAAAAAATCTCGCGAGTCATTTAGCATTTATGATTATTTTGAGGAATGTGGACACTATAGATTATGTGATAATTGTGCCTTTTTGAGGGTATGTGCACTCCTAAACGCATAAGAAATCAAAGCTGCTTGCTTACTTACATATTTTATTTGTATCAATTTTATATTCTGGAGCAGGTGGTAAATCTCGTTTAATAAAGGCAGTGACTATTTCAACATCCACCGTCAAAATATCTCAAACATTATTTTGACATCTACGATATCACTTTCTTAAAAAAAATCGAATTAGTGTCTTTATTGTTCCGACATTCCTCGTTAATGCAGCGATCTTCAGGAAGTTAGATTGCGGACATCAATACATGTTACATTATTTTGTGAGAACATAAAAATAATCACGGCCTTTAATAAACATAAGTTAACTAGAATGGGATTTAAGGGAGCTATCCTGTCTTTCGGGACCTCGAGCAAAAGTTTGATGGCCACTGATTTGCCTCAAAGTTGGTTCAACATATATTACTACAGATCAGCTAGCAACTCAGGTTACAATTTTCATTAAATGATTTTTTTGCGAAGTAAATGAATTTTTAAATTGGTGCAAAGAGGCTTGTTGACAAAACTGAAGGCAAGCTGTACATCCTCGATATTATTAAATCTATAAGGTATGACATCCTGCCAAACCTTGTAGATTTAGCAAGATGGGGGATGTACAGTTTGGTGCCGACAGGTTACGAGAAATTCATCAGTGTGATATGAATGCTTGATAACGTGAGCCAGAAGAACAAAAACAAAACAAACTCGCAAAATTATGGGGTTTTCTAGACTGCCAGCTCGACGTGCAAGCTGTACAATGTGGGGCGTCACCCCACTGGAGAGTACAGAAACATTTTAGTTGGTTTTGGCATAACCTTCATTTTAGGCATTAAATAGCATGCCAGGAAGAGTAAAGCCTGTGTGTTCGGAAGACAAAAGAAAAGCGCAAATAAAACCAGGACAATAAGGACACAAGGACGACAGGATAGGCGCTTTCAACTGATTTTATTAGAAACCATCGTCACTTGTATACACACTCATCGGCCCGACTTGTATAACAACCAATCCCAATCTTCGAAGCAGCCATCCAGAAAAGTCACTTCTTTTTTAATCTGGTAAAAAGAATGCACTAACCGTAATTCACTTTTCTTTTTTTTATATAAAACGCCCCTACAATCTCTCTACGAATACTTAAAAGCAGAGATGGCAAAATTACTTTCAAAAAGTACTAGATTACCTCCCGAA
This sequence comes from Ixodes scapularis, assembly GCF_016920785.2. Taxonomy (NCBI): domain Eukaryota; kingdom Metazoa; phylum Arthropoda; class Arachnida; order Ixodida; family Ixodidae; genus Ixodes; species Ixodes scapularis. The sequence continues at coordinate 29,756,885 of NW_024609839.1, forward strand.
TACGCTCCACGTTCATCCACCGGGTGCACATTGAAAGATCGTTTCATTAGCTTTAAAATTAGTTTTCTTGTATCTTTTAACGAAAGACTGGTATTTTTTTTAGCTTATGCTGCAACGTGCAACACGTTCAAGCTAAAAAAATGAGCGCTGGAATTTTGTTTCCAGGAGTCTGTCAAATGGAATAGAGTGTTTCGAAGTTCGTGGACGACATCTCTTCCTAAAAAACAGTGGTACAACTTATAATAATTCGCCGGAGTCGCTAAAACAACATCCAGAGAAACGGCTTGTAGAATAAATGTTATCGCTTCTCTGCATAGCACCATTCAGGAGCGAGTCAAGGCAGTTTCTCCACTTTAAAAGAGTTATTTTGCTTTTCTTTAATAGTTGACTAGTTTAATATGATCATTGAAGTCACTATAGTCACTTAAGAACAGGAGGGCGTGCCTTTCGAACGCCTGACATCCACCACGCGCCCATGCCTTCCGTCGTGCTTTGACTGCACGCGCGCCGTCGAGGTGCACGAACGCCGAAGCGTTGTCAAGGGCAGTAGGCTCGCGCTGGAGGCGGGACAACAGAAAAAAATCAACGTAAAGTAAATAGAAAGTCACCAGCTTTTCTTTTGATTCAGGCTGAAGAAAATCATCACAAAAGTTTCAACACAAAATCAACAAACTTCGACAAAAAGCCGACAAAAAGTCAAACGTTTTCTATAAAAAGTTTAACATAATTTTTATAGGGGCAAGCATGTGTAGCGTGCGCGTGAATGTAGCTTTGGGAGGTTTGTGCACATGCTCGCACGATCGGGAACATGGCGGTGGCCAGATGGCTTGTTTGCATTCGTCTATTGGCGACGTGAGCGATCGAAAGCGTCTTTGTGGTCGGTCTGCCACAATTGACCGAATGCCGACTATGACGTCAGCTAAGGATTTCTCATCGACGGAAATAAGAGTAACCAAAACATCTCGCCGCCAATAGATGACCCCCAACGAATTCTCAATCGAAGCAAAAGGCAACAAAGCATGTCGTGTTCGCGTTAACCGTGTACCGCACCGTCCCTTTTTTGTTGTCCAGATTTTTGCTTCAGCAGCTGGTTCTGATTTAATTTTCACTATTGAAGCCTCCCTACGTTTGTGGTTTTTGAATTAAATTGTGAATCATTCTATGATGATAATGATTTTTGCTATTATTATAATGCAATTAAATGCAAAGATGCAAGCGAGCTGGACAATAATGATGAAAATAATCCCTGGAGAAGGGGAACAAGAGGGACAATGGAACAATTTGTGTTGGTCCATTGTCCCTCTTGTTCCCCTTCTCCAGGGATTATTTTCATCATGATTTTTGCCATGGAATTATGCTGTGATTTTATTTACAATACGTTTTTTTTATATTGCAGAGCGAACACTTTGTAATGTCGTGTCCGTCCTGTTTGTAATCTGCGAAACGAATTCGCGTGCGCAGGAGAGGGTAAAAAAATTAATTGAGAAGAAAAAGAAAAGTTCCGAACGCCCCACGGGAATCGAACCCATGACCCAGGATTGTGGGCACGACGCTACACCGCAGAACGTGCAAGCGCTCAAGCAAGCAGTTTCATTAAAAAGAGAAAAAAAAGAAAAGAAAAAGAAAGCGAAAGCCGTTTACAACTCCCTGTAATGCCGAATTGGAGCGCAGCTCTTGAGGAGGAGGAGGGAAGGGTACTGAGGGGAGGGTAGACCCCTCCTCCTTCTCCTCCTCCTCCCCTCATTCTTTAATATGCTCCGGAGGGGGGGGGTCACGTGACCTCGGGGAGGGGGGTGTCACGTGACTTCGGGAAGGGGTGTCACGTGACCTCGGGGAGGCGTGACCTGGGGGTCACGTGACCTTGGGGAAGGGACCAGGTGACCTTGGGGGTCACGTGACCTTGGAGTGGCCTTGGGGGTCAGGTGACCTTCAGGGGGTCACCTGGGGGCACCTTGGGAGTCACGTGACCTTGGGGGTAACGTGACCTGGAGGGGTCACGTTACCTTGGGGTGACCTTGGGGGTCACGTGACCTTGGGATGACCTTAGTTACGCCGACGGCGACGGCGACGCCGCTCAAGCCGGAAACGGGCGCCTAAGAGCTCCGCTCTAAAAGGAACGTCTATGCATGCAGTGCGGTTTAAACTGCTATGGCATTTCAACGACAGCATCGATTTACGCAACGATTTCTCGTTTTAGAGCGCAGCTCTTAGGGGCCCGTTGCCGGCTTGAGCGGCGTCGGCGTCGCCGTCGGCGTTGGCGTCGGCGTAACCAAGGTCATCCCAAGGTCACGTGGCCGCAGAGGTCATCCCAATGACACGTGACCCCCAAGGTCACCCCAAGGTCACGTGACACCCAAAGTCACGTGACCCCCCTGAAGTCACGTGACCCCCCGAGGTCACGTGACCCCCCCGAAGTCACGTGACACCCCCAGGTCACGTGACCACCCCCAGGGTCACGTGACTTCGGGGGCATTCGCATCGTCATCGTCATCATCACAGATGACGCCATCAGTGACGCCACTGATGACGTCACCGACGTCCGCATCGTCATCGTCATCATCGCTGATGACGTCATGGGAGTCCGCATCGTCATCGTCACTGATGACGTCATCAGTGACGTCACTGATGACATCATCGGCATGGTCACGTGACTCCCCAAGGTCACGTGACCCCCCCCAGGTCACTTCACCCCCCAGTACCCTTCCCTCCTCCTCCTCAAGAGCTGCGCTCTAATTCGGTGTTACAGGGAGTTATAAACGGCTTTCACTTTTTTTAATTGTCATTACGGTGCCCATTGGAAACCAAGAGGAGGCCTTTTCGTGTATGCCTTCCCCTTTCTGCTTTAGGCTCCCTCTGCGAAACAATGCAGGAGATGCAAATAAAAAAAGTGAAAGCTGCTTACAACTCCCTGTAACGCCGAATTAGAGCGCAGCTCTTGAGGAGGAGGAGGGAAGGGCACTGGGCGGGGGGCTAAACTAACCAAGGGGGGGTCACGTGACCTTGGGGGGTCACATGACCTTGGGGGTCACGTGACCCCCATTGCCGATGATGTCATCACTGAGGTCACTGATGACGTCATCATTGACGATCACGATGCGGGTACCGATGACGTCCTTAGTGACGTCACTGATGACTTCACCAGTGATGATGACGATGACGATGCGAATGTCGGTGACGTCATCAGTGACGTCGCTGATGACGTCATCAGTGATGATGACGATGACGATGCGGATGTCGGTAACGTCATCAGTGATGATGACGATGACGATGCGGATGCCGGTGACGTCATCAGTGATGATGACGATGACGATGCGGATGCCGGTGACGTCATCAGTGACGATGACGATGTGGATGCCGGTGACGACATCAGTGACGTCACTGATGACGTCATCAGTGATGATGACGATGACGATGCGGATGTCGGTAACGTCATCAGTGATGATGACGATGCGGATGCCGGTGACGTCATCAGTGATGATGACGATGACGATGTGGATGCCGGTGACGTCATCAGTGATGATGACGATGACGATGTGGATGCCGGTGACGTCATCAGTGATGATGACGTCATCAGTGATGATGACGATGACGATGTGGATGTCGGTGACGTCATCAGTGACGATGACGTCATTGGGGGTCACGCGACATCGGCGGGGGTCACGTGACCTCAGGGGAGTCACGTGACTTGGGGGGGTCACGTGACCTCGGGGGGGTCGTGTCCCCCACGAGGTCACGTGACCCCGGTGGGGGGCTCGCGCGGTGCATTATGGGACATTTCCCATGATGCACCGCGCGGTTACGCCGACGCCGACGGCGACGCCAACGGCGACGCCAACGGCGACGGCGACGCCGACGGCGACGCCGACGCCGCTCAAGCCGGAAACGGGCCCCTAAGAGCTGCGCTCTAAAAACAAAATATTACATACCAGGATCTTAGCTCCGATGACAAATTCCGATATGCATCTGAGCGAACATGTGTCTCTTTACAAAGTGTTTATTCTCCGTTTCACCTCAATTTCTGATTCACATGGTTCGACTTTAATTGCGATTTCGCAGTTGTGACGCCACTCATGTGTCACGAAAAAAGCATGGTTTAAGCTGCGGTGCTCCCCGCAGCACTTGCGAAATCGCGAAATAAAATCGCACCATGTGTGAATTGGGATGATCACAGCCAACGTTGATCACAGCCGACGACGATAAAAGTGGATCGTCATGACGCTCGCTAGGTGGCGCAAGCTATCGCCCGTTACAACGGGTATAACATTCATCCATCCATCTTTCGCGCGTTTGCCACCACAAGTCACGCACAGTGAGTCCGCCGTAATCGTGCGCTTTTTTCTGCGCCTGTTTGAGCCGGTGACTCCTCGGATCGTGTACCGTCGTCTGCGGTCTAAGGACAAATTAGTTTGGTCATTGCCTACCAGCACCCTTTTCTACGTTCCAGTGACGAAGAATGACGAATCTCGAGTGGGACTCAGGAGTACCTGTCTGTTTCGGAAAGCGACGAGTCACTGCACGGATGTCTCTTCTTGTTCGCCGTCATCGTGCACGTGTGTGTGTTTGAGCGTGTGTAATAAAGACAATTGTTTTCGTGTAAGCTTCCTTCTAGTAGTTCGCTGTCATACAATTGAACCAAACCTGGTCCAAATACAAAGTCTAAAGCTAAGGTTCTTTGTGCACGGAAATATAACTACGGCCCCTTTACATTCCTTGATGTTTGAGGCAAAGCGCCGGCCTACAGATCCTTAGGTGGGGGATTCGAATCCCGGCCGAGGTGCCCGCAATTTGACGGAGGCTTATTGTGCAGGAGGTGCCGTGTCAAGGGATGTCCAAACCGGACACTTAAAAAGATCGAGGTACACCTAAGCACTTCTTATGATTTGGGAATGCGAAAGCGTGCACATCAACCTTGCTCTACGCGTGTTCGGACGCTGGCTGACGCTGACGGACACGCAGCGCCATGAAGTGACCGGTCGTTGAAACTGACGCGCAGCGTAAGCTTCAACGACCGGCCACCCCATGGCGCTGCGTGTCCGGCGAATGGGACTCGCAGTGTGCACTGCTTGTGGAGAGGAGGACGAGACGGCTGAGCACTTGATACTCTACTGTAAAGGGCTTCACCCTATGCATACCGAAGACAACATGGATTTAATAGAGTCATTGGGGTTTAGAGACAGCGAAGGGAGAGTGGATTTCAAGACTGTAGAGATTACCAAGCAAAGATTGAGTGAATGGTGGCAGAAATCGAGAAAAAACTAGGTGTTTTCTTATTCACTGATAGCAAGGGGGCTTCATAGCCTTACTTTCTTTGCACTGCGGAGTGAATATAGATTTCACATTTAAATATTCTAAGCTTAAATGGTAAAACAAAATGGCTAGGTGGCGTAAGCTACCGCCCGATCCAAAGGGCCCAGCCGTATTCATCCATCCATCCATCCATGGGAGCCTGGTCGACGCGCGCTAGCCAATGGGATCGCAGCGGTATAAAAGGTGCTGTTGGCTGTGGACGTGCGCTAGCCAATGGGATCGAAGCGGTGTAAAAGAGCCGTTTGGCGTGGTTTCAAAGCTGATGACGTCGGCTCGCTTCATGAGACAGTTGATGCTTTCGCATTCAAACACGTGATGCGTCACCTCTCCGCCATATGAGGTGTAGCAATCCGCTTCCGTCCGCTTTTTTTTTTTCTTTTGCCGGGGGAAAGTTTTATTTTTTTTTGCCGACGTCAACTTTTCTTCTTAACGGAGGCCTACAGCATGCTCATCACGTGGGTTCGGACATCACACGCTCTGTTGGTAGTCAGTCGATCGCTCATGGCCTCCGCTCCGCTCCTTCAAGTCCCCATGACGGGAAAAGGTGGTAAAGTAGGAATGGGGAGCGGCAGATGAGAAGGAAAGAATCTTCAAGACAACGCAACACAGGTGTCGGAAAAACCACTTCTCTTTTGTTTCTTGTGGGAAAACTACTGGGTGATTCAAGGAGCGGCCACAGGTGGTGGACTTTTTTCTTTTGTAACATTTGCAAAGAGCGAAATTACCTGAGGAAAAAGTAAAGAAAGAAAAAGGCTTAGCTTCTATGGAAATGCGGCGAAGCCACCGGTCTTCAAACCACAGGGCGCCCGATTGTTTGAAAACCGGTGGCTTCGCTGCGCCTCCATAGGAGTTAAGCCTTTTTCTTTTTTACTTGTTCCTCAGGTAAGTTCGCTCTTTGCAAATTTTACAAAAAAAAAAAAAGAAAGCACAATCTGTGGGCGACGCTGCACAAAGTCGAAACGCAATAGGTTAAGGAACCAAATTTTGCGGTCGATTTAAAGAGCCTGGCCGCTATTTGAATCACCCAGTAGAAACGAAAAATGACCAAAATATGGGTTGCGGAAATTGCAAGAAAAAAGAAACAACAAGAAATTTAGGAGAGTTCCAGCGGATATCTGAGGGCACCACCGCCCTTCCAAACTCTTTCGGGCATTTTCTGTCATTCTGTCTCCCAGTTTTTGGCGGCCGGTTCGGGCTTTGAAGGCGCAGGATATGGTTTGGCGGACAAAACACTCGGACATGACTGCGACGCAAACGCCCCCCTTCCCTTCTCCCCCCCTTCCAAGAAATATGAAAACCGTGAAAGCTCAGGAAGCCCGCGTGGAACCAAAAGGCTTAGCTCTCGACGATTCAGATCCCCCCGCTGTGTATGGAGCGCAAGTTGGTCTGCTTTTTGCACACGGGTTGCGATGTTGTCAGAACGCCGAGCTCTCTTTGGCTGAATGAAAAAAAAGAAAAAAAGATAGTGGGTAGACCTCCAGACGATCTGGGGTACTACTGGGGTACTCTTAGTCTGGGGTACTACTTCAAATACAAATTTAAACAAAATACTTGTAATACAAAAGAAAATATTGCGAAGTATTTGTAACGTGTCATACGATCACCCTAGTAAACCTCTATTTAAAAGTTTAAATTTGATGCCTGTAAATAGATTATATACATATCGTTTATGCGTGTCCTATAAATCAGAAGTACAAACAAATCTTCATGCCCTTAGTGAATTGGTGTCTCTCTCGCCAAGAGTAGCAACACATCCTACTCGAAACACGGAAACTTGGACGCTCCCCAAGTAGCACAACTCGCTGGTTTGGGAATGGGGCGGTACAGGTCTGCCGGCAAGATCCTACTGGCCCGACGCTGGAAACGCCCCGTGGGGCGACAACGGGCCAGTGAGATTGCCACTCACTGGCCAGCGACTGGGACTGACTGGGACGCCCGGCACTGGGCGTCCCAGTGAGTTCCCGGGATGCTGCCAGCCCAAACCCCCAGCGTAGTACCAGTAATACGGTAAGATACCAGCAAGACCCCAGGCTAGCGGCCTCAAGCCATACAGTTCCCGGTCTTTTTCCCAGCGAGTTCCCGGGCTGCTGCCAGCACAAATCCCCGGCATAGTACCAGCAGTACCGCAAGATACCAGCAAGACCCCAGGCTAGCGGGCTAAAACCATACAGTTCACGGTCTTGTTTTCCATGCTAACATTTGGTTTTGTGTGCAATTCACACCTGAATAGAAATGATGTAGTTCATAACAAGGGTTATTTTAACTCGTAATGTTTGTAAACAATAAATGAAACATACAAAATTGTTACCGTCATTGTTTATTGTCAGTTGCAGTGAAGCTACAGTCGGCTGGTAATCATGCGCTTGTCGCCAGAGGAGTGCGCTGAATGAAAGAGGCTGCATGTCACGGGCCTAGGAAATTTTCTTCACACTTCTCATGCAGCTTGTGACGCAAGTCGACTATGCACCCGAGAAGGCAAGTCCTTCATTACAGCACCTGTAAAGAGAATCGACACCACAGTAGAATGACAGGGTAAATCAATACCAGCTGGACCTGACAATCCAGAAATTCCAAACTGGGGTGAGGGGCATGAGACAAGCAGCCCATGTAAAAGGAAATTTTTTTGTAGCTAATGCACTAATTGTCTTTATTTTATTTTCAATCTGGAAACTATATCAAAACAAGAATCCCTAAGGGACACACCTGTAACAACACACTGGATGACCAAGGGGCAAAAATGGTCCAGTTATCTCATAATAAAGGTCAGCTATTTGTATGAAAAAGGCCCACTTCAGAGAAAGGCTTGTGGAAATCATCTATTTTAATTCAAAAGGGCACGTCGAGAGACGGGCGAGCTTGGCAGAGTAGTTGGCATGTTGTTTAACACTGACGTTTGTTACGATAGGTGTGCAGTCCCCGATATCCACATTCAGCATTTTTAGGTAAACATAGCGATTCATTAGCATTACTGAGACAATGACAAATCATATCCTAGACATATACAGCTCACCGTTGTACACATACTAATGAGATTGGGTAAACACAGGTAAACATGTAATGCATTGCTGAGTATGACACCCCGGTTCCCACATAATGGCAACTTGACGACTAAAAGTCATCTGCAGACTTCATGAAATAAAAAATAGCGACTTACACAAAAACTAGTATATATTATCAGCGTCCACCATCAAACTCACATTGAGTGTTTTCCATCGGCATGCCCTAGCCCTTTAAAATGCCCGCAAGCCTCACTTACTTTAAGCATATGACATCCCATGAGATGAAACATTCCCTCGTTATCATCATTAAGATGTCTACAGGTGCGAACATTTCAGGAATATCAATTGAAAGATACCAAATCAGTAGTGAGGTAGTGTACAGTGGCTGGTAGATGCAGGTTAATATGTATGGGACATCTATTTTCTAAGTGATATTGTTTATCTGGTCAATTTTCTTCACTTACCCATCACATACTGGGACAAGGTTCTCAATACAGTGGAAAACAGGAAGGAGTGAGTTCCAGATTTAGTTTTGCACAAGTTATGTGGCAACTGACTTCATCCCCTTAGAATTTATTAGAGTGGATCTGGGTGTAATGATGTCTAGCCCGACAATACTGCCAGGAGCACATGTCCCGAAACCTTCAGAAACGGGTAGAGGAAGTTTTAATCATAATTTCCGTATTGCGATGAGAGCTGCTCACACTGAGAATTGATGTGAGCAGTGTCGGCCATCCCTCTGTCTGAAATATCTATGCGTCAGCCACCCCCTATCAGAAAAAGTTTTAGCTGAGCGCTTTTTACGGCCCGGTCAGCTCAGCCACTGAGCGGGAAATTAACCAGGCATGCACGTAACGCTCAGTCGGCAGTGGCCATAGGGGTGCAGGAATTGTCTTCTCCATCGGCATCTGCGCTCCGGTTGGTCGTTGCTGACTGAGCGTTGTGTGCATGCAGGTGCCTTCCTTTTAAGTGGAGCGGGTCTAACAATGCTCAGATAAAACTATCTAATGTCTATGTCACAGCCTCAACAGCCAAACGAGCAGTCTTCTTCCTCGCTTGCACAATAGACCAAAATTGCACTGCATACTGCTTTAGAGGCTTGTTGGCATGTTTCACACTCACTCTCTGCAGACAGCTGGGACTATCGGTAAGCGAGGGAAAAAAAGTGTGAGCACATATCATGCATGCCAAAAGAAAACATCAATGGGACTACACGAGACTGCATTAAAGTTGCCAATTGGGCGCGTTTTATACTGCACAGCCACTGGCTGAATCACATAAGTGTCACACTTGCCGAGCTTGAAGTACAGTCGTGATCTTTACGAGTGTGAACAAGCGATCGTCGACTGTTCAGTACTGGGAGCATAATGCACCAGCGGACTTGCTCTCCTTTTAAAATGCCTTGCGAACCAAGTATGGTAAGTCATCTGATAAGGAGAGAACGTCACCACGGACAGCACTGAGCAGTTGATAATCACCTGCTTACCTTCATATGGATCAAGTCTTTACTTGGCCAAAGTAGGCAGTATGTGTGCAGCAGAAACGGCTGTACTGAAATCTCAAAAGGATGAAAGATCAGAACAGGCTTGGTGAGGTTTCACGTTGCAAGTATGCCCATGCAAATTTCACTTTCTAAAACATAAACACGCATTTCAAATTGTCATCCAGGACAAGCTGCTATTACACAGCTGTATATATAAGGCAGCTTACCATCAACAACCTTCGCAGACTGCCATGGACCTGATCCTCGGTTTGGCTGATGATGCAGGAACGAATTGGCCTAGTCGATGCTAGCTTCCGTTCGGCAAGGGCTGCACTGAGTATAAAGATGAAAAAAGTGTTGTAGATTATGTGAAACAAACAAAAGCAATCCTAGCATCCACAATTCGCTAGAGGCACTGAAAACAAAAATAAGAGGTTGGGTCAATTATATTAATGCAATATACTTCGGACACATACCATGACTGCAGGTAAGATATTTGCTGCCTTCAATCTAGATCTGCTTGAAAATTTACAAGCCAAATAACAAATATTTTATAAGCTGAAATATATTTTTCTGGAACTACAAAATCTGAAGACTATCTCTGCAAATATGGTGCTTTCTAGTACATCAGAGATTACAGCGTCCCCCTTACAAAGATTGAAGCAAAACAAGTATAGAATATGCCGTGCCACTACAGTAAAACCTTGTTAATTTGGATCTCATGGGACCGGCAAAAATGTCCGAATTAACCGAAAGTAGAAATATCGAAAGGACAAAGAAAGCTGCGCGAAAACGTTGCCCTGTGACACACCTTTATTTTGAGAAAAAATCTGTTATTACCGCCTGCTTTCTGGACGACACTTGGGCGAAGACGGCAACTTTCCTTAGCGCGGTCGAGTGCTCCACCGCACTCGCACTGTCGGAGCTACGCATCCCGTGCGCTGACAATGTAGCACAGCAAGGCCTCTTCTAGTTTCGGGTGCACCACCTTCCAAGGCCGCTTTCTTTTCGCGTTGAACTTCTCGCTCTCAAAAGCCCGTAGGATATCGGCCAAAATTTTTACGTACGTGGCCAAAGTGCTTCTCTTGACGTCGTAACTTTCCAGAAGTTGTCGAAAGACGCCGCCCTCCAAGGCCCTCAGTATTTCCACTTTCGTCGCTAAATTCTTAGCCTAGTACAGCTGCAACGGAAAACGAGTAGCACAACTGACCAGTAATCGGGGCGGCGAAATCGCGACACCCGGCGCCATTTTTCCCGAGCGCCGATAGCGAGAGTGCCAGTCACGTTGCATTTTACAATGCGGGGGTGGCCGGCGAAAAATTGAGGGATAGGATAGTTGTTAAAATGGCGGGCTTTAGGATCCCCGCGTTGAGGCATAAAACGTGACTGTCACTCTCGCTATTGGCACGCTCGGGAATAATAGCCCCGCGTGTCGCGATTTTGCCATTCCGGTCGTCGGTCACTTGTGCTACCCTTTTCCCGTTGCAGCAATGCTTCTGCCGCTTCCTTGCCAGGAGAGTAACGCGCTGAAGCACGGCGATCCAGAGCAAAACTGGTGCGAAACACGGAGAACCGAAAAATCACGGGAAAACCGAAAAAATCACGTGCGCACTTCGGATGGATATCGGTTATACCTTTTCGAACAGACGGTAGATAGCGCCACCTACCGAATTCGTCCGAATTTACGATAGTGCGCTGCCTTCCCTCTGAATTAATGAGCGTTTGCTGCCATTGACTAATACATACGTTTGACGGGACCGAATCGGCAGTTCAAATTATCCAAATTTCCGAATTAGCGGGGGTTGAATTAACGAGGTTTTACTGTACAACAGAAACGACTCTACTGTGATCTCGTGGGGGTCAGAGTTCGGAACAGGCATGAAGGATTTGGCACGAGAAATATGCCAATGTCATTATTCATTTTTGCAACATTAAAATGACTCTGAAAGTGCGACCAGCTGCAGGGTGTATTAACGCAAATCTTGCGAGTGCTGAATTGTAGGCACAGTGCCCTGGTTGTGTTCATGTGCGATATATGACCAAATACCATAGAGACCAATACTGCAAACCTCATCAAAAACCAATGGGTGCGGTGGCGAACGGCGTGAGTGGCGCTGTTCACCTCTCTTGCCGTTCATTTGTGTTTGTGTGTTGCCACTTCCAATGGGAAGGCTTCAGCCATTATTGGGAACACTAAATAAACAAATAAAAATGCAAACACAACACACACAGCAATACTGGCAGCATGTCGAGATGCACTTCTGTTGTAAACTCAGCATTCCGCTTACGAATGGGATGCGCAATTTCCCTACAGGATTTCATTCCACGTGAATGGCATCGGAATTGCTAAAGGCCAGTCCATAAACACAGTCTGCGTTAAAAACAATCCTATCAGCAATAAGTTTCTATTATATTGCTCAATATATAAAGAACCTTACCATGAACAGCCTTGGCAGTCTTCCATGAAGCCTGGCCTTCAGCAGAGGAAGCTGTCATTCTGCGTCGTCTCAGGACACTCGCATCAGAATGGCGAAAGTGAATGCCAACTTCTACTTGGTAAGGACTGCAGTAAGTATAAACATGAAAACACAGATTAGAATATACAATAAAAAATATCATAGACCAACGTGAAAACAGTGCACAAAAAGACAAGGACAAAAGGACAGGAACACATAGGACGCAGACTGGCGCACACTCACAACTTGATCTATTGAACATAAAAGAAAAAGGATCAGAGAAATCAGAAAGGCTGTGTTCGGAGAATGCGAGCTTCAGAAACCAGGGCGTGAGCAAAAGATGTCAGGTAGACTGTTTTACAGACACTTTGGAAATAACAACAGCCTTTCCATGTAATAAGGTGGTGAGTATATTCTGATTGAACATCCTGAAAAGTAACAAACAAAAAACAAGGAATAAAAGAGAGGAATACATACACTACATACGAGTGTAGACTCCCAACTCACAAATCGGAGAAGAAAAAAAAATAAAGAATGCGAAAGGAGCTTTAGCAAAAGTTCGAACAGGTCCAAGTGGAATGTGCTAACTCCCACCCATATGCATAAGACTGTAAACACAATTTTCTCGGCAGCTCAGGTAACAGACGGATGTGCGGACACATTGGTCGCCCATACTAAGAATAATAAAGGCCTAAAATAATCCCCTTGTATGGTTTTCACAGTATCTGCTAATTATTCACGTTTTCTCTAAAAGCCTCGTCCCACTAGAGCGACAAACACCGATTTTCGTCCGACGACAGCACAGAGTTCCATGTCGCCGATGCTGTCCCACTGCAACGGCCAACGCCCGCGACAAATAATAGAGGCGGAGGGCACCGCGCTCTTCCAGACATTCTAGTTTACCAGCGAACAATACGGTGGAGGGAGGCAATCAAACAACCCCCCTTCCCCTTTCCGCCTCCACCCGCCGGCGGGCCGGCCCCCCCGCGCGTCCGCCGCTGCCGCGGTTCCCCCCCCCCCCCCCCCGCGCGCCCGCCGCTGCCCATGCGCTGCCGCGGTTTCCCCCCCCCCCCCCTCCCCCCTCCATCTCCCGAAAAGTTCCGCCGCTACTGATGGACCTCGAGCGAGTATGCAGCCTATTTGTGAGCGAAGAAAAACAGCCTCGCATTACCCCATTCGCGCACAATTAGTAATACTGGTAAAAGCAAGCGATCTAGACAATAACAAGGATTTTGAACGGAGGAAAGAATAATCTAGCCCTACCAGACAAAGAAAGGAACTTACTTTGGAACGACCGTATCATGATCTTGGCTGTTGAGCAGATTTGACGTAGTTCCACGGCTCACAATCGCTTCCTTCTTGTTTAGACACATTTGAAACTAAGATAAACTCCACGCATCACGACTAATCGGTGAATTGACCTGAAGACAGATATGAAAACCACACGCCCGACCAAACGTTCAAAAAAGGGCTATGGATTGGATTGGATTGCATTGGTTGGCTCTAATGGATATCTAGCGACTTTACGGAAACTATCTTCAACACGCTTGCAATAAAACGACCAGCAATGCAAATTAAAAAAAAAAAACAGTAGTATACACAGTAATAACAACTTATTTAGCATGTAAACATTGCCACAATCATACAAATGCGTCCTGAACACGTAGCAAAAAATTAAATACGAAACTAACCGCACAATGTATCCAACCGACTTCAGCAGACGTATAATCTTTTAAACAATCAGACATTCTGTATGTCGGTTTGGCTTTGGTTGATAACGCGTCCTGCTGATAACGTAGTGGTCGGTGGTTCCAATCCCACTAGAGAGAAAGTTTTGTAAATTTTTTTTTATCGCGTTTTTTTTTTTTTTTTTTATTATTTTAAATATTTGCTGTGTTTTTTGCAGTCGCCGGCCCCCTACTTTAGGGTAAAAGTCACGCAGAATGTGAAAATAGAAAGTGCGAGCCCAAATTTGAGTTGATGCAATGCACAAACCGTGGCCCTCCTGTTTGCCGGGATAAATCGCTCCCTCCGTGCTATTAGGTTGGTTGGTGTAGTACGCAAACAGCGCAAGTGCTTTCAACGAAGTAAAGAAGCTAATAATAATGGGAATATTGAGAGAAAAATGGGAAAATGTGTATGTCAAACTTCCACAGTGATGCAGCCGAAGTTTGTCTGAAGGCGGTCACCTTTAGCCACTGTTAAAACAAAAATACCGCTATTTTAAGGCAGTTATTTACCTGAGCTCATAGCGCGCTACGTATTGAGCACATCTCTTATTTCTGACTTCCGGAAAGTAGTACTTAATTTTGTTCTGGCACATCAGTGATATCCATCGCCTGCCCCCTGGTTTTACTTATTGAGGTTGTGCTCCGCAATTTTACTTTTTTATTAGGCCTATAATGTTTTTATTCCTAAGATCGAAGAACAGTGCGGATAAATAAACTAGCTTTCAGAAACGGTATCGTTCGGTGTGATAACATTTATGTTTTGTAGCGCCAAGGGGTCACATTCACAAACCCGGCAGTGTAAACACCCACAACGCCTTTGTGTTTCCCGTTTTATCGTGTTAAAAAAAAAAGTTTTTATATTTACTTTTTTTTGGTGCGGTATGTCGTATAACATAAGCTATCGGGGACAGATCATCTGGCTATGTGAACATTTGAAATATTTCTGTTGGATGGTCGTAGCTACCACAGAAAATAGTCGATTCTTGCCTGAAATAGCATATTTTTACACTCAATTAAAATCACCAATAACATGATCTCAGGAAAGTTGTGTACATCTCGCAGCGTCATAAGCAAAACACACATCTCTTTCTTGTCCAGATTCCGCAATGTAATGCAAATTATTGTTTTTGTAACTCAAAGCGCGTGCTCAATCATGCCACGTGTTTGTTAATTGTGGTGGTTGTTCTTCACTCGGATTCTCCGCCATACCGTTTTTATTTTATTTTTCTTATCAGTGCCAAACACGTGCGTATACCACCGACCTTAAGTATAGTGCATCAAATTAAACTAGCTTCCTGAAAAGGTGTCGTTCGGTGTTGTGTAATTTATTCTTCATAGCGTAAGTGGTCAGAGTCTCGAATCCTGAACTGCAAATGCTCCACGCCGCATTATTTTTTCTCGCGTTTTCGCGATAAAACACGTCAGCCCTGCCATGCTGGGATCAAATACACCAGCGTCGGCAGTTATTTGCGAAGGATTGATCTACGCAAATATTTCCACTCGCTATTCATGAATTGCCACAGTTCGTCAAAATCTGGAGGACTTGACTGCATAGTAAAAACGGCAAAAAAAAAAAAAAAGATAAAACGATGTCGGTCAGTAAACGGAACTTCCATGGCGGGGCTCGCCAGCTTGAACAGCAAAGCGCCGATGCCGGCCAGTCACTGAACATCCGTGTAAATACTGGCCATCAAAGACAGCAAAGTGCCGATGCCGGCCAGTTACTGAACTTCCATGTAAATGCTGGCCATCAAAGACAGCAAAATACCAATGCCGGCCAGTTACTGGAACCTCCCTAGAAAGACTGGCCAGCAAAGACAGCAAAAACCCGATGCCGGCCAGTCACTGTAACTTCTTCGGCGGAACTGGCCAGTGAGCAAGACGAAACCCCGACGCCGGCCGTGGCCGGTAGCTCACCGGCGCCAATGGCCGGGCGCCGCCATCCTGTTACCGGGACCGGCCGGCGTAGTCCCAATACCGGCCGACGCGGTGTGCTACCTGTGTCCCTATTTGCAAAACTAACTACGGTGAACAAATGTTAAAATATGCACTTCCTCGACTGCTTGATTTTCTTGTAACTCACAACAATGATCTTCGCACAACATCTGTAAAAAATCCCCGAGCAGTTCTTTCTTTTTCAAATGTGATTGCTTAGTTGTCATGTTTCATAACCTAAATTTTTGCTGAATTGAATAATGCTGTTCTTGCATGTACTTCGTTTTTGTTGGCCTCTTATATAGTCGCACCTTTTTTGTAATATTGTCCTGTTCTTATCTCTGAAACTGTTATCTTTTCTCTTGGTTTTCTTTTTGGATTACTTGTGCCACTGCTGCCATGTGTAAGGAAGGTGGGCCGAGGCCCCATCAAGCTGCATGATGCAGCTTTTTTCCTCGGTCTCCCTCCGTCATTTGTGTTTTGACGGAAAATAAACATTATTATTATTATTATTGGTATTATTATTATTATATTATTTTTTTATTATTTTATATTATTATAATTATAATACTTATTAATACTAATAATTAATACTAATACTATATAATAAATTATAATACAGAGAGCCGCATCTATGAAGCGGCCCGCCAATCGCTGCCCTCCTCCGGAAATGCCGACGAAAATACATAGCCTAGATATCTATTACCAGAACGTCCGTGGTCTTCGCACAAAGACTAACGAATTTTTTTCTAACGTCGCTTTTACTGCTGATTCTATTATTGTTCTCACTGAAACTTGGCTTTGTCCAGGTATTTCTTCTTCTGACTTTTTCCCACCAAATTTTACGGTATTTCGGCATGATCGCGAATTCTCTAATAAGAAAAAGACGGGGGGAGGTGTTTTGATAGCAGTTGATGCGTCATTACCGTGCATCAGACGTCCTGACCTGGAGACATCGCTTGAGTCCGTGTGGGTAGAACTGCAAAGTGTCAATGGTGAATGCATTCTGCTTGGCGCGTACTACTTGCCGCCCGACACCTCTCCTGATGAATTCAACCGATGTCTTCTTGCTATTGAAAGTACAACTAGTGCTCTAGATAATTTCAAATTTATTGTTCTTGGTGATTTCAATGTCCCCAATATAAGCTGGGAAACAGCTACAGCGTCTTCTAATAATTACTACCTTGCTCAGAAATCTACGTTCTTACTTAACTTTGCATCATTTACGAATTTAAAGCAACACAATTGTATTCCCAATTGCCAGGGAAACATGCTAGATTTGTGTTTCTCAGATTTAGATGATATACGTGTAACTGAGTGTGCCTCAAGTTTAGTTCCACCTGACAGATATCACCCCCCTCTGGAGATCGTGGTAGCTCTTCGAGAGGGCATGAGGCGTTGTTTACAGAGTCATTCTAATGTGACTAGTCACAATTTCTCCGCCGGAGACTACGTTGGTTTATACAACCATTTTGCCGAATACGATTGGTCATCGATCATTCGATGCACTGACGTCGATGAACAGGTTCGTGAGTTCACACGCATCGTTCGAGAAGGGATGCACCAGTTTATCCCGTTACGGAGAACCGCAGGTTCTAGGTTTCCTTTTTGGTTCTCACGTGAATTACGCAGATTATTGAATAAGAAGCTGCACGCTCACAGAAAATTTAAAAAGAACGGTCTCCCTGGATGGAAATCAGAATTTAGGCGTCTAAGGTCTTCATGCAGGGAAGTTATGAGGCGTGATCGTCAGAGGTACGTTAATTCTGTTGAGCTGCATTTAACTCAGAATCCCATGGAATTTTGGAAATACGTTCGGTCTCGATCAAAGACAAAATGTGGGAGGGAGATCACATTGCTGAACTCACAGGGAAACTCGACCACAGATGTTTGCGAAATTTTTGCCCACCATTTCCAGTCCGTATTTAGTCATCAACCGAACTCTCCCATTAACGCCGCGCCAGCTGCCTCTAGTAATTCAACCTGTATTGCGTTTTTTGATGAGGAGCTATTATACGAGTGTGTAAAGAAGATGAAGCCGTCTTTGTCTTCTGGCCATGACGGCATTCCGTCTGTCCTATTGAAGGCCTATAGTGCAATATTTATCCCTATTTTGGTACATATCTTTAACAACTGCGTAAAAACCGAAGTGTTTCCCGTCTTGTGGAAAACAGCACTTGTTGTACCCGTACATAAGTCCGGTTCAAGAACAAGCGTCTCAAACTACAGGCCTATATCTCTTCTTTGTACATTTTCAAAACTGTTCGAAACAGCTTTACACAAAATATTGTCGTTTAAGCTCAAACATTCTCTCATCCCTAGCCAACATGGTTTTATGGCGGGTCGCTCAACCACGACTAACCTCACTTGTTTCATGTCAACTGCTGCTCAGGTCGTCTCTAATAGAGGCCAACTTGATGTAATCTACTTTGATCTAAGCAAAGCGTTTGATCTTGTAAATCACGACATGTTGCTGGCAAAGCTGTCAAGGCTTGATGTCCACAGGTCGTTACTTTTATTGCTCAAAAGTTACTTGCGTGATAGACTGTGTTTTGTCAGCTCGAATGGTAATTCGTCTGCTGCTTATCAGGCTACGACGGGTGTACCTCAAGGTTCCGTTCTTGGCCCCCTTCTGTTTTCAGTTTTTGTGAATGATGTTTCGGCTGTGATCCGTCACTCTTCCTTTCTACAATATGCAGATGACATTAAGATGTTTATAGAGGTACGAGACGAACGCGACTGTGTTCTGCTACAAAATGATGTATATGCATTCGAAAACTGGTGCAATCAGAATGCCCTAAAACTAAATAGTTCGAAAACTAAAGTCATGTCCTACACTCGAAAGACACATAATATTATATTCTCTTATGACATTCAGTCAGTTCTTTTGACACGTGTGAATGAAATCAAAGACCTTGGAGTTGTATTTGATAGTAGATTACGCTTTTCGAGTCATGTTGACCATATTGTGAGCTCAGCTTTACGTACGCTTGGTATCACGTGCCGCATTACTAAAGAGTTTAATAACCCTAGTACTTTTGTCACACTGTACAGTGCTTTATGTCGACCACACGTCGAGTATGCCTCTGTTGTATGGAATGGAATCTGCGCGACAACCTCGGCTAGAATCGAACGTGTTCAGAATAAGTTCTTATGTATCGACAGACATCGTTTCCCGTCGCGCATTGCGTCCACCTCAAACGATGATCCAGCAGTCCCAGTCCAACATAGCTTGGCATTGCCCACCCTGCGGCGTAGGAGAGAACATGCCGACATCCTATTTCTGTACAAACTTATTCATGGCATCACTGACTGCACATCATTGATATCAAATGTGCGTTTGAAAATTCCCGTAAAAACTACAAGGCAAAATGCATCCTTCTACAATGCTCCCGTAACTAATCTTCACGACCCCGTGTCGAGAATTGGGCACACCTACAATTCCTCTTTTACAGACTCTATTGATATATTTAACAATAACACACCGGAGTTCATCAGAGCGCTGAAGTTCCTCACCTAAATTTGACTTCCCATTTTTTTTTTTTTTTTTGCACCTGATTAAGTTCCTCAGAACCAATTTTTATACTCTCGATTTCCTTTCCTTTCGCTATCGTGGTGGTATAGCCTAGCGAGTTTATGTGACATATGTGATCTTTTTTAAGTGTTTTATTGTTTACTGTTTCTTTGTTGTGTGTAGTGTTGATTTCCATGTTTCCTGAGTGCACCTGTACTAAGACCGCAAGGTTGTTCCTGGGCACTTCAATAAAAACATTGATTGATTGATTGATTGTTATTATTATTATTATTCGTCTATCTGACCTCCGCAGAAATATAGGCATTCTAAACGACGTACTTATATTTATGGTAAATGGTTTTATTCAAACCAAGATACTTCCCGAAGAACTTAAAACATCTATGGTTCGTCCTTTGTATAAAGTTGGTACCAGAAACAATATTGCAAACTATCGTCCGATTTGTCTCTTGCCGATCATCGCTCAGATCCTCGAAAAGCATGTGTTTAATGTAATGACATCTTTTTTAGAAAAATTTAATATCTTATCTCCAACTCAATTTGGTTTTGTGCAAGGAAAGGGCACTCAGCCTCTTCTAGAAGATTTCGCAGATCACCTATACTCAGCATTCGATCACAATCTTGTTACCTCCCCACTACTCTTAGATGTGTCCAAAGCTTTCGACACAGTAAGCCATACGATCCTGTTGAAGAAACTGTACAGCCTAGGTTTTCGTGGTTCATTTTTTTCCCTTCATAAAAACTGCCTTTCTCATCGCTCTCAAGTGGTGTGCGCATCTGGATTTCAGAGTTCTCGAACTGAACTAAAAGCCGGAGTACCACAGGGGTCTATTCTATCACCTCTTTTGTTTAATATCTTTGTCAATGACATCGCCACCATGGTACCGGGATGTAAGCTCTATCAATACGCGGACGACACTGTAATTATTTCCCAACACTTCAACTATGCCAATTCCATCAGCCAGTTGCAATCTCAAGCGATAGCAATTATGGACTGGTTCAAAAAAAAAAACCTTCTTGATATTAATGTTAAAAAGACAAAACTAGTATGCTTCTATAATCCACACAAAACAGTCACTCTCATCATTCCATTAGTTCTGCACTCTTCTTTCTGCCATCAATGCAACTGCATTCCGGTTGAGTATGCAGATAGCGTGAAGAATCTAGGCATATATTTTGATACTGGTCTGAAATGGAATGTTCATCTTATATACATCTGTAAGAAACTGAGAAGCATTAGTTGCCTATTATATCATACAAAATATTTTTTGCCTGTATCTGTTCGAAGAATGATTGCCCATTCGCTTGCATATAGCATCCTTCGCTACTCCATCACCGTTTTCGGCCATTTTTCTGACTATTGGAAAGATAAAGTGAACTGCATCCTGAAAGCTATCCTGAAAAGTATCTCTTATAAACTTAAAATACCTGACAACGCAAATCTTTTCGAATATTTGCAACTACCCAACTTTTAAACCCTTTATGTTCATTCAGTGGTATTGCGGCACTTTTGGCATTCTGATTTCAAGATCTTAGGCCCACCCTCACGTGATCTTCGACATACGCACCCTTTTCACATACCTCTTTCCCGCACTCGTTATGGCGAAAGTACGCGTGCTTTTATGTGAGATATATTTTTTTCTCACCACCTGAACTTCGAAACCAAACATCCCTGAGCAAAGTTTAAAAAAAGCTTAGGGGTATTTCGTTTTAATAGCGAACTATTGGTTTCGTTTTAGTAGCGAACTATTGTACACTCATTTTGCTTAGTTATGTGTGCCACTATTGAGCGCCTGCCTTTCTGGATCATTCATGAATATTCTGCTGTTTGTAGAACATTTTAACAGAAGACACCTTCCGTGAATTTTTTTTTCTCATATTTTCCAGTCTTGTGGTATTTCATTTTGCATTAACATTGCTATTTATTTCAATTTTAGTCTGTGCATAATATTGTTTCGCGTAAAATCTTCAAGTTATAACTAGAGTAACTAACTTCATGAAATTATGTTTACATTTCTCTTTTTTGTCTGTTTTATATTATTGTATTTTTTGTAACTACCCATCCTACATATCGTTTTTTTTTTATTGGAGGATGGCGTCGCACAAGCCACCTATTGGCTTTGATGCATCCGCAATACCAAACTTTTCTTTGCTATAGCAATAACCAATTATTATTATTGTCGTCATTGAAATATACCTACTATCCTTTCAATCAAATCCAGTCAGAGCAGACGACTTGCTTTCTGCATTGGTTCAGGGGAAGCTCCTCCCAACTCTTTTCACTTTAGCGTATACCGAATGCTGGAGATGAGGTCGCCTTCCCGTTCAGTGTTTGCTACGCTATACACCTTTCCAAAAAACACTCGACCCCAGGGGCAACAAACCGTTTTAGAGCCCAATCACTGAGTTTGAGGCTAGACTCTCACCGGCGTCCCTCCTAACCCTAACCGAGTGGACTGTGATTTCAATAGGCGCAGCCTGCGTAGGCGCAGTTTCAAACGCTGCTGGCGGCTAAATTCTCGTCTTTTCTCGCTATATTTTGTGTTTCATGGTACATGTATTTTCCCGAGGGCATTGAGAGAGCGTCATGCCACAATAATAAAAACAAAAAAATTAAAAAAATAAAAAAATAAAATGTATCTATTTTTGTTGGGTACGCGCGCGACAGAACGAATGCGTATGGAACGTATAATTCTAGCTTTTTTTTTCTTACAATAAGTTTTGACGGCGCCGCGGGATTCGCCGCATGTGAAACGACAAAGCGCTTTGCTATCAAAAATAAATTGCAAAAGGAGAGGGCCGAAAGGCATGCATTTTTCACGCTCACAAATGACGTGTTTACCGATGGACAGGACACAAATATACAACTAAGGAAGTGTTAACATTAGAACAATATATCGTACGTACCACAGGATGCAGCGTTATCCGAAAAGAATTTATTTGAGAAAGATATCAAATAACACAGTCACAGTCGACGACAGTCACATCTTGACGATCGGACGGAATCCTAGATGACTTCGTTTTGGGGCACGTTTTGGGGAGAGCTTCCTTTTTTCACAACCGCACCAAGGCAAAGAAACGAACGCGACTGACCTGTTTCTCACCCCAACCCAGACAACTACTTTTGGAGATGACTGCGGATTCTACGCGGATTATCTCTGGGAGGGGGGAGAACAATGTTCGCAAAATCGCGTCGAGGGTCGTTCGACGTCCTTCACCTCCTTCGTTTCCCGTGAATGTTGAGCAGAAAAGCTTGAATGGCAGGCACTTAACAGCCTTATTTCTCACAATGGAAGATAACGCAAAAAGGGTACGCAGCACGCATAAAAAAAATTAAGTGGAAACTTTCAAGAGCGGCGAGAAAACGTCGAATTCAAAACCGCGAAAACGTAGGTAAAGAACCGCGCTGACCGGGTCTTCACAGTCTCAGAGAGCGGCAGAAAATTTCTAGCTGATAGACGGCGCGAGAGTCCCGCCAGCCGCATCAGCATCAGCAACATAGGGGCGGCCTAGGAGCGTCTTTTGGAAAGGTGTATACACCTTTCCAAAAAAACACTCGACCCCAGGGGCAAAAAACCGTTTTCGAGCCCAGTCACTGAGTTTGAGGATAGACTCTCGCCGGCGTCCCTCCTAACCCTAACCGAGTGGACTGTGATTTCAATAGGCGCAGCCTGCGTAGGCGCAGTTTCAAACGCTGCTGGCGGCTAAATTCTCGTCTTTTCCCGCTATATTCCGTGTTTTATGGAACATGTATTTTGCCGAGGCCATTGAGAAAGCATTGAAAAAACAGAAAAAGAAAAACAATAAACGAAAAAAAACTGTAAACTATTTTTGTTGGGTACGCGCGCGACAGAACGCATGTGACTGGAATGTATAGTTCTAGTTATTATTTTTTTTCTAACGATAAGCTTTGCGGCGCCGCGGGATTCGCCGCATGTGAAACGACAAAGCGCTTTGCTGTCAAAAATAAATTCAACAGAAGGGGGCCGAAAGGCATGCATTTTTCACGCTCAAAAATAACGTGTTTACTGATGGACAGGACACGGATATACAAAGCGTTAACATTCAAACAATATATCGTACGTACCACACGATGCAGCCTTATCCAAGAAGAATTTATTTGAGAAAGATCTCAAATAACACAGTCACAGTCGACGACAGTCACATCTTGACGATCGGACGGAATCCGAGATGACTTCGTTTTGGGGCACGTTTTGGGGAGAGCTTCCTTTTTTCACAACCGCACCCAGGCAAAGAAACAAACACGACTGACCCGTTTCTCACCCCAACCCGAACAACTATTTTTGGAGATGACTGAGGATTCTACCAGGGTTGCCAGGTAGGTTTAGCTCAAACCGCCAAAATGCCAAACGGTGTAGCCCAAAAGTAGCCAAATGCAAAAAATTTGTATAGCCAAAAAGTAGCCAAAATCCAGCTGAGTGTCAGGGTCCACAAAATTCAAAATTATGCTCTCGCAAGTAGGAACTGGAGCCGGAACTGCATCTGCATATATTGTGTAGAAGAAGCTTCCAAGAACAGCAATTAACATCTTGAAATGTATATGAAACATTTTATTGGAAAAACACACACAAAAAAGTATCGGCATTTTTAAGTATTGACACACGTTTGTACAGTCACATAGAGTTAACAATCGCTCGTGCAGGGCTGGCTGACCTCATACATCAGTTACGAGTTGAAGCGCACAAAAAATTCTTCTGTGGGCTTCAAGTCCTTGCAGCACTCTTTCTTCCCAAGGAATGCGAACTTCACAAACAGGATGCTTTCCAGGGTCGAATGGGACGATCTGTTTCTGAGGTCCGACTTCGTGAGGGACACCTAACTAAGCACCCTCTCAACGGCGGCATTTGACATGGGTAGTGTCAAATGCGCGGTGCCAAGCGCAGAGAGCAACGGGAACATGGCTGCCCCGGAGCTGTTTCTTGCCTCCCTTACATTTTTCCAAAATAGCTCTAAACAATCATCAGACAGATCTCTGATATTCGTCTGGAGAAGCCTGTACTCGGACTCCATGGCCGAGATCACCGAAGTCTGTATAAAAGGCGAAAACGCTTTGTAAAAACTGTCAAAAGAAAACTGTGTGATGCTGCCATGCTTGAGAAACAACAAATCGGTGAGAAGCTGCATGTTCGCAGGGAGGCGTTTCATCACACTTTTGATACACGCAATCACAAACCTCCGACACACTTCCAAGAGCGCAATTCTGTCCTTCTCGCAAAGCGAGGACTGTTCAAGAGTATTCAGAAAAACACTTCCGAAGCCACATGCACGTACATGAAGCACATTCGTTTCCCAGTCCGCGCATTCGGGTGATGCGTAATTCGGCATGATTACTCGTTTCATCAATATCGAAGAGTTGCCCTTGCACGGCTTTGACCTAGATGTAGCCTCCCAATCCACCTCTTTCCTAGGAAATGGTAGGGTGATGAAAAGAAAGGTTAGGGAGGAGGATGCAGGGGCAAGGTCCTTCTTTGTGTGAACTTGGAGGCATAAGATAAGCGACAATGAATACAGAAGCGATGCCATTAGAACTGGATCTAGGTCAAAGCCGTGGTCCTGACGTCATGCCTACGCATCTTCACAGAAAACCTTGAAAGCAGGAATCCGTAAAAAATGGACTGTTGATTTGTGTCCATCCTAAAGTGTCTTTTATCTCTCTACCCTAAAGCAAGCACAAGAAAAATAAATAATAGAGACCTCTGTGTCTTCGTGTCCCCTTATATTGCCCGCAGTCTCATTGTTTGTCATGTTGAATTATTTTTCTCCGTCATGATTTGAAATAGCCCAAAAATAGCCACATAGCCAACCACCACATTTTGACGCCAAATAAAAAAAGAAGTAGCCCAATTTGGCTATTAATAGCCCAATCTGGTAACCCTGGATTCTACGCGGATTATCTCTGGGAGGGGAGAGAACAATGTTCGCAAAATCGCGTCGAGGGTCGTTCGACGTCCTTCACCTCCTTCGTTTCCCTTGAATGTCTAGTAGGAAAGTTTGAATGGCATGCACTTACCAGATTCGCAGCAAATGGCTGCCAATCAGGAACACAAGTTTGTTCTCGGCCACCAAGAGCAAGTATTTTCAAGGTGAGCTATTACCCGCCTGTATGAGTTTTGTGTTTCATTCCTCTTGGATGCCATTTCCTATGTGCTCTGGTCTTGCATTAGTTTTTTGTTGTGTCTCTTCTGCAAAAGCACCCAAGTTTGACTAAGACCGGGTCTTTCTTATACATGCAGGTCTTGGTGGCGAGCACCAGCCAATCAAGGCCAGAAGTTTGCTCTTTGCCGCTCATGGCAAATGTTTTCAAGGTGAGTGATTGATGCCTATCTGAGTTGTGTGTTTTATTCCTCACAGACACTTTATTTCCTGTCTTTATAGTGGTCTTGTGTCAGGCTTTTGCATCTGCCTGGCCAAAGCATCTGTGTTAGACTAAGACTGGTTTCTTTAGGATATGTGCAGGTATTCTTCGCAGCAAATGGCTGCCAATCAGGAACACGAGTTTGTTCTCGGCCACCAAGAGCAAGTATTTTCAAGGCGAGCTATTGCCCGCCTATATCAGTGATGTGATGGCTGCGCCAATTGCGCCAAACTGCGCCAAGGGGCTAACCCTGCTACATCCTGCTACATTTTGCCAAAATATGGGTAATCTGCGCCAAAGGGCCAATTTTGGTCGCCTTTTAAAACTGAAACTAAACTAAGTACCGTAACTGAGCATGCATGAGCTAGGCGGCGCAAACGGCCGCCCGACACAAAATACCCTGCATCAATCGTCCATGGTTTTTTGCATGTTTTTTTTCCGCCATGCCGTCTCTCCTTTCATGTTTCGTCGTCTCTTAAAGGGGTATTCACACGAGGGAGAAATCCCGGGGATTTCTCCCCGACGGGCGCATCCCATGACGAAAAGGTCAGGCTTTGCAATGTGCAAAAGCCTCGCGTTTTCATCTCGTGATGCGCGCGTGCCGGGGAGAAATCCCCGGGATTTCTCACTCGCATGAATACCCCTTAAGCGTAAGTCTCGTCTCGCTTTTTTTTTTTTAACGATAGTTGCCGGCGTGTGTGTGTGTGCTGCGATGCTAGGGTGCTGGGTACCAGCCATGACGTGACTGTGAAACGAAACTATGTTTCGGCGCGGCGGGAGTTACTTTTTGAGCTGAAGCTCTCGCTCCTGAAATCAACGGCCGCAAGACGTTGGAGATATGGAGCTTCCTAAACTGAAACATAAGGACCGCCGCATGTTCTTCAACATTCATGTTCTTGTTTAAAACACACGCTGCTACAAAATCCCTCTCTAGCTCAAAGACTCAAAGGCTCAAAGTATTGATTACCTAGGTTTCTCTTGGTGGGCTTTCTTTCGAGAGGGACCCCGGTACGTGAAAAATGTGTCGCGAAGAAAAGTTGAAGTGAGCTGAAGCAAAGAAGGGAATGTCTGCACGCTGAACCCACAAAGCGCGCTTGTTTGTCTCGAGTTCAGTCGTTGCACAAAGCGACCCTGGCTCGCGATGTCTTGCATCAATGCGCTCAGGTTCTTTTTTCTGTGTTTATCTCATACCTCACCTGCCGGCCTTGCAAGCACGCGGCGCTGGACTCTTTTTTGTCGCATGCTGGGCAGTTACATTTTGCATAGACTTTTGGCAACCAGTTGGCGGCAGAGCGGAGAGGCATGGTTTCGGTTTCGATCGAACAGCCGTTTCGCTCCCGCGACGAAGCACGTGACCTGCAAGCCTGCAGGAGTTGCCCTCACGTGCATGTGAACCAACGATGCGAACATAATTGCACAACAGAGGCACCAGCCGGGACGCTTGCAATTCATTGTTTTACATTTAATTAGTTTTGACGAAAATCTGGCACGTCGGCAACCAGTAAAACGGTGGCAAGCAGTTTTTCGGAATTGCTTGGCAATGCCTACAGCACTGTACACTTGTGGGATGTCGCAATATTTCTTTGGAGACGTTGAAATTGGACATTCATTACTACCCTAAGCTAAAGCAAAACTTGCTCCAGCCTTGCAGAATGTTTTGAAAAGCAAAAAGAAATGTGTCATGTCATTGGCATTTCAGTTACATCTTGAAAGACTCCCAGGTGGCCGAACTTCACCATAATTGGTTTATTTTGGCGAGCATGATTCTCTTCGCGTGTCCAGCATTTAAAACAAATATTTTTATTTTTATTAGAATATCTGCTTTAAAAGCTACTTTTGCTGCTCCAAAACACTGTTTTGGCTGCTCCAAAGGCCACTTTTTCTGCTCCAAAACGGCTTAGGCCAATCACATCACTGCTATATGAGTTTCAGCATTTGTCGAGGAGCGCAAAAATCACAGCCCGGGGGTTGGCCATTGCAAAAATGTTGACTCAGAAGCGCATAGGGAGGAAGCTTTACAAAAGTATCCACCTGCCTCTACAAGTGAAACCAAAACAAAGAATCTGGGTTCCATTTGAAAAAAAATTTGTCAGCGCGATTTAACTCAAGGCGGCACAGAGCAAACAAGCCATGGTACGAGTAGGCTTGGTTCAGGCTTTTGTAGGGGTGGTCGATGACTTGGTGTTTTCTAAAAAGTTATCTTTTTCTAAAAGTGTGGTGGTCGAATATTCGGGGATGGGCATTGAGTCAGGATCTTAAGGTAAAAATTTCATCCACATGCCGGGATTCATGTGCCTTGTCCCCCTAGCTAGGGGGACAAGGCCTTCAAATTTTAGGTTCGCAAAAGGGGTGCGTCAGTATTGACGTCTCATTTTACGTCAGGCCTTTCATTTTAAAACTCCCTATGAATGACATGGCTAAAATTCGTTTGGGTGTACTTCCTCCCAGCAAGTATATGGTTCTGTCTCAAAAGGTCTAATCTGATGTTGACTGCACCTCAGGTCTCCACCGACGATTCATCAGGACGAGACCCAACCGGGACACTAGGGAGGAGCGGCTTAAGCAAAGGAGGCTACATATACGACAGCTTCTTGCGGACAAGAAACGAAAATAGATAGATGGTGAGTGTTTCAATTGCTAAGCCTTTTGGCATGCACATTCTGTTTGTTATGATTGAAGATTCCTGCAGAGTTCAATTTCAACTATTGTTAAATACCGAGCATGCGCTCAGATCGCAGAAGCGCCTACCCTCTGATTCGAAACGATCCGCAACTAATCAAAGGGCATACCAGACACCCATCCACCTGTTTTCAGCGATGCTCGAAATATTAAAAGAGCACATCAAGCGCCAGGTGCTTTGGCGTCTTTGCCACAATGGCGCTAGTTGCAGAGCTGACAGACCTGTGACTGGCACAAGCCATGGCATGGCCTTTGGGAACCAGGGAATCGAGATTAAAGAAGTAGCGCAGAAATTGGAGGCGGGTGGTGAAGGTGAGCAGAGTTAATGGAAAACAAGGATGAAGGGGGTCCGCCGCATGAGGCATCTATGTCCCGTGCATGTAATTTGAATGTGCTGTAGGCAGCTACTCGAAAAAAACTGTTACTTGTACGTAACTAATAAAAAATCTCTCTTGCAGTTTCCACGGCCCACAAGCCAGCAGGTGCCAGTTCGCTCTCGTTCAAAGGTGAGGATTCCAGATTTTCTAGTTTGCTCTGAAGCAGCAATACTGAAGCCAAACAAGCGGTACGGCATATTTAATTGACGGAACTAAGAACGACTGGGGACGCTTTCACTGAAGCTTGTTTTGCTGCAATACACGCGTGTATTGTAGCAAAACAAGCTTAAGTGAAAGCGTCCCCAGTCGTTCTGAGCTCCGTCAATTAAATATGCCGTATCGCTTGTCTGTCTGGCTTCAGTGTTGCTGTAGGCGACAAAACATGTGCCCAGTTTTGTCACAAGAGGCATATTATGTCACGCACATGCAATTTTGATTTTATCTGGCTTAGTGTGCTGTAGGTGGCTGGTCAAAGAAATTGGTACTTGGACGCAGCTAATCGCAAATCTTTCTGACAGTTTCCAAGGCTTAAGAGCCAGCAGGTCCCAGTTTGCTTCTCCTCAGAGGTGAGAATTCCAGATTCCTGAAGCAGGAATACTGAAGCCAGACGACCGGTACAGCATTTTAAATAGACAGAGCTCGGAACGACTGGGGGCTCGTGCATTGAAGCTTATTTTTGTGTAATACACGCGAGCGACTTTGACGTATGCCCAGTTACGTTGCAAGAGCTTATCTATGTCCTGCGCATGTAATTTTTTAATCTTTTCGACTTAGTGTACTTTACGGGGCTACTCAATGTAATTGCTACTTGAACGCAACTAATCGTAAATCTCTCTTCCAGTTTCCATGGCCTACAAGCAAGCAAGCACCAGTTTGTTTTTCCTCAAAGGTGAGCCTTCCAGATACTTTAGTTAGGTGCAAAGCAGGAACTGTGAAGCCAGACGAGCCGATAGGTTTATTTAATTGACGGAGCTCAGAATGATCCGTGGCAGTGGAATGGAAGCTTATTTTTCCACAATCAAACGCAGACATAATTTTGAATCTATCCGGCTTAGTGAAGGATTGCTACTTGTTGCGAACTAATCACAAATTTTTATTTTGCAGTTTCTATATGGCTACAGCTAGCAGGTGCTTCTTCCATTAAAAGGTGAGGATTGCACATTCTGTTTTCAAACAGCAAGTTTTTGAATGAGGGTCCTAAACAATTAACTTTCTTTTGCAGTAAATGCCAGATCCTCCAGTTCAGGAATATGTTAAATATATTTGGTATGGATAAGCCCAGTGTTTTGCTTCTTTATTCATAATTTGACCACAACAACACTTTTTATTTTATCGCTCAGAAATACACACAAGAAGAGACTGCGTTGCAAAGAAATGTCGTGCTGAACGTGATATTACAACTCGTGTATAGTTTTATTGGTAGCCGATATAATATATTGGATTCCAATATCCATAATACGCTGAGTATATTGGAATCGTAAACCCTTATTGGATCCCCATACGACACATGGGGATCCAATAAGGGTTTATACGGTATTGGATTTCAATATTTTCAGCATATTATGGGTATTGGAATCCCATAACAAATCCTTATTGTAATACAATACAATAAATGTAATGTTTTCCAATACACTGTCTATATTGTATTGCAATACAATAAAAAGATATTGTTTACCAATATCCATAATACGCTGTTTATATTGGGGTTTTCCCATAGGGAAAGTGCAAGCGGTCATCCGAAGCTCTGTAGAGAGAGCACGAAACAAGGCCAAAGAACTCGCTCTCGTGATTGGTTTACGATCCCTCGTCACTGAAGAAGAACGACGCCCAGCCGTATTTATTGAAGATATTAAGAACATAAAAAAACAATTGCAACAGCTTATTGAACAGCGACACTGGGGAGCGCTCATTCGAAGTCGAGAGCTGACACTAGAACACGAGGAACAGCCATCTAAAGTTTTTTACACATTCGAAAGACTACGACGCAAGCGTAATGCTATCACCGTGGTTCATCATAAAGATTCAATAGCCTCTAC
The DNA here is from genome assembly GCF_016920785.2 of Ixodes scapularis. Taxonomy (NCBI): domain Eukaryota; kingdom Metazoa; phylum Arthropoda; class Arachnida; order Ixodida; family Ixodidae; genus Ixodes; species Ixodes scapularis. The sequence continues at coordinate 29,787,795 of NW_024609839.1, forward strand.
ACAATCAGATATATGCGCTGCGTTTGAAAGATTTTATGGAGACCTCTTTGCAAGGACGGAAACCTTGTCGGATATTCCAGAGAAGGTGCTCTCCCTACTCCCTAAGGTTGCAGAAGAAGCGAGAGAAATAATAAACTCTCCCATAACACCGAGAGGGATACAGCGAGTAATAAAAGAGCTCCCTACAAACAAGAGTCCTGGTCCTGATGGCATTGCGGCTGAATTTTATAAAACATTTGCGGAAATTGTTGGCGCTTCTCTCGTGCACGTATTTGAGGACATCAGGAAACGAGAGCTCCTGCCACCGACAATGAGGAAAAGCCACGTAGTATTAATAGCCAAGAAGGCCCCTAAAGGGAGCACCAGAAGTATCCGATTTTCGTCCCATCAGCTTACTTTGTACGGATTAAAAATTCTTACTAGAATACTGGCACGACGACTCGAGATGGGACTTCGTCATATCGTCGGAGACCACCAGAGCTACGGCTTCAAAGGTCGTTCCATCACACACAACCTTCACCGGATGCGCATCATGTGCGAAGCTGCAGAACAAGGTTATGCGCACCTAGCTGCGCTTCAGCTAGACCTAAGTAAAGCATTCGACAGAGTCGACCGGAAGTTTCTATTTTCCCTTATACGACACTGCGAACTGGGAGATTACATTGAGAAATGGATTTCGATAATTTACACGGACACCACAATGAAACTCGTCATCAATGGAAATGTAGGAACCTCTATTCTTGTGCGCAGATCAGTACGGCAGGGCTGCCCGCTTTCGCCCCTTCTGTTTTCTTTATATTTGAAACCACTCTGTCGCACTGTACTTCACAATACTTCGATCGCTGGATTCCAATTTTCCGAACACGTCCTGAAGTTTCTGGCATATGCCGATGACATTATCTTTGTATGTTCATTCAAGAAAGAAGTGCAGATTGATCTTGAACTTGTAGAGAGCTAAAGCGAATACTCCGGTTCTTCTTTGAACCGAAAAAAGTCTTGCGGTGCCTGGCTCAGAGACTGGGGAACCAAACCTTCTAAGTTTATGGGTATTCAGTGGTCAGAATCAGTGACGACCTACTTGGGGACCAACTTAGACCTTCGTGGAGTTGCGGCGTCCTTATGGAAGAAGCGCATCGGAGCACAAGGAGCGAAGCTATTTCCATGGAAATCCCGGCACATTTCTTCTTTTACAAGAAGCTACCTGTGCAATGCCATATTATATCCAGCCATCCTCTATTCTGCGCAAGTGATGCCCTTCTCTACTACCATGGCAGACAAAGTTCAGCGTTCCTGGGCTGTTTTTATATGAAAATCGTCCATGGAACGAATGCGACGTCAAAACCTCTTTCTAAGTCTTGCAAAAGGAGGCTTAGGTCTCATCAATATCGGCCTAAAGCTCGTCATTCATCGTTTCCTCTTCTTCCGAGATCAGCAGGACCCCTTCATACTGTCTGCATTTCACCACCTCTGTGCGTCGCAACTTTTGGCATGGCAAGTCACCACTGCTACCCCTACACCCTTTTCTCGAGTGCTTTTCTTTTACAAAGAGATCGCCCAGTCAATCCGCCTGCTGCAAAACACTTTTTCGTGGGACTTCCTTCTGAAAAGCAACCGTAAGCAACTGTATTGAACTACAGTCTCCGCGCTGATTCCTCCTGACGTATTTAACTGTCTAAAACGTTTGACCGTCGCCACATCATCGAAAGATTTCTTTTTCAAGTTCCACACGGAAGTGCGTCCCGTCAAAGTGCGGCAGCAGGCCAAGGGTTTCTTCGTGCCATGGTCACACAATTGTGATTTATGTGGTAAAGAAGAAACACTCGAGCATGTGTTTATTTTTTGTTCCAATGCAGAAATATTTTGGGCCGAACTACAGTCTTTCTTTGATCTGGACTTGCAGATTAGTTGGTGTACTTTGATATTCCTACGGCGGCACGACCAAAGGACGCTGGCTGACCTGACTGAGACAATCATAGTTTTAGGCCTACATGCGCTATGGCGGTCAAGAGTAGACATGACAGAGTGCACACTGAACCCTAAACCTGCGTGGCGACACTTTGCTAGCAAATTGGAGTGGACTATTAGAATTTTAGAACCAGTGGAAATAGAAAAAGATCTGAGAGACACTCTGCTGAAAGGTCAGAAGGTAGCACTAAATTTTCATGCCTCAGGAAGACTATCCGTCGCCTTCGCACGTGCCTCACTCTAATACACTTTTAACATCTTTGAATGTAATATACATCCAGAGCCGAGTTTACTGCACTCTTTAACAATGTTGTAACCTTTAACTGATTTACTTTGCACCTGGGTCATTTAATGCAATGTCTAACTTATGTAACGTTCTTTTTCTGTTCTAACATATGTATATACCTCATTTCCTTCATTCTTGCTACTTGTGTTTTTAACCTTTAAATAAAACAAATGCTTTGAAAAAAAAAAAAAAGAATCGGTGGCCAAGTGGTCTAGCGCACACCAGCTCGGAGTACGTGCAGCGAAAGCTCGCGCTGCAAAACCCAGGGATTCTGGGTTCAATCCCCACCCCTGCCCGTTTCTATCTGGATGAGCATCGTACCGGCGTGCGGTCGTGTATCACTACTGCGTGGTGTACGTTAAAAACCCTAGGTTGTACTGCACTGGCTAAATTGCTCGGCTACAGCTGGGAGACTCGTCGCCCCTTTGAGGCAAACCAAGTTCTAGGCTGTATAAACACATTACACAACCCAGTTTTTTTTTTATCTTGCACTTGCGCTATTCTTCCCATAGTTGTAAGGTCACAGAATTTTTTTTAAAGAGTCCTCAGTGCTTGCCTATGTCGCCGATTAGCTTCTTGTCGTACTTGAATGGACCTCTTAATTTCAATATCCCACCGTGGGACAAAATTTCGCTTTCCTGGTGCGCTCTTGACGGTGGAGTGATTAGCGATAATGGTTCCGAGCTCTATTGCAAAGCCGTCGTAACTTAGTGCGTGCATACGTCGAGTGCTCTCGTCAAAAGTTTGGACGACAGTGATTATGTCGTCTTCGCGTAGTTGGGTCACAACTTTGCGCTGTGAACAACTCGAAGTTCCTCAAAACGTGCCGAAGTGCAGGAAAATGCTGTTGTAATCGCTGCTGACGCTCCACTCGCCTTCTTCGTCCACAACCGCCTTTTGTAGATTGCTCCCAAGTCTTTTTGACGCGAGCGCATAGTCTATGCGCGTCCGGCGGCCTCGCACCATCCAAGTGCGCTGAATACTATTCTGGTATTCAGCGCACAGTATTTGCAGTGGCAAGGACCTGAAACATGGTTTTCGAACCCAACACAAATAGAAGCGGTAGCACGAAAAACGCGAGGAGCACGAGCGGACATTCCATCGCTCGGGAGAAGTATGTTTCGGCGTCTCGCCGCATTGGGGCGCCCGCTACATGCCTCTCCTCTCATCCGTTCTCTACCGCACTACCCTTCCACTTTCGGCGGCCGCGTCTCGTGGCGATCTGTCAGGCTTTGTCAGTATAGAGGAGGCTATGGCAGAGCATACGATACCACTGGTCTCCACTATAGTGGAGATCATTGTACGCAACTGCCGACTGTCATGATCCGAAAGCGCGACTTCCTCAGCATTGAATGTAGTCTTAGAAAGCTCATGTAATATTGCTTTGCTCTGTCGCGAACTGTTTAAACATTTGTGGAGGACGGAAAAGCGTTTCCTGGGATTTTAGATAAAGCTTCAGATAACTGGCAACCATGATTTCGAGTCACAAGATGGGTAAGTGTCGTTACTCTGAAGCGTAGCTTATTTAGTGGCACTAGTCTATAGGGATTATTCCAAGGACGTTTAAACAGACAGGACCCGGCATGACGTCAGCCTGAGTGAAGCCGGAAGATGCGTTTAATCCCAGACTGCCTTGCGCACTCGTTCCGAGGTCGTGGGGTAGCGCACCGGCGGTTCGTCTGCTTTCTAATCTGCTCCGGCGTGTGCTTCACGAGGCTAGCTTTCGATGCGGTCGGCGTCCGCCGTGGGCGTCCACGATGCAAATGCTTTGCAGCGTGAGTGTTTATACTTAGTTCCACATTATGTGCGAGCGAAGTCAGAACTGGAAGCGCGAGCCCGTTCTGTGCGCTCCTGGCTTGCATGCGCGCTCGTGCGATCTGCTGCTGCTGTTTATTAAAAAATGCGTTGCACACCGCCAAGTCCTTCACGGTGCGTCGTCTAGAGCGTCTCAATTCTAGTTACTTACTTTCTGCTGGGCAATCAGGTGTTCGTTTATAGTATAAAAGTCTCCCATTAAACGCTGTTTCAAATAACAGTGGGTGCCGCCATTACTTTCGGTGCACACAGTCGCGTTGCCACGGATATGTCATGGCAACACGGTTGTTTGCACCGAAATTAATGGCGGCGCCCACTCACTAGGCTTCCCATTGGTCAAGAAATGCTCGTTGCGGCTCGTGGCCACGCCTACTTCCGTTACACTTCGCTCCATGCATTGGGGATAGGGACGCCACCTCCTGCCCATTATAACCTCCTTGGGATTATTCACTGGCGGCCATATCCGTGTGAGCTGCTGCTGAGCGCGTGTTGACGCGCGAGCTTCCGCAGTCCTTTTGGAGCGTGCATTTAGCACCATCAAGGTTCCCGGTCTTAGCACGCTATTAATGTGAGCTCGTTCTGAGCATGCGCTCTAAGAAGAAGACGAGGTTTTCGAACGGCGATAGGACGTGTTCCTTCGCTGCTCCCAAATTTTCAACCTAGCGCTCGCTTCACTATCCTACGGGACCCCTGCGGTTCCGGGCCTGGCCTCGGGCCACCCCTGCCCGGGTGGTGACCCACCACAACCACCACTGCATGCCTCCAGTGCCGAAATGACCACCATAAACCAGCAGCAGCAGCCACCCCGAGCCCACTGCACCTATAATGACAGAAGATTGGAAGGGACCTCGCACCCGCAGCACGTAAGCCTTCCACCATCCTGTGGACAACCACAGAGGTTATCATCATCGGTTATGGAGCATACCCTTAATGTTCTTGCGACCATAATTAATAGAACCCGGCATTTCTTGTGGCACTGAACCAGCTTGTCGCGCAGTTCATGCCACCTCCGCAACCTGAGAGCAGCCCACCTCCACTGACGCGGCAACATATCCCACGACTGCGATGTTCATCGAGAAGCAGAAATGAAAGGTCCCGCTCTCCTAGATCAGCGCCTGGACGAAACGACACGATGCCTACTCAAGGTCACCGGCAAATCCAAGATGGCGACCATTCCACTCCGGCCCACCTGCCGGCACAAGATGGCGGCTGGCCCTCGCAAGGAACGCCCCAAGACAGCACGTCGGGGAGTAATGGCGGCTCATCTACAAAACACGGGATGGAACAGCCCGGCCTGCGGAATGCTGAAGATATAGACTTTGAAGAATGGCCACTCCTGGGTGCAACACCTAAGAAACGAAGGTGGAATCCATTAGCTACAGAAACCGCGGGAAGGTCAACACCCATCTCACATCCGACGCAGACTGTCGTGCTGCGCTCCATTGGAAAGAAAGAGGTGAACTCTTTCACTGGAAAAGAAATACAAGAAGCAGTCAAGAAGGCTGGAATACAAAATCTAGACGGCTATGCCGTCCATCGCAATGAAAAAGCGAACACAATCGCCATTACAACACGGGACCCTCTTATGCTGGAGAAACTTCTGCAAGTGAAAGAAATAAGGAAAGGCGAGGATACACACGCACTACAGCCGTACAAAGTTTTGGCGGGAAACCAATGCCGGAAAGTTATTTACCTCCTGGGTCAAGGAAACACGGTGACGCCTAAATCACTACAGGCCGACATCACCTGCAAGGGCCGAAAAATCGCATCAGCGAGGCCCATTAGGACAAAAGGCAACACCGTTCTAGTGACATTCGAAGGCAAGATTCTTCCGAAGAAAGTGACCTACATGTGTGAGGTCCTAAATGTCCGCGAGTATCGCCCGCGTCCGTTGGTGTGTTTTCGTTGTCACACGATCGGACACAAAATGGATGTATGCCCACGAAGCGCTGCGCGCTGTGGAACGTGCGGCTCTGAGCACGATGCTATGGAAACATGCTCGCGGAGCCCACAGTGCGTGAATTGCAGTGGAGCTCACCTGGCCACGAGCAATGACTGCCCGAAAAGAGCAATCCCAGAACGGCGCAACAAGCGGCCAAGGGCCAGGCAAGAACAAGGAAAGGGTAAGCTCCCGCCTCCCGAAGCACATATGGCACCACCGATGCTGCAAAGTGGTGGGACACCGTATGCAGCCGTAACCGCAGCAACTTCCGAGCCAGTAGCAACACCTGCTCACCAACTGGAACAACACGACTTCACGCTACAAACCTTGCAAGCTCAGCAAGCAAGTTTTGCACGAATGCAGAAACAATCGGCCGCGCTCACGGCGGCAATACACAGGCTCATTGACACACATAATGATAAATATTAATACACAAAACATATCCGGAACCACTCAAAAGACACCATCCTCACGTACACAGAACAAACGCTGCTCAAACACTTCACCGTGGATCCTACAATGAAACTGTGGAGGGTTGCAACAAAAGCTACCAGAACTTAAAGTTCGTCTGCAAAAACTTAAAAACCGCGCACCCGACATTATCCTCCTTCAGGAAGCTAATGTCAATAAAATCAGAGTACGGGTATACAAAACATTCATATATCCAAGTATTCAGAGACAAACAAATAACTACGGCATCGTAGCCACACTAATTAAGAAAACACATCCACACACGCAATTAGATTCCGAGTTGGCGTGTTCAGGCGACCGTGAGGTCGTCTCTACACAGGTCAAGCTCGGTGACACTGTAATTATAATCCACAACATATACACACGGCCGTCCGTGGGCCCCAACGAGGCCGATTGGATCGAGGGACTCGTAACACCTGGACAACATACCATCCTGGCCGGTGATTTCAATGCTCGTCACACTGCGTGGGTGTACCCAGACAAGAACGCCCGCGGAAGGAACATCAAAAAAGCCTGTGCCACAGCCAAGCTCAAGCTATGCAACAACCCCTGCGTTCCCACCCGGTTGGCCCAGTCCACCAGCCAAAATGACACGTCACCCGACCTAACGTGGGCATCCCCGAGATTGAGACTTCAATGGCAGGTCCAGTCAGATCCCATGGGTAGCGATCACCTGCCCATCTATCTCAAACTCGGCATCCGTACTTCCCCGAGACGGCGAGTAACCCTCACCAAATGGGACAACTACCGCACGGCGATGAGCCGGCACAGTGACATTCCATTCACCGAGAGAATTCAGCGCGCCTTGAAAGAAGCACGCACGGAATACCAGGTGAAAGAAGACACTCCTCAGCCAGATCTTCACCTGACCAACCTATGGGACAACCGTTTAGCCGCCCTCCAGCACTACAGAGTCCGACGGTCACTGACCAACAAGATCCGCCTCAATCAAGCTACAGCCGAAGCTAAGAAGTGCACGATAGAGCTCTGCCGAACAACATGGCGTGGCCTGTGTGACTCTTTCAACTACAGAACGGGCTACTACAAAGTATGGCACGCATACAAAGGCCTTTCCGGGAAAACGAAAACACGAAACACGGGAAGCAACCTTGCCCTCCGCCTCAAAATAAGCGAAGAACGACTGGCAGATGAAGCGGGAGAACATTTTTTCCCACAGCAACCCAACCCTCCGCCAACCGAAACTTACAATCGACAGTATATCTTGCACGAACAGCCAGCAGACGCACCATTTACTCTTGCGGAGCTTGTTGACGCTCTTAGCTCGGCGAACGCGAAGTCCGCGCCTGGCCCAGACAAAATCACCGTTACGGCGCTCCGGAACCTTCCCACAGACGCCATGGAAGAACTCTTAGAAACTTTTAACAAGATATGGTCCGAAGGGGAAATTCCCGCTGATTGGAAACGATCGACCGTGATTCCCATCCCGAAGGCCGGCAAAACACCACACACGGTCGCTAACCTTAGGCCTATCTCCCTCACCTCTAATCTGTGCAATGTCATGGAACGTATGGTCACCACTCGCCTTTCATGGATCCTCGAGACCTCCAAAGCATTCCACCCAACACAAACTGGCTTCAGACCACACATGTCAACACAAGATAGCCTCCTCATGATACACTACCACATGTATGAGCGACGGCTATTCAAGAGTCAACCCCGCACACTTGTCGCCATCGACCTACGGAAGGCGTTTGACTCTGTTCCCCATCACACCGTGGTAGATGCTGCTAAGAAGCTCGGGATCCAAGGACGCCTTCTGAACTTCATTAAGACGTTCCTGCAGGATCGTACCTACCAAATAATGATCGGCAACACAAAAGGAAAATGGAAGCCCAACAACGTTGGAGTACCACAGGGTGCGGTGCTGTCGCCGCTACTCTTGAATATTGTAATGACGGATCTCGCTCCAGCCCTCGATAATGTCCCACAAGTTCTGCACACCATCTACGCGGACGATATCACCCTATGGACTACGGCCGGGGAGCTGAACAACAGCAGCACTACATGCAGCGAGCATTGAATATTGTCACCACCTTTGCCTGCACCACTGGAATGGAAATATTTAAAGATAAAACTACCTACATGGTCATCCCAAGCAGGCGCAGGAAATCTAGCGTCAACATCAAACTTCATCTCGAAGGAGATCCTATCACACCATCTAACAACGTGAAGATCCTGGATGTCCCCTTTAACCAGAACGGGGGCGCCACTACATGGATTAAGCAAGTCAAAGGACAATGGAAGAAGGGTCTTAAACTCCTCAAAGCCATCTCCAGCAAGTCTTGGGGGGCACAAGAAGAACTACTACGCCGCCTAGTCCGAGCCCTGCTCGTATCCAAAGTGGTTTATGGTATCAATTATCTTCGATTAACGCGTGCACAGGAAGCGACCTTAGTTACAATGAACCGAGCAGCGATGCGAATTGTCACTGGCCTGCCCCGCTTCACCACCGTGGAACAGCTCGAACGTGCAGCGCAAATGAATACCATCCGAGAAATCGCACAAGAGATGGCCATCAGCCAGGAGCGCCGACTGGCGCGCACACCCCATGGACGAGTCATTCTCGAAAAGAGCGGGAGAAGTCATCTAGCGAAAGGCCCACTAATGCCCATCACACCTCCCCCGTGGGACACAGAACTGGTCACCTCAATCAAACCTACTCCCAAGCACCAAGGAATCGACAACTCGGGACGTCGCGGCACACAGGTCAAAATGCATCTCGCAGAAATTGGCTCCCTCAAAGCGAACGTTGAGGTGTTTTACACCGATGCGGCTCGCGACGAGAGTGGCCGCACAGCCATCGCCTGGCATTCCACCACCAGGGTCGCTAAACTCGTCAAGCACAACTTTGTGTCCGAAAGTTGCGGAACGCGCTAATTGGACTCTCGCGCCGCTGACGTCGCGCCGAGCGAGGTGTCAATCATTCGAAGCAAAGTTCATCGAGGCGCGCGTGCGGCGCGTGAGGGGCGCGAGGAGCCCGTTGATTGAACGGCTTCGCCGATGACGTAGCACCCATTTGTCCCTACATCCCTACGCCAAGCTAAAATTAATGCTTTGCAGATGGTCCCTAGGCGACCTGCTGACGCTCAAAATCCCTCCGAAGTTTGTGTTAACAAGAAACCTTGTTTGTCGAAGTTGTCGCTGACGTCAAAGTGACGTTTCCGAACTTTGCAAGAGCCGCGGTTTGAGCTCGAGATCTTCGCTTCGGATCGAGGCGAAGTTAAACTTTGTCAACATGGCGGTGCCGTACGCTGCGGCCGAGCTTATCTTCCGCCACCGTCGGCTTCGCTACTGAGACCACTGGGGACGCCTTTCAACTCCTCGACGACGACTTTCGGCGACAGTACCGGCTATCCAAAGCCGTTGTGCGTTTACTCTGCGACGAGCTTCGTTCGCCGCCTCGGACCATGGAACAACAAGTTCTCTGCGCGCTCCGGTTCTTCGGAACCGGCAGCTTTCAAGGCATGGTGGCGACTGACGAGCACCTGTCAGTGTCCCACATGACTGTGAACCGGGCTGTCAGAGTTTTTGCGGCTGCCATCGCTTTTTTTTATTTTATTTTTTTCTGTAATATCCGAAGAGGTACTAATAAGCTGGTATACAATTCAGAATGTTGGAAAACAAACAAGAACCGGGGTAATTCTTTGGTTAGGTCGAGTCTCCCGGCAGCCGGCAGAATTATTTCCCCGAAATTCTACTGGCAGTCGTCACTCATTGGCGGTCAAATCAGTTCATCGAACGACGTGTCATCGACAGATCGTTTCATCGGCACGCGATGTAATCACATGAAAGAGATTGTCTTCCGTTAGAGGTATATACGCATTAAGCATTTTCCCACCTTTAAACACGTAAGTGGGGTGTCCCATAACTAACACCCTAATAAGTGTAGCGATAGACCCTATAAAAAAATGTAAACTTCACACCTTTAAAAATGTGTGATTTTTTAAACACGTTTCTTAAAACGTATGATAATGCCTACACCTTTTTATAAAGATGTAAAACTACAATACCCCTTCTCGTCAGGCACGCAGCCAAGGGGAGGGGCATAAGGCCTGGCCTTCCCCCCCCCCCCCCCCCCCCCGAAATTTTCCATTTTGCTGGGGCCTCCTCTCCTCCCTCCCCCTCATAGAGCACTTTGTCATCGGCGCCCCCCCCCCCCCCCCCCCCCTTTAACCGAAAATCTGGCTACGTGCCTGCTTCTCCTCAAGGTGTAATTACCACAGCACATTTTTTTTTGGGGTGTACACAGTGGCCCGGGACTAATTAATATGACTGAACAAATAAATTACACAAACGAGTCGCCGAAACAGCACGTTGCTTCTTGGCGAGTGTCGAGGCAATATCGTCCGAAAACCAGCTTCAATATTGGCCGGATGTACGGTTTAGCGCCTCGTCCCTACATCCGGCAGGTATGGGAGTACCGATGCAAATAAACGATTTATGTCTAATAGCACTGGCACCACTGATTTCTTAGGAGGCTAGATCATGGATAGAGGCCGTATTGCTGGGGTCGAGCGGCACCACCGGCAGTCATCGCTTGACACAACTCAATTTTATTACGTTAGTAAATGGTTCTCTACCATGAAACTTCTATCATGTTTCCGCAAATAACAGTTAATATTGTGGGCAAGAATATTAAACGCGTTAGAATACCAATCTTGTTTAACTAAATGTTGTGTGGTTGAGGGTCCAGGGCTACTTTGTTGGGCGTTAACTGTTATGTGTTTAATGAGACAAGGGCTACCGAGAGTTATTGTGGAGTCATCCGTGATTTCGGAGTCATCAAAGCTCAGCAAACGATAAGTTAGAATGCCTTTACTGGGGACTTTCGCATCGTTTTGACCGCTTGTACATAGTGCTTCATGGTGAAAGCTTTTTCTTTGAACTCCTGTGAGGGCTTCCGTGACTGTATCGTTCTATTACGAGCGCCTACGGATGATGGACTGTACGCCAGGATGAGATAGGAACGACTGGCTCGTCGTCGTCTTTTATTCCCGCACCGCGAGGCTATGCTCGTGGTACATCCTCTTTTCTCTGCATTTAAAAAAAAAAAAAGTGCAAAATTAAGATGACACAAAGACGCTAGTCAAAAATAAAAAAAAACAGGGACAAGAGAGAGAAAAAAAGAGAAGAAAGAAAAAAAAACTACGGCATTTGCTGGAACGACTCATCATAACTTAGTCTCCGTGGAGGCTGTCTGCTTCTGCCCGATCGGCGTGGTGAGGGCCCCTGCTGCGTCTGAGCTTGCGGTGCTTCCTGGTCCTCTGTCTCTTCATCTGTACCGTCTGGTCCAGGCGACTGCGGTCCCCCATCGTCTTCCGATTCCGAGTCGTCGTTTTCTTCTGTTGTCCTTGAATCATATTCTTCGTCAACTTTCAGGAGATGTTGCCTGTTGCGACGGAACGTCCTGCCATCTTCTGTGACGACGCTGTACGATCTAGGAGCGACGTAGGACTCGACAGTTGCTTTCGTAGCCCATTTTCCATCGTTTAGGATACGGACGGTGTCTCCTGGCTGCAGCGGCTCTAGATGTCGCCCTTTTTTGAGGTTCTGGGTGTGCTTTTGAACAGGCGGTGCTGGATCCGAAGAGAAGTCTGGAAGCAGGCTTCGAATACCACGACCCATCAAAAGCTCCGATGGAGAGCGACCGCCTTCCAGCGGAGCCGTACGGTAGCTAAGCAAGCCGAGCCAGAAGTCCTCTTTTGTTGATTGTGCTTTTCGGAGTAGCCGCTTCACCACCTGGACGCCTTTCTCCGCGAGGCCATTGGAGCGGGGATACCCAGGGCTTGACACTGTATGAATAAAATCATACCGCGTTGAGAAGTCTTTGAATTCTTTTGCAGAAAACTGTGGCCCTCCGTCTGTGCAAACTTCTAATGGTATTCCATGACGTGCAAATATTTCTGAGAGTTTGGAGATCACACCATTAGCAGTTGTGTCACGAAGCTCCTCCACTTCGGGATAATTTGAGTACGCGTCATACACCACTAGGTAATGTTTACGACCAAGTTCAAACAAGTCAGCCCCAACCCGACCCCAAGGATGACCAGGCACCTCACGTGTATGCAGAGGCTCATCCTGGTGTCTGTAGGTGAAAATTTGGCATGTCTCGCATTTTCTGACTAATGCAGTAATATCCGCATTCATACCTGGCCAGTAGACTAAGTTCCTTGCTCTTGATTTACATTTGTTGAGGCCTAGGTGACCCTGGTGTATTCTTGTAAGTATTTCTTTGCGCATTGCTGCTGGTATTACAACTTTGTTTCCTTTCAACAAGACTCCATTGATGACCGAAAGCTCTGTCATAACGGACTTCAGCTCACCCCGAACTGGAGTTCCAGCTTCTAAACTGGCAATTGCCTCCTGCAGGACGGGATCGCCTGCTGTGGCTGCCTGCAGGCTGCCCAGGGTCCGGCTGCCTACCAGTGTTGAAAACACTGCATTTGCATGTATTTCGACGTCGGTCGTGTCGTCTTCTGCTTGGGAACCACCGGAGATTCGGGAGAGTGTGTCCGCGATCACCAGCTTCTTTCCAGGGACAAACTGTAAATCAAATTCGAACTTAAGCAAACGAAGAAATAGTCGTTGCAACCTTGGTGGCAGGTCGCCTAAGTTTTTCTTTGCAAGAGCGATCAAGGGTTGATGGTCAGATTCAACGAATATTTTTCTTCCGAGTATGAATTCGGTAAATCTTTCGCACCCAAATACAATTCCCAGAGCCTCCTTTTCGATCTGAGCATATCTACGCTCTGTGTCTGTGAGTACTCGTGATGAGTACGCCACCACTTTCCAATCTTTTCCATCATGCTGGAACAAGGCAGCACCGAGAGCAAATGCAGAGGCATCTGTTGAGACTTTGGTGGGTCGAGAGGGATCAAAAATTGCCAGGACCGGTGCCTCAGTGAGCAATTTTCGCAGTTGTTGCCACTCAGTTTCATGAACCTTCTGCCATTCAAAAATAGTGTCTTGTCGAATAAGTTGACGCAACGACTCTGTCTGCGTTGACAGGTTTGGCAAGTACTTTCCAAAGTAGTTAACAGCTCCTAGCAACTGCTGAACCTCTTTCTTACTCGTTGGAGTTGGTAGGGCTGCAACACATTTCACAAGTTCTGGATTTGGCTCAATGCCAGCTGCGCTTATTTTATCTCCTAAGTAGGTGATTTCTGTGACCCCGAAGATGCACTTCTCCAAGTTAAGAGTTAACCCTTCTGTTTGTAGAGCATGAAGCACAGCACGCAATCGTTGGTCATGTTCTTCCCGTGTTTCGCCCCAAATCAGGACATCATCAATATACACCCGCACACCTGGAAGTCCATCCAAAAGGTAACTCATAGTGCGCTGAAACACCTCGGGGGCTGAAGCGATTCCAAAGGGTAGTCTGAGAAACCTGTAGCGACCAAAAGGAGTGCTGAAGGTGCATATTCGAGATGTACTGTCATCCAACGGTATTTGATGGAAACCGCTGTTGGCGTCGAGCCGGCTAAAGTATGCGGCATGTGCCAAGTCTGCTTCAATTTCCTCTCTCCGAGGCAGCTGAAAATGCTCTCGCTTGAGTGCTTTGTTTACGTGACGGGGATCCATGCATAATCTTAAGTTGTTGTTTTTCTTTCGTACTATAACCAAGGGGCTCACCCAGTCGGACGGTTCTAATGCCTTCGCGATGACACCTGCTGTCTCCATTCGGTCGAGCTCTGCCTTCAGAGGCGCACGTAGCGCGTGCGCCACCCGGCGTGCTGGCTGGATCACCGGTGTGGAGTTGTCGCGAAGAACCATCTTGTAGGCTCTCTTTGTGCAACCGAGACCACGAAAGAGACCGGGGAACTCGCGCTCTACTTGTTGGCGCTGCTGGTTCTCGTGCTCCACAGTGTTGACCCGGTTGACGAGGCCAAAGTGCTCGCATGCTTTCAGGCCCATGATGGCTTGCCTGCCCTTCTTTACTATAAAGAAATCGATGAAACCTTGTTTTCTGCCGACAGATACCGACAGGCGGACTTTTCCCAGATGTTGTATGATGCCACCTCCGTAGCAATGCAGAGTTCCAGTCGTGTGTTGAGGCCGCTGCTTTTGTTTGATCTTCATAAACAATGTTCGAGGGAGCAGATTGGCCTGTGCACCGGTGTCCACTTTAAGCTCTACCTGCTTCCCTTCTATCGTAGTATTCACGGTCCAGTCACGGTTGCCGACCGAATGCACGCTGCTGGTTGACAAAATCTCAAGCACATCAAAATCGCTGCTTGCCTCACTGGTTTCTTCAACGTCATGTACGCCAGACTGCTTAGTCTTGCAACATACTGCAAAATGATTTTTCTTCCTGCATTTTGAGCATGTCTTTCTGTAGGCTGGACATTGCCTTGGCGCGTGAGCTTGGTTGCAGAAGCGACATCTCGACTTGTCTTTCTGCTGCTGCTTGACTGTCTTAACGATTTCCACCTTGGCCGCTGCTTCACTTGACCCTTTAACTGCCGCGTCATTCCATGTTTTGTTGTGGACATTGGCTGTTTCTTCGGCCTTGCAGCATTCAACTGCTATTTCTAAAGTCAAATCCTTTTTCCGCAGGAGTTTCTCTCGAATCTTCTTGCTTGACGTTCCATACACGATCTGGTCTCGTAGCATGGAGTCCTTTAGGTCGCCAAATCCACAGGTCGCTGCTTTCAGCTGAATATCGCGGTAGAAATGTTCGAAAGCTTCTCCTTCCTCTTGTCGCCTCGTTCGGAACACATAGCGTTCGAACGTCTCATTGCATCTCGGAAGGCAGTAGGCTTTGAACCTCCGTACCAGGACATCGTAATCTTGGGCTTCTTCAGCTGACAAACCAAACGTGTTAAATACCTCAATGGCTTCTTGCCCAGCGACGTGCAGAAAGATAGCGGCTTTTTGTTGCTGGTTGCGACCTTCCTTGGGCTCTGTAGCCAGAAGGAAGAGTTCCATCCGCTGCTTGAATTTTTTCCAATTCTCTGCAGCGTGCTCTCCCAGCCGCAGCGGTTCTGGTGGCGGAAGATCAGTCATGGTGCGTGGAGACTGAAGATCACTTCTGACACCATGTATCGTTCTATTACGAGCGCCTACGGATGATGGACTGTACGCCAGGATGAGATAGGAACGACTGGCTCGTCGTCGTCTTTTATTCCCGCACCGCGAGGCTATGCTCGTGGTACAGTGACAAACTGAAACTCGGAGCGTGCCGTTCAGTCGCTCGACGTGCCATTTATTTAGCAACCGAAGCAAGCGACGTCGGTAAAGTCAATCGTGCTCCGGCCAATTTTTTTTTTAATCGATGTTCAGACGCTTGACGAATGTCTATTTGATCTCCAAGAACCCGACATAATCATCGCAGCACGTCATAAAATGCTCGCCCTCAAGCACCGCGTACAAGCTTCCAATTTTTGCATGTTTCTTCCTTAGACTTGCGTGTATTGCCTCATGATATAAAAGGCCAAAGCAACAAGGGCGAAACGAAGGGAGAACTAGACAGGACGCGGCATATTGCCTGTCGTCAAGCAATGGCCGCCGGTGAGGCCAGTGACGGGCTCCCAAATCGCGATACAGATTTGCACTGTGACAGTTCTAATGCATTACACCCGCCGAGTGCTGCACGGAGAACAGGCCATGAACGAACTTGCCGAATGCACCTAGTGCAGACTGATGCTGTCGCCATAGATGTTGTAGAAAAGTACCGACCTCAAACCGAAACTAGCGCCTTTTTGTTCGACGTGATGGGTGGGAATGCGAGAGTGCAGTCGCTGCCATCGTTTAAACGTTGGTTGCTGCAACGTGGGACTTACATTTGCGATGACTTCCACTTAAGCAACTCAGCAGTCAGAGATATCTACAGACGGCGTAAGGTTCCGAAACCAGTTGACTACAAAACAGCCTACGCTTGAGGAAATTGATGGCACTGTACGCGCAAGAGCTTGCTTCGTTTTAAGCATAATATTATGAGTGAATAACTGAAAGGATACGGTTTAAATTTAGTTCTTTGGAACAGCTAGCAATACGTTTCGTAAGACTTTTTATTTCCCTGGCATTGAGAACGAGAGCCTTC
Source organism: Ixodes scapularis (assembly GCF_016920785.2). Taxonomy (NCBI): domain Eukaryota; kingdom Metazoa; phylum Arthropoda; class Arachnida; order Ixodida; family Ixodidae; genus Ixodes; species Ixodes scapularis. The sequence goes on from NW_024609839.1 coordinate 29,804,337, forward strand.
TCAAAACAAAATATGACGGGGCGAGATAGCTGCCGTTCAAATATGACTTTGCTTGAGTCTCGGGCAACGTCTCCATGTTTAGCCTTCCCGGACGCTGAGTGAATCCGTCGCAGGTTTTTGCTGTGGGAGCTTTGTCGAAAAATGTTGCACTTTTCACCCCTACACAAATGATGCTAGATCTCGCGGCCCCTGTGGTTGTCCTGGGCCTTTCATTACACACTGGTAGGTTTCAGCGTCTGTACGGCTACAAAACGACTCAAATTTCGCAAATAAAACACGGGCCGTCGATTCCTTTCTTCGTGAAATATCAGAGGCTTACAATTCAAGCTCGCGTTTGAGTTTCTGGCCCGCGGGACGCGATTTCGAGCAGAAAACCAACTTTTTCTTTCAGTTCCGCTGTGCGAATGCCTCATCGTAGCAGACGAACTCTCGTCGTCTGCTCTCGCTCCTCGCCTGGGCGAGGCATGACGGGATTGTCGGCGCTAGAGAGCCCAAAGACGACGTACAGCGAGCGGCGTGAACGCTCGCCTCCCCGCGCTGTCTCGTGCTCTCGTGCACCGCCTAGGGATCGCGGGGGATTTTTCGTCAAAAGTTGCGAAGTTGAGCGCGCGCAGGAAGGAGGAAACTTTGCGGCGTTCTTTTGGTCACTCCCCCCGCTACGTCAAAAAGCGAAGAATGTTTTACTCCACGAGTTTAGCTACCCAGGAAAGAAACCCAGCAACAACTAGCCGCACGCACGCGAAGCGCTTGCGCCGCAGAGCTACTCGCAATACAGATGGCAGTCCATGCATCGACGACAACACGCCAGGCAGGAATTACTGAATCTCGAATCTACACGGACTCACAAGAAGCATTACGCGAACTTAGACGCTCAGACGCTTGCAACACCACAGTCACTCAGACGCTTGCAACACCACAGACAATCACGGTCTCGTGGATTCCGGGCCACGCGAGCATCCCGGGGAACGAGCGGGCGGACGGGGCCGCGAGGGCGCAGCTACAAGCAGACAAATTGCCCTCAAAAGGTCTCGTCTTCTCGCCCCTTCAACGGGACGAGCAAGAGGAAGACGACTTCGACATCTTCGAAGTCAAACGAGAAGAAAGAATTGCAAGAAAGGCAAGACTCGCCGCCCTGCTGCCACATAATCCCCATCCGATCCCTCGCGGATTTCCGCGCTGGGAAAAGGTGGCTCTCCACCTTATACAAACGCTGACGATGATGACCCCCGTGTGGAGAGCCAGGATACACCGTCCAGCCGACACCCAAGACATCGAACCAAACCCGGACTGCGTGTGCTGCAAAGTCCCTGCAACGTGCCAACACTTAATGTGGAGTTGTAGGGGGACCTCGCGGGAGCGGACTGCCGTCATCGCAGACCTCCCAAGCCACTTACGCCCTACCTCCTTTGAGGAATGGACCCAGCCGGCCACGACTGAGGAGGTGGAACTTAAGCTTATATACTCATCCATCATAACATTCCTCCGATCCTCCGGGGTCAAGACCTTCATTTGACATAATCACCCCATTTCCCTCTTCCCTTACCCCCGCCCACCTCGAGGCCTTATCAGCCAGAGGGCGGTTTCATTAAAGACGTGTTTAATCATGCGCTCTAAACATCGCCCTCAAATATGGCGACCAGTGAATAGCTCCTAACGTTGGTCCATAATTAAAGGGACCCCGAAATGATTTTTCAACTTCTTAGCTTTCCTCCTCAATTCAACAGCGAAATGAGAAATCACGCGGTCGTGAAGTGCTTGGGCACCGGTACGATGACTCCGAGCTTCCAGCGTCCTTCTTAAGCACACCACAGAACTCGACATTCGCAAGCGATGGAAAGGGTCGTCACGACACACTCCTTGGCCACGAACGCGAATTCAAATATTCGTCGACGGATAGATTGCTGACGAGCGCATACGTACGAGTAGTACGAGTGACGCAGTCCTTGTGTCCAACTCCGCTCTCTCGCTCGGCTGGAAGAACTTCCGTTTCCGGTAGAAGGCATACGTTACGTCACGGCCACGTGATTTCACATGTTGGTGACCGAGTCCGGTTGAGTCGAGAAGAAAAGCAGACGTAAGTTTTCGTGTTTTTTTGTGTGTGCGAAACTGGAGGCAATAAAAACGAATACGGACTCCTGCTCCGGGTTCTATCAACATCGAAAATTACTTTAAAACCTTTACCAAAAAAAAAAAAAAATTGAAAATTATTGAATGTTTCTTTTTTTTTTAATTGTATTGTGTCTACGTTTAAGCAGCCGGAAGTTAGTCAGCTATAGGAGGTATTCACTGGACACCATATTTAAGGGCGGTGTTTAGAGCGCATGAGTGAGTGAGTGAAAAAACGTATATATTAAAGGAATGGGATACATGGGGATTATGGGAAGAGTAGGGGGAGGAGGCTAAATGTAACAGGCGATCCTCGATGAGCGGACGAAACTAATCAGGGAGTCGAGAATGTGTTTGCGGTGCGGGTGCTCGAGCCTGGGGCGGGTCCAGTCCTCGTACGTAGCTCGTCCTGCCTCTTCAGGGAGTAAGTTTAGGGCGTCGTTCCGATGCTCTGCGACCCCCTCGCACGTCCAGACGAGATGGGTGTAGGTGGCTGGAATCCCGCAGTGCATGCAGAGCGGATCAGGGCCGACGTCTTCGGGTGTGGACGGGCGGTGAAACCTCGCCAGCCAGATAGGGGTAATTGCCGTCTTCGTTTGAAGCGTGCGTATGCAGACCCGTTCCCACCTGCTGTAACCAGGAGGGACAGGGTCTTCATCGGGTGGGAGAAGGGCGCCGAGTCTGAGCTTCCTGGCAGCCCTCTCCTCTTTTTTTATCTCTTCAATGTCGGGTGAGAAGCCCGGGTCTTCTTCCACGAGGGGGGGACCGTGGCCAGGTGAGGGCATAAAACCTGCATGTAGCTGCGCCCTCGCGGCCTCGTTCACCCTCTCGTTCCCCGGGACACCTTCGTGTCCGGGGACCCACGAAAGTACGATGTTGACTCGCGGACGAAATTCAACAATGATGCTCTTGGTTTGTTTTACCACCGGATTTGTGCTGTTGCCCCGGCCGCATTCTTGCAGAGCTTCACGGGAATCGGTGAAGATGCCTGCTTCAGTGACTGTTCGGGGTAGCGTATGTGCCGCTTCTTGGATGGCGTGAAGCAGCGCTAATAACTCTGCCGTTTTCGGGCTGCTGGTTTTGTGCGTGATGCCACTCCATGTGGTGTTCCTGGAGACAGAGTGCCATGCAATCGCTGAGCGGCCCTCGTCGTCTCTGGCAGCATCTGCATACATGACTTCGGCACCGGTCAGTGAATTTATCTCTTCGAGGTGTTTGTCCGCCGCGTGCTTGCGCCTTTCTTTGTGTTCCTTTCCTTGATTCTTGGGTACTGGTTTGATCGGGACTACAAGCTCGTTTTCCCATGGCGGAGATGGAGTTGGCATTGCTGCTGTTTTTGCGAGGAGCTCATGTTTCTCGAGTTTGGTGAGAATGATTCTGCCCGGTGGAGATCTGGGTAGGCAATTTTCCTGCCCAATGACCATCTCCTTGGCAATGTCACGCAGAGTATTGATCTGTGCGGCAGCTTCAAGCTGTTCAACCGGTGTAAACTTGGGTAAGCCTGTAATGACTCTCGTTGCCTTTCTGTTGAGTACTATCAGCGCTGCTTCTTGGGTCTTGGTCAGGCGCAGGTAATTCAGACCGTAGACGACCTTAGAAACCAGAAGAGACCTGACGAGTTTCTTGAGAAGGTCCTCTTGGGCACCCCATGCCTTGCTGGTAATTTTCTTGAGAAGGTCGATTCCTTTGTTCCACTGAACTTTGGTTTGTTTGAGCCAGCTTGACACGCCTCCAGATCGGTCGAAGGTGACGCCGAGAATCTTTAGGGTGTCAGTAGACTCAATGTTGGCGCCGTTCAGTTGGAGGCGAATGGCTCGCGTCGTGTCTTGGAAACGACCATGTACGCAGTCTTCTCGGTGGAGAGAGTAAGTCCGGACTGCACTGCGAATGCGTTGGTAACGTCAAGGGCGCGCTGCATATTCCGCTGTTGGGTTTTCGCAAGGCCCTTGGTAGTCCAGAGCGTGACGTCATCGGCATAAATGGTAAAACTGACGTCCGGAACATCTTGCAGGGCGAAAGCCAGATCCGCCATCGCCATATTAAACAGCGCGGAGGAGAGTACCGAGGCCCTGCGGGACTCCTACGTTATTGTGCTTCCACTGGCTTCTGGTGCTGCCAACGACGACTTGGAAGGATCTGTCATTGAGAAACGTCTTAATGAAATTAAGGAGCTTTCCCTTAATGCCCTCTTTTGAGCCGCCTCGATGACCGTCTTATGTGGTAAAGAATCAAAGGCCTTTTTTACATCTATAGCAACGACAGTGCGGGGTTGCGCCTTGAACTGTGGTTTGAGGAAGATATCGTGGTGAAGCATGGCAAGGCTGTTTTGCGTAGACAATCCCGGCCTGAAGCCGGTCTGCATGGGGTGAAGCGCATCTCGGGTTTCGAGGATCCACGAAAGCCGGGCCTGAACCATGCGCTCGAAGATTTTACATAAGTTCGAAGTTAGCGAGATAGGTCTCAAATTTCGGATTGAGGTAGGCAGTTTTGCGGGCTTGGGTATGGGGAGGACTGTCGATTTCTTCCAGTCGGCCGGGATCTTGCCGCAATCCCACGCGTCGTTGTACATCTGCTTGAGTTCTTTCATGTCCTCTGTTTGCAGGTTCCGAAGGGCGGTGACAGAGATGCCGTCTGGGCCAGGTGCCGTATTGGCCTTGGCGGACTCTAGAGCTTCGATGAGTTCGCCCAGCGTGAAGAGGGCGTTCTCCGGTTCCTCGACGTTGACCAAAACCGGAGCGTAGATCTCAGTTCCAGGTGGCGGGGATTGTTGTGGGAAGAAGAAACTACCGGCTTCGTTGGCTAGGTCATCTTCCGACACTCCGAGGCGCAGGGCTAAGTTGCTGCCAGTGTTGCGAGCCTTGGTTTTCCCCGCGAGGCCTTTGTAAGTCCGCCAGACCCGGCGCAGGCCAGTCCTCTCATTGAATGAGTTGCACAATTCCCTCCATCGGTTGCGGAAGAGTTTCAGGGTGTAGCGTTTGGCCCTGGCGGTTGCCAGGTTGAGCTTGACCTTGCGTCTGAGTGTCCTCTTTGTCCTGTATGTCATTAGAGCCGATAGTCTCGAAGCCCGGAGATTCGTGAGGTGAAAATCCGGCGTCGGGGTACCCTCCTTGACTTGGTACGTGGTCTTGGAATGATTTACCGCTTCCACAATTCTGCGATCAAGCGGAAGATCTCTGAGGCTCTCCATGTTGGCACAAAAGGCATCCCGCTTGATGAAGGTGACGGGTCTCTTAGGAGACTCGCGTAGCAGGAGGTCTATGCGGATCGGGAGGTGATCACTTCCCATAGGGTCAGGCAGCGTCTTCCACCTAACTTTGAGGTTCTTGGAAGCCCACGTGAGATCGGGTGATGTGTCCGTTTCGGAGTCGTGCTGCGAGAGTCTGGTATGAGCCCCATTGTCGTTGTATAGTTGCAGGCGGAGTGCTTCGCACGTGGCCTTGAGTTCTTTGCGTCTCGTGTTTCTGATTTCGTACCCCCACAAATTGTGCATGGCATTGAAATCTCCAGCAACGACGGTGGGCGTCCTTGAGTCCACTGTTCTGCGCAACCAGGAGAAGTCGTTTTCATTCACCCTGGGTCTAATGTACACGTTGATCACGTCCACAATTACAGATTCCAGTTTGAGTCGCACCGAAACGACTTCGTGGTTGTCACTACAGTAGGGAACCGTGTCGAGTTGTACTTGCGGAATTGATTTCCTGACAAGAGTAAGCGTCGTGCATCGAACTTCACCCTGTCTTAACATGCTCGGTTGAGAGTAGATATTATAATGGCGGACCTTGACATCCTTGACGTAGGCCTCCTGTAGCAGAATTACGTCAAGGGCTTCCTCCCGGAGAATTTCGAGTCTAAGCTTGAGCTCCGCGAGCTTGGAATGCAGGCCTCTACAGTTCCACTGCATGAACCAGATCTTATGTTGTTTCTTTCGCTTTCGGAAATGCCTCTCCTTGATGTCTGAGATGTCGGCGTTAGCGTCCATATGGGTTGACTAGAGCGTATACGAGTCCGCAAAGACGATCTACCTTATTTTCGAGTGTCGTGAATGTGGCCTCAAATTTCTTAAATTCTGCCCTGGTGATAAAAGGCCCCGTGGGTTCCGATATCCTCAGAGGGACGCTCCATGCGTTGGTGCTTTCGCGCTTTGGTTTCAGTGGAGGAAATTGAAACTGCGACGTCAGCGGTGGGGAAGGAAAAGCAGCCGACGTTTCAAATTGGGGTCCAGGGCCCCTGGAGCCTTGTCGGTCCAGGAATTCTCTCTCAGCGTCGCGCCAGGGCTGTAGTCGCGAACCGGGTTGCTGTTGCCTTCTGACGGGAATCTTGCGTAGAGGGCAGTCATTGCTCGTTGCTACATGAGCACCACCACAGTTAATGCATTTAGGTTGGAGCTTGCATCCCACGGCGTGGTCGTGCTCGTGGCCGCAGCCGCCGCACCGGACGGCGTCCTGAGGGCAGACGTCGGCCTTATGGCCGAGTGTGTGGCACTTGTAGCAGACGAGGGGTCTGGGCCTGTACGACGACACCTTGAAAGACTCACAGGCATTGCGTACATATCTTGGAAGGGTCTGACTTTCGAAAGTTATGAGCACGGTTCTTCCAGATCGGCCGATAATCCTGGCTGCCGAAATTTGGTGAGTTCTGCACTCCAGCTCCTTCATCAGTGACTCCGGAGTTTCGTCGTTATCGTGTCCCCTGAGGTAGATGACGCCCTTCGTTTGGGCACTCGACGTGGCGACGTATGGCTTCATTTCCAGCGCCTTTCCTTTCTGCTCAATGGTTCCAATCGTGAGGAGCTTATCAACCGTCTGCTTATTCCTAGTTGTAATGGCAGTCGTATTCGATTTCTCGTTGACATGAACGGAACATTCTTTGTCATCAACACTTGTTCTAGAAATGGCGTCTCTTGTATTTTTGGTGCCGATGTTGAAGACGTCTTCCCTACAGATGGGTTTTAAGACGACCGTGTAGTTTGGTGTTGATGGCGTAGAGTCGCTTATCTCGTAGTATCTCTGAGGTTTGCCGCGTCTGCGCATTTGATACCACGGTCTAGCCGCACCTGTTTCTTGCTCCCTGTCTTCGTCCATGGACGCTATGTGTTGCTGACTCGCTCCAGCGCTGGAACTGCCTGAGAGAACTTCGCTGCAACTTGCCGACGAGTTTCCCGTCGAGTTTTGGCACTTGTATTCTTGGAAAGCGGCCCTGTTCTGCATATACTCAGTAATGGCAGCCTTGTTCTGCTCATACTCAGCAGCAACTGCTCGGTTCTGCGCATACTCGGCAATAGCGGCCTGGTTTTGTTGAAATTCAAGGAAAGCTTCCTTGTTCTTCATGTATTCCGTAAGATTCGGGAGTTCTCGCTTATATGCAGAGTAAGCTTGCAGTTCTTCGTCCGGTACAGTGTAAACGAGCCCTACCTTCTTAGCAGGTGTCTCCTCGGGGTTGCTGTCGTTCAGGTAAGGGTGGGCTGGACTCGCCATGCTCTTCCTTCTTTGTGGGTTCCGGATCTTGCCAGGAGGGTCGGCTTGCGAAGGTCCGTAGGGGTCTGTCCCTCCGGGAGCGGGAAAATCCCGCTCCCAGGCTGAGGAGGGTGGCGGCGGTTGTTCAGCCAGCTGGCCCCGAAAACATGGGACCAGGGCCCAGAAGTTATTAGAAAACGCTTTACAAGGCGAGGAGGCTTCGCAGAGACGGAACGGTGAAGATTCGAAATCGAACGCCGTCCTTCTTCTTTTCAGAGCGCATGCTCAGAACGAGCTTACATTAATAGCCTGCTAAGACCGGCAACCTTGATGGTGCTAAATGCACGCTCCAAAAGGACTGCGGAAGCTCGCCGTCAGCACGCGCTCAGCTGCAGCGCACACGAATATGGCCGCCAGTGAATACTCCCTATTGGGGAGGAGATCGAACAGTCACGCCACTAGCGGCATGCTGCAGCTGTGTGGACAACAAACGTAATTTTATTGTTTGTTGTTGATCAGAGAAATTGAAGATGATGATTCGAAGGCCGCTCCTCGTGCGTCCAAAGCACTGTTCAAAGCGAAGCGCTCGTGGCCAGACCATGCTAGGCGAAGTTCAATTTCTTTGTTTTGCTGTGTTAGTACTACAGCGCGGTGTGTGGACAACAAGCTCGATAAAGCGTCCCCTATAGTTCGATCTTTTGCCCAATAAATGAGCAATATAGCCAGTGGAGTACAACCGCTAGCCAGGGAGTCTTTTACGTGCTCCACGCAGTAGTGATACACGACGACCGCACGCCGGTTAAAATAATTGGGATTGTCTGGATATTTATACAGCGTGTTGTTGGTCAGCCATTTCAAAGTTGCGACGAGTCGCTCGCTGTAGATTTAATAAGTGCGGTACAATCGCTAGCCTGGGGTCTTTAACGTGCACCACGCAGTAGTGGTACACTATACCCCACGCCGGTAAGATGCTCATCCAGTTCGAAACGGGCAGGGGTGGGGATTGAACCCAGGATCCCTGGGTTCTGCGGCGCGAGCTTTCGCTCCAAGTGCTCTGAGCTGGTGTGCGCTAATGCCTTTCTATCCACTCGGCCACCGATCCCCCTCCCTCCATCAACAAACAAAAAGCGCACTGCAAACTCAAAGCACCAAAGCTGAAAAAGAAAAAGAAGCCTTCCGAAACGCTGCCGCCATTTCTCAGGGGGTCGAAAGTCAATAACGTCATGGCAAAGAACCCAGCACCGAAGTCTCCAGAGCTGTACCGATGCTCCCTGTCTTGGAATTCAGGTGGAGACAAGAAACCTGAGGCGCTGGGCAGAGATGCTGCCGGCTTGGACCTCGACCGAGACCAGAAGAACTCCCCTGGGGAGCTCTACCGCTAGTCCGACCCTCAACTCAGGTCTCCGTTCGTCCTAACTCCTACCCTAAAGACGTCACATGAGCGAATCCCCGCTGTCGTGAGTGCGAAGCGCCGTCTCGACGCGAGAAGTGGCAGACAAGCGGACAAATCAACGCGCGCCAGGAAAGCCCCTGCCAGGAAAGCCTTTCACAGTAGTTTGGCAATACTAATCATGAACGCAGGACAATTAATGTAGAGTTCAATGGTAGGTCACACAACGAAGAATGAGGGTTGAATTCAAAGATTCTCAGACTGTATTTTGAATCAGCCCCCAGGAATATAGACGGCACCCCAAGACGACGGGACACCGATTTGTTTAGTCACAGCGTCCTCTGTTGGGAATGTGTGTGTGTGTGCATGCACTTTTGTGGCACATTGTCTACCAAATTGTCTTGCACGTGACGTCATTGCCCCGTGCTGGTGGTAAACCCGGCTCATCCCTTGCCGGGAAAAAGCATATTTGGTTGTGCGAAATGAACACTGCAGAAGGAACACGCGCTCAGCAACGAGGCCACCGCACTGTTTGCAAACAAATCAGCGTTCTCCCACACCAGGTGTGGGCACACTGCGCATTGAAACTACGCATGCGCAAAAATGATTCACGTGACGTGAAGCGTCTGCTCATGTTGTACGCCGACAGTAGCGTCACCACAGAGGCGTGACGTCGGAGCCGCGTGTTGCTCTGCAGACACGGCAAAAAGTTAAAAGGAAAAAAATGGTCCCAGGAATGCAGTAATGTTTCGTCCCTCATCAGGATTGGTGGACGCCCTCCACTTGGAGCGGGTCAACGTCAGGCAACTCTGGTTTCCGAGACCACCCCCTCTCCGGGTTGGTTCAACGCTATGTCCAACGCCTGGTGCTTACTAAGTGCTTACCATCTTGTATCCCGCCCATGCCTCGAAAGTGGTCCCGAAGTAGCAACAAATTGCATCACATGAGCCGGCGTGTGCTGCTGTCGGATGTCGCGATCTTGTCGGTTGTTCGCGGAAACGCTGGCGAAAAAGACGCGAGCTGAAGCAAGGCTCGCTGTCGTTGCGACGTCCCAGGTCTCTGGTTCGATACCAGGGCCAAGAGGATACTTTCGGTCGCGCACCAGTCACCTAGCTCTGTTTGAGATTTGCGTTTTTCCTTTATGCCCATTCTCAAGGAACTACTTTCGTCATCCTTGTCCACCTCGCTTGCACATTTGCATTTAATTCAACTATAATCATAACCTTAAAATGCATGCCGTTCACTCTTGTTGGTGTTAGACTGGTGGCAGCTGTTATAACCCGTTTGCTCTGCTGACGTCTAACTCTTTGTTAGCCCAGTTGGTAGAGCACTCGTTAGAAAAGGGAGAGGTCCCTGTTCGATACCAGGACCAGGCGGATCTTTTAAAGTCGCGCACCGGTAACCTAGCTGTGCTTGGAGATTTGTTTGTCCCTTGTCCCACTTGTCCCTTGTCCCACCAGGGATTATTATTGGTTTTACTGTCAAGCTCACTCGTACCTTTGCATTAGGTGCATTATCATCAGGAAATGTAAGACCCAAAAAACAAACAAATTACTCGTTAGCTGCTTACACAGCGGGAGTTTAGTCTGCCACAGGGTTGGGCAATATCGCGATAAAAATGTATCGCAATAGTATTTCCGAAATGCTTTTAGTCTTTATAGAGGGTGTTAGTAGACCGTTTTCATCTTCCGCTCCGCTCCGAGGGTGCCAAACTGCGCATGCGCGGCCCGCTTCGCCGGAATGGAAAGCGGAGGTCCAAAAACGCGTTTTAGTAGAGCGTTTTTCTTCAGCGTAAGAGCGTTTTGAGCGGGTTCGAAAAATTTGCTTGCGTAGCCCCACAAGTGGACGTTTATGGTACTAGTAAGACAAAAAAACCTAAGCGTTAACACCAAAAAGTAAAAGGGAGCGTGATTGTAGAGGTAGTAAAAACTAAGGCGACAATATTGAGCACAAAAGAGTAGGCACACACCTGAAGAAATATTAAGCTATAAAATATAAATATAATCGTTCCACCTTGTGTGCGAGTGAAGCCGAAGGTATAAGCATGAGCATGTTGCTCTAAACAGTGCTGGGACTGCACGAGCGCGCGTGCTTATCAAGGACGCTGAAAGGCCGGCACTCGCTCTTGTAGCTTCTGCTCCACTCGAATTAAAACTAAAACAGATTTACTTATTCGAAGTAGAAAAATAAGAGAAAAGGACAAAGTTTGCGCATTGGGAGTACATCCTTTTGCGTAGTGCGAGTACAGTGTTGCTCAAGGCTAGCAAGGCAACTGCACGATGAATCCCCGCTGTTCTCAAGGAAGGAGACTTCTACTAACGAGATTAAGATGGCGAGACATCGAATCTATGATTCGCATCCCTCGTGCCATCAAGCGCCGAAGCTTCCTTTCCGAACGCGGTTTGCTGGATATTTCCAACGTAGAAAAGAAACCCTTTAGGAAGCTATCCTGCTTCAAGAAGGCTGTTCTGCATGCGGGCCTTCAAAAACCAGCACCCGACCGATCGGCGCAGGGTGTGGCCAATCTGGCGAGGCTCTTTGCATGGTTCTTCCTCGACTGGCCTATCCCAACCGTCTGTTCGTACTTGGATGAGCGTTTGGACGGAACTTGTCGGTGTTCTTCAGTTCTGTGAACCTCGTCGTGGGTCACATCAACGAGAGGTTCGGCCACCTGCTTGCTTACATGAACAAACATAGGTGGTTGACCCTGGCGAAACTAGAGCTGTGCTCACAGGTGAGACACTGCATGGTTTGTGTAAATTTCGCGTTTCCATTGTTTTTAGCACAGCTGCTTTGTCTGGTGAAAAGTTACTTTTTCTATACGCCAAAGGTGTACATGGGCAGTGTCAGGAGAAGTCACGACGAGCGCGTTCGTAATCTATGAGTATTAGTAGGCCACTTTTATGAGCTCTCTTTGCTCTACTTTACGCTCTGCGAGAAGCATCGTCCCCACCGCGCATGCGTGGCCCGCTCTGAGTTGGAGCGTAAAGTTAGCGGAGTGAGCGTGCGCTCCGCTTCACAAGTTGTAGAGCGGACTGCCCTCAGCGTCATTAAGCCTAGTTCACATGCAGCGGTTTTGGCCCTAGAGCGGCGCGATTTCTGCCGTCGCGGCGCTCTGGCCAGCACCAGCAATTCTGCGGCACGAGCGCCGCGACGGCAGAAATCGCGCCGCTTTAGGGCCAAAATCGCTGCATGTGAAACCCGCTTTAGCGTGATCGCTTAGATCTCAAGATGGCGGCACTTACTTAATACGCGTCGATGTTTTTGACCGTGACCTCAGCTTGAAAGAGGTCGAATCAAGAAGTAAAGCGTAAGCCCCGCGCGTAAAAAGTAAACCATTCGATTTGAGTTCTATGTAACACAAAACAGCATAATCAAACGAAGTGAACGAGTATCACTTTGCAACCAGCACGGCGTCGGTAAAGTCGTCGCGTTTTGTGGACGTCCTATGCCTATGCAGTCAGATGTACGGTGCGCGTGCTTGAACGCCGATTATATCTGTGCATGCACCCTCCTGTCGAAAATGCCACTGAAAGCTGACCACAAGCATAGCGCTCGCAAGCTGCACCAAAGAAACCATTCCCCTTTCAGCTTTATTTATTCACACTCGCTCGCAACTTTTGAAGTGTTTAACTTTCCTCAAGAAATGTTTGCGTTGGATTTCCTTGGTAGATTTAGAAAATAATAGAAACTTGAATGCAGCCTTTTTAAAAGTGCAACCCATGGTGCCGCTAGTCTTCGAGGCCGCCTTATTTTGGCCAAGTGTCTAGGGAGCAAGGGAGCTACGTCATTGTTTGTCGCGGATGCGAGTCTAAATGTATTAGACACGAATGCTGCGTCAATACTGAATATGAAGTGGGTTCTAGTCACAAGTCTGGCACTAAAAGCGATGCCCAATATATGGCGGCCGAATATGTTACCCGGTGGTGTTTTGAAAAGAGTTACCAATAACGGTCGAAAAAATATTCCACGTCAATTTTTTGTCTGGTGAAAACCAGAGAGGCATAAACAATGCAAACTTTAGCAAACACAACCCTGGACTTCTAAGCAATAGTGGTAGATTAGAACAGTTTTCAGAAGTTTCGTTTTGAATTCCGGCGTAGAGGGCCTCGCATGCACAGTTTGACGGCCTCAAACCTTAGCAGAATTAAGGAACAACTATATATATATATATATATATATATATATATATATATATATTTACGTTACCCAGTTTTTCACAACCCTAGAATGGAAATACGCTTTATCTTAGAGGAGTAACAAGTCCCATATCACATGTTTTGGTAGTGTTTAAATACTGCCGTGTTGTAAGAGTGTTTTTCTTTGTCTTTTTTATTAGGCCGTCAAGGACAAGGGAACACCCCTGAACAACTGTTGGGGTTTTGTTGACCGCACAGCATGCCCATATGCCGTCCATCAAAAAATTAGAAGAAGACCACAAGAGGGTGCTCGTCGTGAAGCACCAGGCAGTGATGTGCGCAGACGGCATAGTTTGACGGCTGGACGAAACCTACAAAGACCATGGGCATTTTTCTGTTTGTTTAATATTAGAATGCATAAACTTATCACAGTAAATCATGTTCAAGCTTTTTTACTGAGCGAAATACCTGTCCAACTGGGCTGAAGGGTGTCTAGAAATATTTTAATAAAAAGCGTTTACTAACGACTCCCATTTTACTTCTCAGATGTGCGTGTGAATATTGCATCTAACCAAAGTACAGTGTTACTGTTGAATTCAGCATTGTAAGAGTAGACTATGTTGCGTGGCGTTCTATTGCAAGAAAAGACCGTAGCAGAAATGAGGCAGAAACTGGGCAGGAGCTTAAGCTGAAAAACGCACTTTCATAAACACACAAAACAAATAAAAAGAAGTGTATAGTCAAACAAAATAGTTTCATGTCACCCCCCAAGGCAGATACATACACTGCGCTCCACTGTTAATACGAACACGAAAAAAATCGATTTTATTTGCAGTTTATTTCTTTGACAGCTATTGAAAAAGCTGAAAATTTGTCGCTCAGATTAGTGCTCCAAACGAGCGCTTTATTCCACACCAATAGGCAAATATCAGCCCCTCAAATTTAAGGTGAAAAATGAAATCAGGATATTGAATGCTCCCGCTAACAGTGTCCTGCAGTGTAGATAAACACCAAGGCACCAGATCACAAACCGAAGCACACGAAGAAGAAAAAACTCATTTCATTGGGAAAAAAAAGTAGAGATATAAATGGAGCACTCGCTTTCGCTAATTTTCACTGTCTTGCTGCCTGAAGTAACCAATCAAAATATATGTCCGTTTGCCGACTGCTTTAGTCTTTGGTCTTCAACCTTTAAGTTTTGGCTCTGGAGAGCCGCGGCACCGCGGAAAGCAGCAGCCTGTACCACCGAGGCCCGCGGTGCCGCGTCTAGGAAACATGGTAATGGTATGAGTATATACGTGCAAGATGACGACGACATGGGTTGTTGTTATTGGCGAGGGTGGCAGTCCGATTCGCAGAAGTCCAGACTTCATTGAGGCGGGTTGGGCGGGTGAGCAGCGAGCTATGAGGATCTTGCACGCCGTTCGATCAGTGCATGAAGGAGCACCAGGAACATAATGGCGCTATTGCTCACTGGGGTCCACTGGGGTCAAAGAATCATACTCCAAGGAGGTAGTCCAGACTCCAGCCGAAGTAGAAGCTGCCGCCTCCGAGGAACCGAGGCCCAGGGCTCAGATTGAGACACCGCCGTCGCCCGCTGTGTCATCCTCTCAACGTCGTCGTCGTCATCTCGCATAGAAAAATCGAGCCGGCTGGCTTAGACAAGGCAGCACCGTTCAGGGGCCGTGAAAGGATTGCGGCCAGCGATTTCTCGAAGCAGTCAGAGGTTCTTGACTACCGTGAAACGTTTTCTGGGGGCGCCTTTTCAAACAAAGTCTGCGGAGCTTCTTAGTGTAGCGAGGTTCATAAGGGTCAAGCGCGCTCCCAAGAATGATTTCAAATAGCGAGCACTCACCTTTCCAGAAAAGCACCATCTAGTGAACCTTTACTGAGAGTGGAACGTACTTCTCAAAATGGCGACGATAGCGGAGCTGACGCTCCACGCTCAAATCCCAGAGCGCGTCGCGCATGCGCGATGGCGACTCCTCTTTCCATAGAGCGGAGCGGGAAACCGAAAACGGTCGACTAAAACTCTCTAATGTATCTCGCTATACTATGTTTCACCTTGTGTTGTACCGCAGGAAAGGCTACAAGCGCGAGCTCCTTGCTCTAGGGCACATCTCGGCGGCACAAGCTCCCGTGCACCAAGGGTAGCTGCCAACGCTATGAGTTCGCGCTTCTAGCCTTCGCTGCGGTACTTCAGTGACCCCCATGCAAAAGTCCAAGAGATTGTTTTCCTTCTTCTTTTGTGCTTTAGAGTGGTAGAACGTGCAGCCAAATGGGACCTTGAGACATCGTTATCATGCAGACCAAGGTTTGTTTGGAACATTATCGCCCCGGAATTTGTGACTACCTTCCCAATTTTTCAAAGAAAACTTATGCTTTTTGGGCTGCTTCAGTTGGGCAACTATTTTTTGTAGTATGAAACCTTTGAAGGCCTTGTTGGTACTGTGGGTACATTACACCCCCAGCCCTATTTACTAGGGCGCGCGTAAAGTGTATTTCTTGGGATCCTCAGA